>NC_137465.1:140670191-141207326 GCF_964235325.1 Thermobia domestica | reverse complement strand
ATGCTGGGTACATTCCAGTTTTTTTATACATTAGTAATCTCAAAAACTTACACTGCACTCTTTCAATCATTTGGATATGTTTTCCATTATGAGGAGTCCAAATAACAGAAGCGTATTCCAGTTGGGATCTGATATACGAATAATATAGTTTCAAAATTGTCATGTGGCTACGGAAGTCTCTACTTACACGACAAACAAATCCAAGACTCTTATAAGCATTGTTTGCAATAGTTTCAATGTGATTTGCGAAAGTCAGTTTTGGGTCGAAGGTAACACCAAGGTCTTTAACAGTTTCCGGCCTACAAAGATTTATACCGTCAATAGTATAATCATAATTTATGTATTTTCCTTTTCTAGTAAATGTAATAGCTTTACATTTAGTTATGTTTAGGCTAAATTTATTCACGTGGCACCAGTGTTTTACATTTTCCAAGTCTTCCTGGAGGTTTTTACAGTCTTCAAGTGATTTAATTTGAGTATATAATTTTAAGTCATCTGCAAAGAGTAGAGTATGCGATTTCTTGATGTGCTTAGTTATGTCATTGATAATGATGAGGAATAATAAAGGTCCAAGGTTTGATCCTTGCGGTACTCCCGATGTAGCATTAAAATTTTTGGAGATATGACCTTTGTAAGCTACAGATTGTTTACGATCACGTAAGTATGATGTGAAAAGTACTAATGCTTGCTTAGAAAGATTCATAAGAGCTAGTTTTTCAAGCAAAATGTTGTGGTTAACTAAATCGAACGCTTTCTGAAAGTCTGTATAGATTACATCCACCTGCCCTCCTTTGTCTAGTTCTGAAGCTATAAAGTTTGTTATAATTGTCAAATTAGTTGAAGTGGATCTATTCTTGAGAAATCCGTGTTGGTATACAGAGATACTGGATCTAACATGATTAAGTAAGCGATTGTGTATTATATATTCATAAATTTTTGCAAATGGGGATAGAATTGCAATTGGTCTAAAGCTTTCTATATTTTTAGCATTGCTAGTTTTTGGAATAGGACATATCAAGCTTTCTTTCCATCGGTCTGGAAAAACATTATATTTTACGGACATGTTTAATAGCATATGTATAGGATGTTTTATGATATCAATAGTTCCCTTTATTATGTAGGGTGGGATACCATCAGGGCCACACGCTGTTCTAGATTTCAACCTTTTAATGGCATGTTCTATTTCTGATATTGTTATTTCAGTGATTTGGAAAATATCGAGTGATATACTTCTAGGTTCGTGTGACATTAGAGCATCAGTGTTATAACTCACAGGTTCATGATTGTAAACAGACTTAAAATAATGTGCAAAAGCCTCCGCAATATCCCTGTTACACTGTAGACTTTCACCATTATACATAAGGGGGCCATTAGTCAAATGCCTTGTTTTATTGTTGATCTTTCATACTTTATGTATAGTTCTTCCCACAGCTGTTTTTGTTGAAAACACACATAGCTACTAATATATGCATATAAATTCATTATATGCATATAAAAAAACCTGAAACTGCAGCGCAAGTATTAACAATGAACTGCTCATTAAGAATATGCAATGCAATATTATCAGCAATTCATGTAAAAACTCATATTGGTTAATGTATGTTGTAAAAACTATATCCGAGCAAGTGTCGCTATTTTTTCTTTACAGAGTGTACGTGCAGTTATATATACAGTGTGGTCCAAAAGTGGGGAAACCCCTCGCATAAATGTCAAATACTGTAAAATATAACCAAAGATACAATGTAGGGGAGTAATAAAGGTGAGGAGAAATTGGGGGGGGGGCACAAGGGGAGTAATAAAGTGAGGAGAAATTGGAGAGGAGACAGAACATTGAAAGCCGCCATCTTGAAATCCATCATCGTGAATCATACATACAGTTTGTAAATTGAAAACATGTTGATGCCTTACGTAAATTGGACATCGCTAACCAGTACGAAGTTATGACAGGTGTTAATATGGATCCAAGAAGCGGTTACAGACAGGTTCAATGTGCTCTTACTCTAATTGTATGTGCAGCCAATAAAAAGACGGAATGTTTGGCCTTAGGATACAAAATTAAAATTCGTGGTTTTGCACTTGCGCCATCTTCAAAGAAATACTTACTGAAATGTAATTTAGTTCAGGATTAAGTTGTTTCGGTAAGATGAAAAGATTCAGTATAGAATCTTCTTATATACTACTACACTGACGTGTAATATTCAGCATCTCCACATCACGGATAGTTTATCACTGCAATATGTTTGAGGCTTTCACTATACCTTTGATTCAGGGACGAAGGGCAATCCGAATTACGTACAAGAAGGTTCGAATTACCGGGGGGATGAGGGGAATTTTCCCCCTCAATCAAATTTTGTTCCCCCCAAAGTAATCAACTGAAGTATCCCTACCGGAGATGCTCGCTTCCCCCCCCCCCAAACAATGCTTAGTACAACGCCAAATTTCACTTATTTTTGTCTTTTCTTGTACGCTATAATCTGTAGGCGTATTTCGAAATGAGCGATGGAAACCATTCAGTTTTGGTCATTTCCAATTACCCCATTATTTTCGTCGCTGCTTAGTTGAATTATATTATGACTCAATTGTTACTTGCAACCGTATACTTGCAACCGAAAAATAAAAAATCACCATAAATGCTGCGATCACGTAATCAGTTCCTCTGCCGTTTAACCATATACGGCCGTAGAGTCTAAGCTAGGCTTACTAACACACATACAAAACATACCAAACTGATGAAAGAAGCTTCGAGATTATTCCTTCATATACGAGGCTCGGTAAATAAAGTTCAAAATTAACTATCTTTACAAATTTCTTTTAAATTTGATAAAATGGGCTTGCGGTCGGTGACAAATATTTGATGAAATGAGAATATAAGAGGAAAGGGAGAACGCCGAGAAACCCACCCACACGATATTGTCCACTTTTAAGTGATAAATTGTACAGTCCGCGGCAAAAAAGTGCAACGTGAGCATGTAAGTTTATTGAGAAAGGACGAAGTCTTTTGCTCCAAAATAAGTGTGCAGGGGAGGACGGCGAGGTCTCTTCTGTCGTGATTCGTGCCACTTAGACGTTATGTTTGATTCCATAGGCTGTTAGGCGTATTTTCACAATAAACTTACATGCTTGTGTTGCAGGTATTTTGCTGCGGACTGTAGCTATTGCTTTTTTTTTTTCCTAAGTGATACACAGACACACTCCTAAAAGTGACCGGTGGCTCAGTGGTAGAGCGTTCACCTCTAGTGCGTGGGATCCCTGGTTCGACCCCAGCTCGCGCCAAGTGAACTTTGTGGTGGACAAACACCGTGTGCGTGAGTTTTCTCGGGGTTCTCCCGTTTCATCCCACTTTGTGCTTTCCAGCATTTCATTAATTTTTCATCGTCATAGCCTCCTTTACCATACACGGCATAATCTTGAACGTAAAACTTTAAAAAGTTCATTTCATTTTCACTCCTAAAAGTGACGCACATAGTACTTGTAAAACAATGTGTACATAAAAATAAGAAACTAATAATTTTGTATCATTTAAAGAAATGTCATGAACAGGTTAAATTGACAAACTGGATTGGATATAAGATGAAATTGATGCAATTCTTATGGCTGAAAATACATCACTTGGAAATTTGAAGATAGATGCAGTTTATTCCTAGAAAATAAGTTCCACTGGAAAAGCAATAAATTATTAGTGTGTATTACTTGTTAATAGACTTCAAATAGATTTCACATTAACGTAGTTTTCAAGGCAGATATATAATGTAATAATCTTCACTGTGACGAAGTTGCAATTAAATTGTCAACAGAAGCAGTGCTAACTACTGTATAAAACTCTTGGTTATTTCTTTCTTAGTTTTATTACCTGCAATGTACACTTAGCCTTGATTCCTTCAATTTCTTGCGTGACGTAAACGTATAGGAAAAGCGATAAAAAACAGTTTATTTCTTATGAACGTCTGATATAAAGCAAGGCTGTCGGGGTTACAAAATATTGTTTACCTTGCTTTAATAATATATTTACAAGAAACCTCCAACAGTGACACATTATTATTTATTTTTCCAACTAAAAAGCGTCCCCATTAAACTCTCAGTAATCAGTCTAGGTAAAAGAGATAGTTTGATAAAAGGACTTCTAGTAATAAAGCATCAAGTTATGTCTTATAGACACGTATGACCATCATCATATTTTAACCCTACAAAACAAAATTAATAGCTGATATATATTATATCGGGCCTTATGCAAAGTCGTTCTGACGCGTGATTGGTGCCATACTAAAGAGTTCGACTAACATGTTTCCTGCAGTACTCAGGCCTTTAGTATGACGCTAATCATACGTCAAAACGACTCTGCAGAAGGCCTATCAAGTTTATAAATACTCTGCCTCTTCTAACTTTTTAAAATCATCTACATAAATATTTTAAACCAACAAGGTTATCATTCGTTATTTTATTTCAGTGAGCCTTACTTCTTTAATTTATCCCCGGCGTCGGGATGTGGCGCCCCCATCGCCCAGTTCTTCGGAACTGCAATCAGCCACTGGTCCTCCAGGTTGGGGGTTGTGCCGGGCCGATCACCCGGCATTTAAAACTTGCGATCGAGCGTAGTTACAAATAAAAGCCTCGGATGTGGACTGCTCTTTTAGAAGACAACCTTGCAATGGACTGGTTTTGATTGGATTTTCTTGGATGACGCTGGACCCGGGGCCGTGGGACGGAGGAGTGCAGCGCATGCGCACCCAGCAGGACCGGAAGGAGTGATGCCCTGAAAGGGAATGCTGGGAGTCTGCGGTGCGGGAATCTCCAATGAACCATTGGTTCCTCCCCTTACACGGTGGGACGTGGGTCCTCTCAAAAGTACCCATCAGTCGGCGGTGCAAGTGGCTCTGCCTCCTTGTCATTTTGACTTGGTGTCACAGCTTAGCTTGCTGACAAGGGTCATGCAGGTAGGACCTGCCAGCCTCGTTGGCCGCTTCGAACCATGACGGGGAAGCTGAGAGGATTTTGGGCTTCATTTAGTTATGGATACGCATCAACTACCCACCCAGGACAGAGAAAGAGAGGAAAAGCTTGGTCTTGCACCAAGATATTTAATTATTAAGGATAGATCTACAGAAACCGCTGGATCACTAAGCAAATTGTCACCGTTCCTAGTACATCGTCAAATTCATCACATTGCCACAGGAACGTTTCCTCCTGGCCATATTCGGAAATTACGGAATGGGACGCTCCTTGTTCAGACGACCACAGAAAAACAGTCGAAATTACTCCTTGCTAGTACGCAGTTAGGACCTGTTCCTATTCTGGTTGAGCCTCATCGCCAACTAAACACTAGCAAAGGAGTCATCACTTGCTTTGATTTGAGAGAGTTACCAGAGGCGGAAATATGTGCTGAACTTAAGGATAGCCATGTGATAGACGTCCATCGTATTAGTACAAAGAGAAATGGTACAGTACAGCCCACAGATTCTTACATCATAACTTTCGCTATACCTGACCTTCCAACGCATTTGAACGTTGCCTACCACCGTTTAAAGGTCCGACCGTACATACCATTACCCTTACGGTGCTTCAACTGCCAACATTTTGGCCACTCAGCCCCTTCTTGCCATGCCTCTGCCATCTGTGGCAATTGTAGTTCTGCAGCTCATGGTCCGGCCCCATGTGTGGCCCCATCGAAGTGCACTAATTGTAAAGGTGACCACCCAGCTTGGTCACGTGACTGTCCTACTTTTCTGGCTGAGAAGAAGATCCGTGAATTGATGGTAATCGAGAAGATCTCCGCTGCTGAGGCTAAACGAAGACTACAGCCAAAAGTCAACTTCGGCACCAGTTTCTCTTCGCTTCTAAAGACCAGCAGATCCCAAGGTACCCAGACAGTCAATTCTGCTACCCAAACTGACGTTGAGGTTCCCAGTGCGCCAGTCTCTTCCAAGGCGTCCCGTACCACTACTTCTGTGAACCCAGGACTATCTCGCACGAAGCACCGATCATCATCTGCTTCGCAGCCTAAGCTTCCATTGACAGATCGTTCGCCTCCACGAATTGTTAAGCCCATTCCTGCTTCTCAGCCTCCTGCCGCTCCGGCAGCTGGCTCTATCTCGTCTACTCCTACTCACACCATAACTCAGTTTTTGAAGCAGTCTAACAGCCAGCCTTCTACCAAACCCCTTACTAAAAAGGAACGAAAAAAACAGCTCCAGGCTCAAGCTTCCAAAGCTGTCTCTCCCTCTTCCACTGCTTCTTCTACCAAGGCATCGAAGAAATCTTCACGCACCCAGTCTTCTAGCCCACCTGGGGCGAAGAAACAGAAGCATACGTCACGTAGTCCACCTAGTGATGACGAGTCTCTTATGGATGATATGGTGGAGGAGGAGCTCGATGATTTTACCCTTGTGGAAGGCCGAGGAAAAGGCAAGAGCGGTACCTCGCTTCTTGTTCTCGATGCTTGTTGAACATGTCCCTTCTTCAATGGAATTTAAATGGCTATTCCACTCACTACGAGGAATTTAAGCAGTTATTGACATTGTTTCATCCTACCATATTCTGTCTTCAGGAAACGCATTTTACCTCTACTAGCAACTCCGTTCTCTCTGGTTACACTGTATATCGTCATGATCAGCTTACTGCAGGTCGTGCAGCAGGTGGTGTAGCAATTGGGGTCTCTGATGCTTACCATTCTGCTCTCATCCATGTGAATAGTGCTTTCCAGCTTATAGCTGTTCGTGTCTTCTTAAGACAACCTGTTACTTTTTGTTGTATCTACCTTACGCGTCATGACACCTTTACTGCTGTCGATCTTGAACAGATTGCTCGACAGCTTCCATCCCCATTTCTGTTTGTGGGTGACTTTAACTCGTACCATGCACTGTGGGGCTCTCCTCGTACTGAGCCACGAGGTCAAGAGATTTCCACTTTCCTTGACAACACTAACTCATTGCTCCTCAATGATGGCAGTCCCACACATTTTACTACTGCTACTGGTACCTATTCTCATTTGGACCTCTCCATTTGCAGTCCTCAACTTGGTGCCCATCTTACTTGGCGCGTGCATGATGATCTCTGTGGCAGTGACCACTTTCCTATTCTTGTGCATGGTCTTCCGCTCATCCATTCTGCTCCGTTCACTGCCTATAATCTACGTCGAGCAGACTGGGATCATTTTTCCGCCACTTTTCATTTCACTTTAGACCCTCGTTTTACTGTTGATGGTCATTGTGAGGCCTTTCAGCAGAGTATCCTTGCAGCTGCACACGACTCTATTCCTATCTATGCTGGTTCCCGGTGTAAACGCACCGTTCCTTGGTGGTCAGAGGAGATTCGTGACGCTATTCTGGCCCGACGTCGAGCACTACGTACTTTTCATCGTGCTCCTACAGCTGATAATTTGGCTCAATTTCGACTTCTTCGTGCTCGAGCCCGCTATCTGATTAAGCAAGCTAAGCGTCATAGCTGGCGCTCTTATGTTTCTTCTCTTACTACTGCCAGCTCCATGACAGCGGTCTGGTCGCAAATTCGTCGTCTACAGGGACATGTTTCCTCCGTTGTGGTTCCATCCCTTACTATCGATGGTGTAATGGTCACTGATCAGGACAGAATTGCTGCTGCGTTAGGTCGTCATTTTGCGGATGTCTCCAGTTCTACTCACTACTCAGCTGGCTTCCTCACTTATAAACAACGCACCGAACGTACGCCACTTCAGTTCCGCTCTGCAACCGCTGAAGCTTATAATCTGCCTTTTACTACTGCTGAACTTGCTGCTGTTTTGGATTCTACGAAGGACACGGCACCTGGTCCTGATGGCATCTGTTATGCTATGCTCCGGCACCTGGCTGACGATGGCAAGCAACATCTTCTTGACCTGTACAATCGCATCTGGCTTGAAGACTCCTTCCCCGATGCCTGGCGTGAAGCATACATTATTCCTATTTTGAAGCCTGCTAAACCTGCCACATCCAGTGGAAGCTACCGCCCGATCGCCTTGACTAGCTGTCTGTGTAAACTTTTGGAGAAGATGATCAATACCCGCTTAGTCTGGTTTCTTGAACACCATGGCCTCCTTTCCAATCTTCAGTGTGGCTTTCGGCGCTTCCGTTCCACTACTGATCATTTGGCGCATCTTGAAAGTGCTATTCAGGATGCATTTCGTCATCAAGAACATCTGATAGCCATCTTCTTTGACCTTGAAAAGGCCTATGACACCGCTTGGCGATATGGCATTTTGAGGCAACTCCATCTCTGGGGCTTACGTGGCCACTTGGCTCTCTTCATCCAGAATTTTCTCCAACAACGTTCTTTTAGAGTCAAGCTTGGAGCTACTCTCTCTGCTCCGTTTCCACAAGAGAATGGCGTTCCACAGGGTAGTGTGTTGAGTGTCACATTGTTTGCTATTGCAGTGAACAGTGTGATGTCGCAGCTCTCCCCTTCTGTTCATGGGCTGCTTTATGTGGATGACTTTACTATCTACTGTCGCTCACGTGATCTCCGTACAGTTACTCGCCAGTTGCAGTTGGCGCTCAACCGCCTTCACCGATGGTCTACCACTACTGGTTTCAGCTTTTCTCTCACCAAAACACACTGCGTACATTTTTGTCGCCTTCGTCACTGTGCCTATGATCCTGAGCTGTTCCTTGGCTGTTCTCGATTGTCCTATGTGGATCATGTTCGTTTTCTGGGCTTGGAGTTTGACCGACGACTTACCTGGGCTGTTCACGTTCGAGACCTGAAGTACCGCTGTCTCCGCTCCATGAACTTACTACGTTTGGTGTCCCATCTTTCGTGGGGTGCTGACCGTGTGGTGATGTTGCGTCTATATCGTAGCCTCATCCGCTCCCAATTGGATTATGGCTGTGTTGCATATGGTTCTGCTCGACCTTCCATCCTACGTCATCTGGATTCTGTACATCATCTTGGCCTTCGTTTGGCGCTTGGAGCTTTCCGAACTAGCCCTATTCCTAGTCTCTATGTCGAGGCTCATGAACCATCTCTTTCCCACCGTCGGGACTGCCTGCTCCTGCGCTATTACATCCATATCCGTGCCGTACCTGACCATCCTTCGGCCTTTGCCCTTGAGGCTGGTGCTCGCTATGACAGATATCAAGCACGACCTACTGCTACCCGGCCTTTTGGCATTCGTGCTATAGACCTTGGTGCTTCTCTTGAACTCGATGTCCCTGCCATCTATCCATTGGGCCTCCTGCCCATTCCTCCATGGACAGTTCTTCCACCAGTTGTCAGCTTTCATCTAACGCAATTTAAGAAGTCTGTTACCAGCAATCAACAATTTTGTCAGGAGTTCTTCTCTTTTCTGGATGCGTACCGCACCTACGCTGTCTTCTACACGGATGGTTCGAAGCATGAAGATTCTGTTGGTTGTGCCTTCGTCACGGATGATCATAGCGCTGGCTTGAAGCTCCATCCTACTTCCACTGTGTTCACTGCTGAATTGGTTGCTATCCTGGAGACTCTGCATTATATTCGTCGACGCAATCTCCGACATGTTCTCCTGTGCTCTGACTCCAGCAGCGCTTTACATAGTCTCACGGATGTGTCAAGTGTGCACCCTATAGTTCAGCAAATTCTACTCTCTTGCAGTTCCTTACGACTTGCAGGTTGCGATGTCCAATTTTGTTGGGTGCCTGGCCATGTTGGTATTCCAGGGAACGAGCGTGCTGACCGTGTTGCCAGAGAAGCTGCCCTTACAGGACCTGAGTATCCGTCACCGCTTCCCAGCTCTGATCTTCGTCCTGTGATCGATCGTCTTCTTCTTCACCGCTGGCAGACACACTGGGATGAGCAGATTCACAATAAGTTGCATGCAGTGAAGCCCCACCTTGGAGTCTGGTCGACGAGCTCCCGATCATCTCGCCTGGAAGAGCGGACTTTGGCACGCCTTCGTATTGGACATAGTCATCTTACCCATGCACATCTTCTGCGACGTACGCCTCCGACTGTGTGTCGTCACTGTGGTCAGCCCCTGAGTATTCGTCACCTCTTAGTGGAATGTGTGCCTCTTGCTCCTGAGCGAGCTCGACTTGGATTACCAGCCGATATGGCAATCTTGCTTGGAGATGATGAATCCATGCTCCAGAAAATGTTCAATTATTTGCAGAATCAGAATGTTCTGAATGCTCTGTGAGTGCATTTCTCACGTTTCCTTTTAATTAATTTATTTCTGATTTTATCAACTATTTCTTAGCTTTCATGATTTTATGCTTGTCATAGCATTTCCTTGCTTTTATTCTATTACTGCACTGTTATATTCCATACTAATTATGGGCTGCCCTACGTGTGTTCACCTATTGCCGAGCTGCCCCGGCAGAGAAGATTAACCTGTCATTGTGTACTAACCAGTCCTAGTCTTTGTGTATTGAGTTTGCACATTTTCTAAATGCTATGACATTTTACTTCATCAAAGTCCTGCCACTTTAGCATGCTCCAGATACCTCTTTTATTTTATTTTATTATTTCTGCACTACAATTTTTTTCCTGATTGCTTTTATTTTGTTCCTGTCAAAGAAGGGTGCAAAAGACCCCGTTGTCGACGCGCCCATCCAAACACTTTCAATCAATCAATCTTTAATTTATCGATGTTTATTGCAGAAGCTTACTGCTTTTGGCGTGCTTGGTTAAAATACTATTGGCCGTCAGCACCGAATAGGGTTACTGGTCTTTTTCAGGACGTATAAATGGTCCGTTTTTAAAGGATACATGCAACTTTTGGGTATGTGGCACAAGCTTTAAACAGCATGAAAACTTCACTATATTGAATCTAACTGCACAGGACCTAAAAATGAACTAGTTGTAGAAGCTTTAAATGGCAGAAGTTCTAGGTGGCACAAGCCCTAAAAATCTCTTGTGGCGCATTTATCTGGTAGTGGTCTTGCAAATGGATCGAGCGGAGCTGAGAGTCTTCGTCCTTTGTATAAATAAGCAACATGTTTTTGCATATAATAGAGCTCAAGTATGAAAGCTACAGTTTTCCAGCAAATGGACATTTCCACTAAAAATACTGTAGGATGCGGATTTAATATTTAAATTCAAAAATAAATGTAAAACATAAATATAATATGTTCCTTAAAATATTTCTTCAGACACTTTTCAATATTTGGAAATATCAAGGAAAAGAACATCATCCGAATTCTCTCGAATATATAATAGAGAATATTGGCCCGTGTCATAAATGTCCCTGCAGTCAACGTCTGCCGAAACAGCATTATTTCTGTACACGATATTATAGAAAACGGACATCTATAAATATAGTTAGGGACAGGAATCTACTCATGTGGTAGATCCTGAGTGCTGATCACCTCCCCGAAATCCCATCTTTTCTGTAATTTTAATCTAATTTTAGGAGTGATTCATAAATTTTGGTATAATTTATCCTCATATTGAATTTGGAGCTCCCCTAAAGATTTGGACTCCTTCCGTAATAAATTCCTTCGTAAATGTCTGGTTAGGGAATAAGGATATTTGAAAGCTAATCCTTCGTAATACCGATTACTGCGTAGCATGAATAAAAGGAGAAAATGTGAAGAGTAGTAAAACAGGTATATTGGGCTTCTTACCCACACCAAGAACAGCTCATAATGAGAGGTAATTAAACTGAAATGGAAGACAAAGATGTAAGCCCTCCCTTCTGATGGAGTGACAAACGAACATACCCTTGGTGCTCATGATCCGGGTTCAATTTCTGTGGGATAGGACAAAAGTTTAATTTAATTATTATTCACTTTCAGTTTAAGCATCCGTCTCCTTTAGCCTAAAGGGCGTAACTGGGATGTTAAACTAAAGGAACAAGAACACTTTATTATTTACGAATAGGTACGTAAGTGAACTAGCTACTTAGGAGTAGTATTTGTTCAAAGATAACCTCAGATATATGTTATCGTTTGATTATCGATCTTACTGTTTCGAATCTCAGTAAGGGGCGGGGGGAGCGATAGCTCACTAGTAAAACGTTCAGTCCGATGCGTGGGATCCCTAGTTCAATCCCAACTCGCACCAAATTAACTTTGTGGTAGACAAACACCATGTAGGTGTTCTCTCGTTTTCTCCCACCTTCTTCATTCCACCTTTCATTCATTCTCATCATTACCATTTCTTTTAGCTTGCATGGCATAACCTTGGAACGTGAAACTGAAAGATTTCATTTCATTTCTTCGAATCTCGAATGTAGTAATACATATTTCAGGATAAATCTATTTTTGTGTGATTCTGGATTTCACGAGAATTTACGATATCAAAACGCATTTACGATTTACATATGTTTCAAACTTAGAACATGTACGTAGTGTGAAAGTGACTAGTGTATTTGTTCTGTACACTTACTGCGTAGATAAACTAATAAATACTAGTAGTAATTGTGGTGTTTATGGTTTGGATTATGTTTTATGAAATAAAAGCTTAAAGTGGAAGCCAACATAATATCTATGATGGTGCAAAGCTTATTCGTAATAAGTCTGACTCAGCATGTTTAGTTTGTATCTGAAATAATGAAATATTGCATACAGTAAGAAGTTTCAATAACATAATTTAAGCCCTCTCTGAAAACAGAGGTACTCTATCAAATTCACCCAATTCATATATATATATATATATATATATAATATAATATAATATAATATAACATAACATCAAATTCCCTCTATTTGCTCTAAGACTTCCGATGACGCTTGCTTACCACTTACGGCATTTCCCCAGAAACATGGCGCGGAGTCGCTTCCAGTGGACGGAGCTTAAAGGACTTTTCGAACTCCATTTACTTCATTAATATTGCGTATATATAAAAGAAATATATATGAGTGTTCTGCACACTGTTCTTTTAATTTAAAATGTAGGGCCTACAAACAAACAAAAAAAAAATCGGAAATCCCCATTCTTGAAGCGTTATGAGTTGCTCCATTCAGTTCAGGCTGTTACTTATACACATTGCTGTATAGAGTTGCTCCGTCTTCACATCACAGTGTGGCCTCAGCAGTGTGAATGAAGTTTATATGAGTAATGCCAACCCATTTTTCAGTCGCGAATGGAATGACCAATATACGTTGAAGCAGACGATTAGCCAGTCCAGATGATCGAAACATTCTCCAAATACTCACAAAATGGCTACTACAGTATATCATTACTCGTATTGTGGGCCTCACCTGTTTTCTCTTGACCTATATGCGAGTGCACGAAACGTATAAATCTCAAATTAATTTTAAATGTCTTTTTGAAAAAAAGAGTCGAAGTAGTTTCACGTATGATACTTAATCTTATTTCGGATTTTGCAAGAGGGCGGGGGTCAAAATTGTCCACCGACATGTCTCACGTTGTTTTATTAGTATTTTAGTGTATCATTCACTTAAAAAAGTTGATTTTCAAACTCGAGAAGAATTTCCCCCTGCCTTTCCCAAATGACGCCCTTGGTACTTACTTGGTCAGTTAGTTATATATGCGCATGTTGAAGATTCTGTATAAAAGCACTTTATTTTGAATTTCTGCGCTGGTTTTCGTTTATCCGTATAGATCACTCGTGGGAGAAATTTTCGCTGAGGCTTTCGAGACTGCAGAGCAGGGGCGTCATTTATGGGGAGCAGGAGGGGGCAACTGCCCCCCCCAAGAGTTTGAGGAACACATATACTTTAATCAATTGTATACTAATATACTAGTACAAAACATGAAAGTCTTATGTCGGTGGTGCTCTTGCCCCCCCCCCCCAGCGAAGTCTGAAATGACGCCCCTGCTGCAGAGACTTATCGCCATTACTAAGTAAACAGCGTATTTGTTTAGGAAGTAGGATCAAGAAAGGTGTATTCTGCTTCTAACAACATGTGTATTATTCCCTTTTTCCTTCTTTTATTTTGATGTTGGATAAAATCCATAAGCAAGTTATCGGTGTCTGTCCATTTTTGTACTTCATGATTTCGTCACTTCAGCAGCATTCTGGGTGCTCTATAGACAGTTCTGGCATCGGGTGGCGAATTGTGGAACTATTAGCTTTAGATATAATGTTCTTTCTTTTCCATGAACAAAGAAGTTCCAATGTCTTTCACTAGATGGTATTCTCAAGCAAGATTCCTTTTACAAAATTAATAAAATATGAATTACCAGGCGTTCCAAGATCGAACTACATTTAAAATAAAGAAATAAATAATTAAGTAAAACACTGAAAATGCATCATCCATTTATTCTGGAATTGTATTTTCAGATGGAAAGAAAACCACTTCCACAATTCTGATTTTTTTTTCTAAAGAGTAAAACTTGCTTTTCCAAACTTCCCTTATAGTAACGCTTTGCGATATGTTATTACATTTATCTTACACCTAGGCAGGGGCGGATCCAAGACGGAATTCTGGGGGGGCGGTAGGTCGTAATACTGCTACTTAGAGCTACTTTTAAGAACTCTCGGATGGGTTTTATTTAAACATAAAATAAAGTTTCCTCTTCTGGAGAGGGGGGCGATAGCCCTCCTGCACGTAGGGCTGGGTTAACTCATCTGGATACCCGGGGCTAGAGAAAATATGTGGCCTATGCTGATTTCACCCAATACTTTTCTGTGAAAGTTCAGTAGGAAAGTTAAGGGAATATGTTTAATATTTTTGGTCATATTTTATTTTATGATGATGATTGTATCTTTTATTTTATTATTATTATTATTATTATTATTATTATTATTATTATTATTATTATTATTATTATTATTTAGATAGCCAGTTGAGATTTTGGTCAAGAGTGAAGTCCCCTGTCCACCTCGAGGATCGGGGCTATAACCTCCCGTTAATTCGGCCCTGCTTACACTTGGATATTCCGATCATCATTATTTTACATAGCTTATTTCCGTTCCCTTCATTTTTCTTAAAATTTACCCATCTTTTTACAGTGTACAGCTGCAATCTTCAATCTTCACTTACGTTTCCCCACTACAAATTGAATCCGAGGCGCGGGGGCTCAGTGTAGAGCGTTTACCTCTGGTGCTTGGGGTCCTGGGCTCGATCCCACCCCCCGCCAAGTGAACTTTATGGTGGAAAACACCGTGTGCATGGGTTTTCTCAGAGTTTTCCCGTTTCCTCCCACTTTCTTCATTCCACCATTTCATTCATTTCTCATCATCACAGTCTTCTTTAGCCTTGCCGGCATAATCGTGGGACGTAAAACTCAAAGATTTATGAATCCATAACAGATTGTGTACTCCCGACCTGGAATTCAATTTAGGAAAAGCTTCGGGGTTGAGATACCACCAATTTTATAGGGAATCATCTCCCACCGAATCACTCAGTTAAAATTATACCCGCCGTCGCACAGTGGGGCGAAAACGCAAAAAGCTGGCCAAAAGTAAAAAAACGAAAGTTAGTAATATAGGAATTTTTTATGTAGTTGGCTAGAGTGATGTTAGAAGGGCCCAAATCCATAAATAGAATAGGGTTTTTACTTTATTCCGACTACCTGAGCCACTTTTAAGTAGACTCCTCAGCATTTCAAATGTGTAGAGAACAATAAGAATTGTGACGCGTCCGTTGAAACGGTTGTAACTTTCGAACGCGTTCATAGTTTTTAAATCTGTAAAGTTTTCCTATGTCGTACTGGTAAGTAGAATAAGTGTATGAAGTGAAAAATTAATAATAATGATGTAATAATTTATAATTTGAATCGCAAGTCAGGCAAAATTTTCACATTGTTTATATATTTTATTAACTTAAAGCGTTGAAAACATTATGTGCACCCTCGTGCACCACGTTCATATTTTGTAGAATGGTAGTCTGAATATTAATTAATGCTGTCGACAAAAACGTAGCTGCCAAAACGTGCCAATTACGAAGCGTGTTGATGTTAATTATTGTTTATTTAATGTACAGTGACAAGCCGTTGCAGTTATCATAACCGAATCAAATACCAATAATTTGTGTCATTTAAGTAATAATACATTTCTAATGAATAAGAACGTAAGTAACAAGTAATTGTTCATCAAAATATATGAAAAAAGTGAATGTTGTTAAAAATACATTGTGAAAATTACGAAGTATGTTGACATTCTTTTTATTCCGCCATTTTGTTTGTTTTTCAACTTTAGTTGCAGAATCGTAATCAGCAACCTCAATAACTATTTTATCGCCACTTTTGAGAACATTTCTACGACTTTTTCGACTTTTGCAAATTTTATTCCGCCATTTTGGATCCGCCATTTTGTTTTTTCAACTTTAGTTGCAGAATCGTAATCAGTAACCTCAATAACCCCTTAATACTAAATCTCATTCAATTTGCATATAGTTATCATATTTTGGCCAGCTTTTTGCGTTTTCGCCCCACTGTGCGTCGGTCTTACATATATACTTTAAAATATATATTTTGTAATAATATTTTTAACAGCATCTTATACTTATGGTACCTGCTAGATATGTCTGCATCGTTTCACATTTCAGTGATTATTATTATTATTATTATTATTATTATTATTATTTTGTACGGAGTGTATCTGAGATTATAAGACAACATTTTGAATGAGTTTTCATTTAATATTTAATACATTAAGAGCTGTTATAGAACACACCAACTTGATTTAAGCTATCCTTTAGCATCAAAGTAACATTAGGTCAATCAACTCCCCTCTCTCCATCATATTAGAATTTAAACTCTCATTCCAACAAATGACAACTTTGTGTGTAATTTCAGTGTGACTACTTCACTAAAGGAATATATTAAGATGTCTTAACGACTTTTTAAAAGATGTAAGAACTTGATCATATATATGTTCTAATCATCTAATTCGTTGTCTATGCTTTCTCCCTCAGTAATCATTTTCAGCTCGTGATTATCCGTTCTCTCTATATGTCCCCTTTATCAGTTCACAAAATTTGCGTAGAAGTTCTTTTTCAGATTTCCTAAGTGCATTTTGAATTGTTCTTTTACTCGTATATGGATCTGCTCTTAATTATTAGGTTGTTAGCCTAATACCGTACCCTATATCTTGATTGTACCCTTTCTTGTGTACACGTAAAATGGAATGAAATAAAATATTTCAGTTTAACATTTCGCGATTATGCCCTATAAGATAAGGGAGACGAATGATTTAAACAAGTGAATGATGATGGAATAATTGGTGGAACGACAACTTGGGAGGAGGATGGAATAATTGGTGGAATGAGAAATTTGGGGGGAGTACTCCGAGGGACATGATGTCGTGTATACACGTGTTCATTTCGGGTTTCCCATGTCTATAACATTTCCTAACTAACGTAAGACTGCTTCAAATAATAGTCTTCTTTCTGCAAGATTTTCTTTTACGCTGAAAGTATCATAAACTGTGAGTTCCGTTTTTTCCCTTCTGATTTGTTTTTGTTCAATCAATTCCATTACTTATATCCTTCTTTCCAGATCTTCATACACGCTTCTTTCTTTATGCTTTGATTTTGTTTCAATTCCAATATCATCAGCATATGCGTATGTCTAACTGGATTTCTTCTTGAAATCATGCTTCATTTGTCTACGTAGTGCTACAATAAATAATATTAGCATTAATCCCACAATCTTCATTAACTCTTTAGGCACAAATTTTATCTAGATCGAATTTACACTACTACGTGCTTTTTCCTTTTGTACTAATGGTATAGAGAATGGAAAAATGCAAAAAAAAATTTTTCTTGCCTATATTTTCTTATATGGGGTGGTATATTTTTAATGCCACCATGCAACAAAGTGAATTCTTTATCTAACTTAACCTGACCTTCTAAAAACAAATGTCTCTGTGAAAATAAGGTACGCAAACACAAAGAAATGCTACAATAACTTTTAGACTTTACTGTTCATTCGGAAAGTGATCTGCGGACGCTCTTGCGATGCTGTCTGAAATTTCACAATTACCACTGACAAGAAAGATATCAAGAAAAATAGTGTAATAAATAATTTATTCTAAAGACATATGATTGTTTCCTACTAAACGAAATTTCAATTGAAAATACAGTAACTTTCAAGACTTCTTTTTCTGTTATTATTAAGGAAATCCAGTTGATAAACAATATTCTCAAATGTGGGGTCACTAAAGTGAGGAATGAAATCATTTTTTTTTTTTTCCATAATTGCATTGAAATCTATAATAAGTTTTGTTACCGTCAATCTTAGGTACGATTCCACATTAAGACTATTTCGCTTTTATGTTTTAATACTGCAAAGAGCAGAAAATGTCTGCTCACATAAGTAAGTGGTAGAGAAAGGCATCACATGTTGCAGTGCCTTTTTAGACAACTCTTTATACTCACAGTGCACACGCAACTAAAATCACATAGTTCATTTTCTTTGAAAATGTTTTTTTTATTCCAGGATAGTTCCAACACCTGTTCTTGTTCTGTGTTAGAGATATTCATACCTTATGTGTCATGAATTTTTACATTAGTGAAAGGATTTTCAATCCAACCTTTACCAGGTTGTGGAACAGGGAAATATTCTCGAAAACTTGTAACTAATGCTTTCAAGTGTCCTAAAAGTGGTTTGTGCATTTCACCAGAGTTTTTTACCCAAAGAAACAGTGAAATCCTTGAGCACTGGAAATGATGAATAGTTATTGTTTTGTACTCACACTGCTCACAGCTGCAGTTTCTTAAAAATACTTCTTGCATAACAATTGTGAGTATACCACTAGCGTCACATTTCAACACATTCCACACTTTTAGGACCCTCTAGCTAGGTCTCATGGACCCCACTTTAAGAACTACTGTTCTAAAGGAATGGTTGCCACATGTCCGGTATAACCAAAGAAAGAAACACTCATTTACTTGACAGTATTCCTCTGAGGAGCAACTTTCGTTGGCTTCACCTCACTCTGAAACACTCAAATAGATTACTGTTTTGTTTTCGGTTTGTATGAACAGATCCAAGTTTCGTTCCCTATAACGAAGTAGTACTTCGGTTGAATGTTTTAAGTATTTCTTAACACCAATTGATACGAGTGTGTTTTTGTAATTGGTCAAGTTTTGTGGGATCCAATGGCTTGAAAGCTTCCGTACCGTAAGGTGACCATGCAAAATCGTATATCTATATTGTTTCCATGTCAATGTTCAATAATTCCTGAATCTCTCATAGGATTTCTCAAGTCATCTCACACGCATCATGAACATTACTGGCACACAAAATTCATCACTGAGAAACGTGCAACCACGCTGGAATTCGGAAAAATAGTTTATTGGTACACAAACCTGTTTGATGGTGCTTCATTCCTAAAAGCCATATGAAGTCGCTTGATGCATTACTTCGGTGTTGAACTGAGTTTGATATCATAAAGAGTCATTGCCCAAAAATGTTCATAAGAAATTACTAACACACAATCATAGTCATACGTCTTGCAAATAAAATCAGAAAAATAAACACGAAATTACTTACTACTTCACACGAAACTACTGTTTAAAACTGTAGTGAAAAATAAACAAATCGGCTTAAACAAACAACCAAAGATATAATTTAAATACAGAAAGGCCTGTTCTTCTGAATTTTATGATAGTGGAATACTAGCGTCACTGTAAATAGTGGTTCGCAGAAACTTTTTGAACAACCCTTGTATACCGTAACAGACCCTCACATGGTAAAATGAGGAAAGCAATTGCTAGGCATGATTCATTTTTATTCAGTTGTTGTAAAGAGATGTCAATAGAATGTAGGATTAATTACAGGAATTAACTTAGAACTTCCGTAATGTCAGCATTTTAGAGGAATATTAGAAAGCTCCAAGAAAAGGAATAGTAATTGATAGAACAGTTATGTTACATGTATTGAATTTCTTGTATGTGAAGGGGCCGCAGTGACTCAGTTGTAGAGCGTTCACCTCTGGTGCATGGGGTCCCGGGTTCAATCCCATCTCCCGCCAAGTGAACTTTGTGGTGGACATACACCATGTGCGTTGGTTTCCTCGGAGTTTTCCTTTTCCTCCCACTCTTCATTCCACCATTTTTCATTTCTCATCATCACGGTCTTCCTTAGCCTATCTGGCATAATCGTGAAACGTAAAGCTCAAAGATTTCATATTTTTCTTGTATGTGCTGCAGTAGATAATTAAACAGAAACTTTCCATATAGTGTTAGGCTTTCTAGATAGGATAACTACATAGAAACATTCTCATATATGAGTAAGTTATATATTCATACTGCAAACAATTCATTATCAAATAGTACTAGACATGTATGTACTTTAATACGATTTTCACTGAAAATGACATCAATATAAACACACACATAAAATTTAGACAATATAAACGAATACTTAATATAATCCTGTAAAAGACATACGTATAAACGAACATAATACTACACAGTGAATACAATTCTCTCTCCTTTTATCTGTTTTCGTATTGTCATTACATACGCACGTGATATATCTTCCTAAACTCCCAACAGGTTGCTTTTCAGGGACGTTTTGTACACCAAGGTTCGGAAAACTTCTCGATGATCAATAAGCTCAGTGATCAATAAGATAAAATTCTAAATTGAATACAGTGATACGCAATATCGTATGAAACGAAAGTGGATCCACAAACTCTCCCAGTAAAATATTTCACAAAATTATTCATTTTCATTTGTCTTGGGTTTAAAGGCATAACCTTGCGATCTAACACAGGGATCTCATGTTTAACCTAAAATGTCTTTACTGAGAGTGGCCTGTGAACAGGAACATTGTCTTGGTGCAGAATCCATGACTTGTTTGTCCACAAATCAGGTCCTAGTTTTTTTATTTGCCCACGAAGGGTTGTCAATACATTGAGGTATCTCACATGTTACTTCACAGTTTCACCTTCGACTAGTCAATTAACATTCCAACACCACGGGATGTCGAAAGAAACTCCGATCATTATTGCTTTGAGCTTCGATTTGCTCATTCGTGCTTTCTTGTGGCGTGGAGAACTCTGGCTTTTTCAATGCAAGAGTACGTGAAAAACTACGATTTGTCATAGGTTATCCTCTTTCCAAGAATGTAGGTAGAGTCTCTTTCAATGTTTGTCAAAATGTCAGCACATACTCATCTGAATTTCCTTTTGTTTAATATTCAGCTCCTTGGCACCAGTTTTGAATACAGTTTCTTTTTATGTTAAAATTTTCTTGTACAATGACGAACAGTTTCACTGTGTCACTTTGTGATTTCAGCAACAGCTCAGGAACTCAAGCAAAATTTATTTCAAATCACATTGCGGACTAATTTAATGTTTTGAATGAGTCCGTTTTCTACGTGCAAGGTTGTCCAGGACGCGGGTCGTCTATCATCATTTCTCTTTTCTCTTTAAATCGTTTGAACCACTCGAAACCGCGTGATAAACAGTCCGTACACAGGATGTAGCAGATCGTAAGTTTCTGTCACAGAATTTCCAGTTTGAAAAGAAACCTTCACGTTGATACGCTTTTCTATTTTGACACTAAACGTTTTTCCGACAGAACACAGACATACGATCCGCATCGTTCAAAACCTCACCGGAACTGAAGAATAGCAACTTGGGCACTCACTTATTCGATAGGCTAGGTATCATGGTTATACACTCATGCTTCGATTGACTTCATGCGCACGCTGTTCGCCAATAGGAAAATCAGTTTTTTAGCCACACCTTGTACATCTCTCTCTCTCTCTCTCTCTCTCTCTCACACACACACACACACACACACACACAAAATATATATATAATTTGAATTTTGTAGGTAACTTGGCATTAGTAATATTTTTTTTTTTTCATTTTTCTGCTGTAGGATTTTAAATTACAGTTAATGTGACAAAAATTAAAGGTTGAAAAACTGTTGTAGGCCAATAGACGGACTTTTAAAATTGCAGCACATTACAAAATTAGAAAAATAAGAGTTAATTACTAGGTCTGTCGGTAACAAAGTAAGTAATAAAAAGAATATAATACAGGCGTAAGGCTATAAAAAATCTCAATCTATATTATAAAATTGAAAGTAACTATGTTTGTGAGTTAACTCTTGAACCACCCGGTCGATCTTAATCAAATTTTCAACATAGATGAGGTTCGAACCTGGGAAGTTTTTTTTTTTTAATTATAATTTCACTTCTGGTAGATCTTAGGGGAGGGGAGGGGGAAATATATAAAAATGAATAAAACTTAATAACTCTTCAACCGACCGACCGATCTCGATCCAATTTTCAACATAAATGTGGTTCGGGCCTGGGATGGTATTTATTTATTCACTTTGACGATAGAGTTTAGGGGAGGGAAGAGTTTAAAAAATAAATAAAACTTAATAACTCTTGAACCACCAGACCGATCTTAATCAAATTTTCAACCTAGATAAATGCGAACCTGAGGTGGTTTTTGTCATATCACTGACGGTGTAACTTAAGGGACGGGGGGGGGGGGATTTAAAAATGATCGAAAATGACCGATATTAGTGTCGAATCTATAGTTTTTGGGGTTGCTGAGATGAACAGGGGCACTTCTGATGCAGTTTAAATCGAAATTCAGCCCCGCAACTTCGGGAGGGAAGATATATAAAAATGATTGAAGTGACCAATATCAGTGTTGAATTCATTGTTTTCGCGGTTGTTTAGATGAGCAGTGACACTTCTAATGCCGTGTCCCGCAACATGGGGAGGGAAGGGGTATATATAAAAACCATGGAAAATTACCGATATCAAAGAGCGCTTTAGTACCCTAATAGTAAAAAGTGACTGATTAACGGAACATATTACTATTTTTATTAATTTAACCCAGCGAAGCGGGTAATTGATGCTAGTAACATGTATTTTTGCTTCTACGTAAAATTGAATCTGATCCATTTAAAACGACAATAAATCTCAGGGTGTTTTGTACGAGCACTAGTAACTACATCCTTTTAATATAGTTGCTTATTTATTATTCGGTGTCAGCAATTTCTTGAAGACAAGTAAGTTAATACATTTTCAGAATTTTTTTATGATACTCCTCTCAAGTTGATCCAGGTAGTTATTACATCACACTTACATACACACAACACAGAGAGGTACGTAGATAGATATATAGATAGATAGATAGATAGATAGATGGAGAGAGAGAGAGAGAGAGAGAGAGAGAGAGAGAAAAGAAAAGAATACAGCAGTTAGGAAAACTGTAAAAATTGAAGTGATAAAAGCATCTGATTTTGCGTAGGGCTAGACATCATCCCGCTCTAATAGATTGAAAACTAATACCTTTTTCTACCTATGTGGTGCTATGTAGCCATGTAATATTTACTTTAGTAGAGTATGCGAATGCCATTCGTAGATATTAAAACCGGCCGACAGTTTGGGACTTGGATCAATACATCGCGAAGTTTTTAAAGAGGAAGCCCACGCCCCGTCTACTGCCGCCTGTTGCATGCTATACCGCCGTCAGCAAATATTTACTTTCGTGTTTCGTTTACAGCTCACGATTAGTTGGTCTCCCCTTTTATTAATTAATCGAGTGTAGATTAAAAAGAATGAAAACACCTGGTTTGTTTCGTATCTAATCGTGTGTACAGCCACAGCCAAAACCTTTGTGATCTTGATTTTTTTTTTTTTTTTAAAGAATAATTATGGAGTGTAGTAGAGCAGCTTATCTAAAATGAAACTAAATTGAACACACACTTCTGAATATATAACCATTCTTATTTGTACGAGGGTTGGAAGTTTAATAGTAACAACCATTTATTTATAACTGATACAAAATAGATACGTCTTACAAAGGTTTGCAGTCCTTCAGTGTAGTCCGCAGCATGGTGTTTAACCAGTTGCCGGCGATCTGGAAGTCGTTGGATATCTGTAGCATTACCTATTGTCTTGGTAGTTCTAATGGATCGTTCTACTGACTGAGGAATTTCTTGAATAGTTCTGAAAAGAGTGTCACGAAGAAGTTCCTTCACCCTAGGAATCAAGTCAAAGTCACAAGGGCTTAAGTGCGGAAAGTATTGTGGATGATACAGCACTTCCCACTCCATCGATCGAACAAATCAGTCACACTTAGCGCTGTGTGCACCCATGGGTTGTCCAGCAAAATTGTGAATGGGTTCTGCAAGAAGTATCGCTACTTCTTTTTCAAGGGTAGTTGCAAGTTGAGTCCCAGAAAGGAACAAATACACTGTGCATTGACGATCTGATGTAGGGCAATGGTATGCGTTAGGTTTACAGCACTCCAGTCGTACACGAGAATCACAATAACTTCCACACTGCTGGGGTTCTGACGAACATTGGATTTTCGTGCTGAACCATAATGACGCCATTCGTTTGATTGGCGTTACAGTTGTGGCTCGTAAGGTTTGACCCATGTCTCCTCCAGCGCAATAGTACGCTGCAAGGAAGCCTCTCTCTTTTCTGCTTGTAGCGTTCCATGCGGAACCCATCGTGATCGGATATTTGTCATGCACAACTGTGCAGACAGTCAAAAATGTGCAGAACAGTCGTATGCGCTAATCCTGTTTCTTGGACCAGCTTACGAGTAGTATGGCGTTGATTAGTGTCCAGTAATGTGGTAACATGTTCTTTTCTGACATGGGAATGGCTAGGTATCTGCATGTTTTCCACATTTTGGCATCCCTCCTTGAAGACCCGTTCCCACTTTGCCACTGTTCTGTAACGCAATGCAGATCCCCCGCAAGCTTTTTGAAAATCTTGACACACTCGTGCTGTAAGGCCTCTGGCACATCCAGTTTTTATCCAACTCCGTTGTACTTGTTTCGAAAACATTGTGACAAGGATAAATTTGCGTTACACCGCCCGCGTACGTGTGTATGTGTAACATAGACGTCCATTACACAAAGCTCTGTTCTTGTTTACTGCCTTGTGCATGACGTCGGAAGGAAAAGTCCATTTAAGTTGAGGTAAGATAGACATGCAACTAACATGTAGTACGAGGAACACGACTTTATTCCATTGCGTAGCATCTCTAAAGCAGTGTTGTCACTATTAAAGTTCCAACAATCGTAAAGAGTTATACTCTTGTTTTATGTTTTCTTTTAAACTCAAACACTATTTCGTAAATTAGCGTTTAAGAAAAAAAAAAATTGCCCAAAGATCGAATATCAATCGATAGATCTCGCTGAGTAGAACAAATGTTATGCATTAGTGTTAAAGCTCGTCTACGATTTTCGCGGAACTGAAAAAAAAAAAAAAATCTTGTAAATATAAATATTGATGCTGAAGAAAGACGTGCCACCTATTAATACTGAAGTATATCCTCTGATGCTTTTGATAACTCCAAGAACTATCAGAATATAAACGCTTAAGAACCTTACAAAATAAAAACTGTGTATTTTTCTTAGGATGGTTGCCAAAGACAAGTGAGCGAGCGTCTCAAACTACTGAAAAAGAAAAACTTGTAGTGTAGAATGTGACCGATGCTGCTGAGCCCAAAGAGTTTTGATAAATTTTCTTTGTAATCTGTATTCAAAACCATGAAACTGTATTTGAGATATTCAAGAGATTTTGATGGTTAAGAAATAAACCCAGGTGATCTAGACAAAAATCATGGCGCAAGTGATCTAGGTGACCCGTGCCATCGCTGGTTTGGATAGCAGAAGTAGCTGCAATAATTGATGATGAAAATTCTATAACACGTAAGAGATTTCGTCGTAGTTTTGGCGAAAGTAGCTAATATTAGTTTCGAGAAAAGGGTATGCTATAGGATAATCATGTCACCTCTGATACTGAAGGATACACTAATCAAGCTCTTCATATATCTATCTATCTATATCTATATATATATGAGAGTTTCGGTCTCGTCTCGATTTCGAAAAGCACGGCTCGGTCTCAAGTTCGAGTTAAGATCGAGATCGAGACTAGTTTCGGTCTCGGTACCGTCCTCTGAAAAGTGAAAACACTACAGTAAGCTTATTATCCTATCTTCGAAGATTTAAAAAAAAGTTTCCACGCAGAAAATCAAGGTCAAGTTATAAAATTGACAACTCCGCTAGCAGGTTGGGTACCGCTAGTAACGGAAAGGTATTTATGACTGCTGTCACCAGTTTGGAGTTACAGGGGAGAGAAGACGTTTTGTCTCGAGCTGTCACCAGCTCGTCTGCCAAGCACCAGCATGTTCAGCGCTTGACGGACAGAATCAACACCTCATAAGAGAGGAAAGATACCCGTTTCTGGTTTTTCTCTTATTTACAAGGCAATTTTCGTCTCTCTAAATACTGTATGACAAAAGCTGATCTGGAGTGAAATCTAAAACAAGAAAAATGATCTGAAAAAAACTAAGGATTGAAAGTTCGTGTTAAATGAAAACATTTACTGACTCAAGGGACTAAAAATTAGTTCGTAATTCGTGCTAACCGAAATTCGTGTTAACCGATAAAACTTCCTATAAGATAACGTACAGCGATGCTGGGACCGAAATTTTGTTCGTCCTAACCATATATATGTAAGCTTTGAGAGATAGAGGTAGATAAGTTTGAAAAAATGCTAAAAAATGTTTATGTACTTATTATTAAAAGCTTATATAATTTCACTATTCTTCTGCTGTTCAGTTTGAAAAAAAAATTATGGAGACTTCTGTCAGAACAACAACGATATAGTCTTAAATTAGAAAAGAGTTCACTTTCAGCATTTGTAAAATATCTAAAAGTAATGCGCTTAATTATATATAATTAATTTCTTTTCTTTGTTTTCAGTAAAATGGTATGTTTATATGACTAAGTAAACTCCATGTTTACCGTTGTTCACTACTTTCAACTGTCCTATATTCTCTTTATAGTTTCATAGATGCCTCAGAGCGGAACGCTTTTTAACCTTCTGCGACTACTTACGGAAAATCCAGAAACTTTCTGCAAGTATTTTGGTAATGGCGTAGTACAATTATAAAATATTTAAGCGCATAAAAGCAAAAAAGATTTTACAATTCTACTTTTCTAAACTTTTCACTTATAAGTTTCTTTTTTTTATGGAGAAATATAAGGGAGCTTGTAGGACTGTACAATACCTGGATAAGTAACCGATCAAAAAATTCCTATATATATATATATATATATATATATATATATATATATATATATATATATAAATGTAGTTGGTGGCGATGAATCATTGAAGTCCTACTTGAATCCTTCTTACGACTTTGCATTTCACCTCTTTAGACATTAATTTGTCTTCAGAAATAGGGTTGAAATGTTTATGGTATTGACTACCATATTTCTGACATCAAGCCATTTTGAAAAATTTCCGGTTTCCCTTGTAACCATCAGGTGGACCATTAATATCCAGGTGTCCATCTGGATGTAAGCCGATTTATCAGTTGTGCCAGTCTCTCTCCAAACGAAAAATCACTGGCAACAGGGTGTTCAGTCATAATAATATTACTAATTAGAGAACCCTCAGCTATGATCACCTTCCTCTGTGCTCCTAGCCTTCACAACTCGTCCTGAGGTAGTCATTTTCTGTGTATCACAATCACGTTATAACCACGACGGCAGCGCTACCAAGCAATACGCAATGGTTCAGCAAGCATCCCACCATCGGACAGCTATCTGTTAGGGTCTCGACTCGGTTGCAGGCACTGTGTCACTGGCTACTGTACGTATCAGGGTTGGCAAAAACCATGGTTTTTATTAAAAAAACCAAAAAACCGGTTTTTTTGGTTTAAACCAGGTTTTTTTGGTTTAAACCAGGTTTTTATGGTTTAAATGATTTGCTCTATATATTCATATCATATATGGACAGAAATAAGTTTGTTTCGCCTTGATGTTATTAGGCAACAACCGGGTTATGCTGGAAGGGGTCACATAAGCTTAAAGCGGAATAAAAACCGCTTCTCGAGTTACATCCGAGAGAAATTGTCCTCCATTTGAACTCAGAACCAGGACTAATTGGCCACAAATGCGATACGTCTGCCGACTCACTCACGAAGGACTCCTGATAATAATAATAAAATAAAATAAAATAAAATAAAAAAAAACCTTGTACTGATTTTTACATGCTTCTTAATATAACTGTCAAGAGTCATTTCAGAAGGGCATAAAGATACACAGTTGCACAAGTGAAACCATTATACAGAATTACATATGGACAATTTCAAAGTACTACGGAGTACTGAAGAACTAATTTAGTTCAAGTTAGTTAACAACGACTTTTATTGGTCCAAATTAAAGAAATACAACGAATTAATTTGCATATCAGTAAGAAAAGTGAATAAAGATACGAATTATTTGAGTCCACTTTGGCTCAAACTCATTTATATATAAATAGATACCAAAGATACTTCTCATTTCACTAAATGCCTCTCGTGGGGTCTGTATGACCCCCCCCCCACACACACACAAAAAAAAGTACGGCATTTTCGATGTATTTTATCAATAGTAAACATTAAAACGAAGCAATATTTAGAATTTTTCTTCGATTGCAATTACATAACAATAATAACAACTACAAAAAAATCACAAAATAAACATTTATAAACTTGTAAAAAAAAAAGTTGCTTTTGTAGTATAATCTTTTTGAGTAATGAATGGGGAATTTAGGTCTGAATATAATACGAATAATACACGGGAGTGAAACGTGATAACCCACAAATGTGTGTTCATCAAGATTTTACAAACATTTACACTTTTACGAACATTTTTTTGTTTTTTGGTTTAAACCAGTTGGTTTTTTTGAAAAAACCAGCTGGTTTAAACCTTGGTTTAAACCATGGTTTAAACCACCTTGGTTTAAACCAGCCAACCCTGGTACGTATAGTTTATTTTTCCCTTTTACGTTCCTCAAAGTTATCAGTTTATTATCATAACTATCAAACGCTTAATTGTTTTGAATCGTGTTTTATTTATGGAGAAAAGATCTCTCTGCAACCGTAATAGACAATCTTTCTGAGAAAGTAATTTTCATCTAGATGTTAGCCAATCTTTCTATAGTAGCCCGCATTTTCTTTCTGCTACATTGTCGTATCGTCGCGTGTTGTTCTGGTTTGGGGATTATAAATAATACTTTAATTTGAATGTTTTCGTACTGAAAACTATCTCCTAGAAATTTTAACGTAACCTTTAAAAATCCATTTTTTTAAAATTAATATTGTGTGTAATGCACTTAATTTCTTCATGTTCAATAGATTGTCTTTCTTTTGTAGCTGTGTTTGACCTCAAACTCACATGGACGGCCGTTGCAATCCCCGATCGACCTACAGCTGTCTCCCAGCTAAAACATGGTCAGGAGATTCTCGAACAAGGAGCAACCGCAACGTAAGTTAATATTCAGAAGAAAAAAGGCTGAATTTGCATGTTAGTCAATATAAAATAGTGAAAGTATTTTTTCATTGTAACTATACCTAATTGCTAATGATTCTTTATTATTATTATTATTATTATTATTATTATTATTATTATTATTATTATTATTACATAGCTGTTAAACCACGATCTAGTGTACGTGAAATAGTTTTTGTGTACGTGAAATATTGAAACAAAGATCAATTTTTATTGTGTGGTTAATTTAATATCGTACATAATTTTTTTTTCAGTGGTAGCTGTGGTCCTTGTGAACTCTGAACGAGATATTATTGTTGGTCTTTTATTGCATTATTTTGTACATGTATTGCGATTTTTTTTTAAGTCGTGTAACGGAAGTTGTATCCAGTCTCCTCGATTCCAGAGGGAAGGGGGATATAATGCTCTAGGAGATTATATTCCTCACCTGCATGCTACACCGATAGTTTCAAAATTGGGGGGGGGGAGATTATAGAACTTTCAGGGGAAAATTCTCCTCTGCCTCTAGTGGTGTAAAATTGCTGTTCACATCCCTCTACATAGCTCAATATTCGAATGTATTATTCGGTTAAGTACAACCAATAATTACTTCATGAAAGACATTCATGTAGAAATCCTACTCAAAGATTAATCATTTTTGCAGTTAACAGCAAACAGGGATACAACTTGAATACAGAAAACAGTTACTTAGATCCGTATACTTCTGCAAACGTTTCGATTTCTATGTATGTATGATACATATTGTCTTAATTCAGGCACTTCTGCGCAATTATTTACAGTGCTGCATCCAATTATTTAAAATCAATACGGTATGTGTATATTATTTAACATGTAATTAGAGGTCCGCTTATAAAAGAAACACTTCTCTGCCAATTAGGAGTTAAGATTGACTCGCGGAGAAACGCAGCGAACACATTTCATCCTTTAAGAGTATTTTTTAAGTGACAGCGATAAAAAGAAATAGGAAATTTGTATAAAATTCAACAAATTTGTCGGATGATATTCCAAAAATTTAGAAACTCCCAAATAAAATCAGAACTGTGTAGAAAATACAAAATCAAAGCCTGTCTGGTTAATGTGAGAAAGAGAAAGCAAATGTGGAGGGACACATGAAGATTTTGGTGACCACTTTGAAAGTAGCCATTTTGCATTTGGATGATTTTAAATGAAAACCATAGTATGTGATACCATTTTCCTATAGAAGTTGCTATAAGTGTAATTATTTTTGCTGTAACTTCATTCATAACAGAAATATGTTCAATTTTGTGTATGCTGTGAAGATAACAAGATATTGAACTCCTAAATTTATAAATTACCAGTGCTTTTTCCAGCATCTTGGAAAATACTTTACATAACGTATGGGAATAGGAAGCTTGGCTCGTTATCAGTTGAACATTGTAGCCATCTTTTTATCATATTGTGACAGAATACCTGGTATTAAAAGAAAGTTTTTATTATTATTATTATTATGAAGAAACAAACATCGACTGTGATTTCGTTATATAGAGGAAAAGGGTCAACCCATCTGAAGTCGTACAGAAATTCTGAAAATGGTTGTTCGACCATCTCCGAAAATTATAAAAGTTTGAGTGTGACGAACCGTGTGTATGAAAAGGTCAATAACATCATTCACGTTGTTGTATGTACAAGTGTTCCTGAATGGCGGCCATCTTTGTTGTCGGTGGAGTGCCAATTTTTGTATTTGCAAGCGTTTACGAAAACTACGGTTGCTCAGGATGTACGAATCAGACGAACACCAAACAAAAACGAATGTTTACAGGAGAAACTGAGGTACACGGAAAATATACAGTTTTGCGTCTAAATAAATATGCAGGGTTGAAACCAATACATGAAATCACCAGAAAAAATAGAGAAAATTACACATTTAAAGGACTGTATTTTGGAATGGCATAAAGTGAGGGGTTCATAAGTTTTGTGCTGAATACTATTGCATGTAAAGATTGTGTAGATATGTCCACAGCTATGATACTACTGGCACCGTAGATCTATGGGGATCCGAAAGTTGAAGTTTGTCATTTTGATGCAATTTTTGGGGCCTAATATCTCAGGAGGACAAAGTGCTAAAAAATCGCTGCTTATGTCACAAAGTAATTCTGTATGTGAGTAAACTATTGCAAACAAATCATGACTGATATTATATGGAGAAAAAAGTGAGGACGTGGTAAAAACGCGAAGAAAGCACCTGCGTGACGATGGTCGTAGCTCGAAAAAAAAATTTAAATATTTGGATATGCTTCATGCTAGATCTCAAAAACTATGCATGAAGGTCCGCTTTTGTTTATGTTCAGTTATGCAAAAGCTTGTGAGTGGCCTTTGTTTCATCTTTCTAGCTCCATGATCATTGTCACATCTAAGTGAAGTTAGTGCTTTCATTGCATTGTCTCCTAATTTCTTGAGCAGATCTGCTGGTATGTCATCATCTCCAGTGGCCTTCCTCCTTTGCATGTCTTTGATAGCTTGTACTACTTCACTTTTCAGTATGCTAGGTCCTTTGTCTTCATTATCCTCCTCATCCTGCGCTTCGATCGCAATATCTTTGAGGCGGTTCTTCTGGTCGTGCAGGTCTCTTATGTACTCTTCCCAAACTCGAAGAATTGTTTGATGGTCAGTGACTACAATGGCCTTGTTGATATTTGATTCCAAATGTGCGTATGTATTTGTTAGCTTTTTCTGCTAATTCTTGTGCTTTCGATATATGTGATCATATCTGCCGCGCCGTTGAAGTTCCATTACTTCTTCAACTATCTGTTCCATGTACTTTTCTTTGGCTTTTCGGTCTTTCTCAATTCATTATTCAGCCTTCTGTATTTTTCAATGTTCGTGCTTTTCGCCCTTCTGCGTTCTTCCATCTTCTTAAGCATCGCTTCAGTTACCCACGGTTTTCTCGGTGCTTTCTCCATCTTGCCAATGTTATGGAGTGTGTCAAGCAGAATCTGTTTTACTTTTCCCCAACTATTTTCTACATTATGTACCATGTCGCCAATCACACAGAATTTTTCTTCAATCTCTTCTTTCACATCACTGTCTATACTTCTTAGTCGCTCTAAATTCCATTTTCGATTTTTCGTGCCATTTTTCTTGATTGTCTTTAACAAGGTTTGCACTTCCGCCTCTAGGAGGCTGTGATCCGAATTGATATCCGCACCGGGTAGTGTCTTAACGTATCTTACACTATTCGTGAAACTCTGCTTCACAAGAATATTATCGATTTGGTAGCGTTTCTTATCTCCTGGACTTTTCCACGTGTGCAGCTTGGTTTTCCTTTTCTTAAACCACGTGTTCGTCACCACCAGATCATGTTGTCTACAGAAGTCGATAAGCATTTCGCCCCGTTCGTTTCTTCTACCTAGTCCAAATAGTCCCACTACCTTATCCGCGGCTCTTTCTTCTACTACGCTGTTAAAATCTCCCATTACTATTGCGTTGACCTTACCTCTTCTCTCCTGGTGCAATATGTCGCTAATCTCCTCATGCAGCACTTCTACTTCATTGTCATCATGATCGCTTGTTGGCATATATACTTTTATTTCCACACAGGGGCGTCATTTCAGACTTCCGTTGAGGGGGGCAAGAACACCATCGACATTAGACTTTCACGTTTTGCACTAGCATATTAGTAGACATCGATTAATGTATATGTATCTTTCAAACCCTCCTGCCCTACCTAAATGACGCCCCTGTTTCCACAATATCTACTGGTTTTGCTCTTAGTTTTACAAACATCAAGCGGTCACTGCAGCGTTCCACTTTGGTTACACTTCTTGCTACTTCGTTCTTCGTTGCTATCGCGACACCATTCTCGGCTTAACGCCACCAGAATAGAATATTGTGTAATTTCCCGATACTGTCTCACCTTTTCCTGGCCAATCCCATTATGTTCACTTTACATTTGTCCATTTCCGCTTTTACATTTTCAAGTTTATCCATACGTCGTAAAGTCCATACGTTCCAGGTTCCTATGCTGAAATGAAAGTTATTATTTTCTCCTCTGATGATTCTTCCCGGAGTAGTCCCCACCCGGAGATCCGAACGGGGGACTATTTTACCTCCGGAATTTTTTACCTCAGGAAGAACCATTATTATTTTATTTATTCTCCTCCTCCGTCCATCCTGGGAAAAGGATAATGTGGTAGTATTCTCATTCCCTTTCCAGATCTCCATGCTGTTGACCACCTTTTGGTTCATCCGCCTTTTAGGACAGTTTCCCCTCGTAAGGGCAAGAAGATGCCCTGACGTCCACTCGCTCATCCGCCCTCCGAAAAGGCCTTGGCACTTGGTAGAGGCTCACTCCTTGGTGACAAATATTCAACTTCTTCTTTCTCATGATATTGCTAAACATCGTTGAACTTCTAAATCAGTTTACTTAAAAGAAAAAAAAAATATCTCTGAGTTAATTTTGCGTTATACATATTGTACAATTTCATATATTTTTTTGAAAAATTGTCGAATTATCTGGAATTCTAAATGTTATCTGTGGGATATGAGAACAGGGCACAAAGTGTTTACAAAATATGATATAGATCGTTATGTAGTAAAGGGATATAGCATGTGCAAATAAAGTTAGATTATAATGGAAGCTTGAATATAATGGCAGAGATTATGAAGATATAGTTATTGAGGATGTAGATTATGAAGATATAAATTATAAAGGTAGATTATGAAGATATAGATTGATGTGTATACCAAGATTAATGTAATTGTGGAGTTCAATTGGTGTGGAGAACTGTGATATGGAAAGGCGAAGATTGACAATAAAGATATAGTAGAATTCAAGTATTGCATCTTTTGTGGTTAGATATTTTAGATTTTAATTATTTCTAACATTATCAGGTGACTAATTACCAAAGTAGCTCGTCATTGTTATTTTTATTTCCAAAGTGATTAAAACTACAGTTTGCCATGACCTTCTTAGACATTTCTCAATATGTGAAGACGAAATATTTAGACAATGGAAATGGATGCTAAGAGCCAGGAGTAAAAGAGAATTTACATTTATGAGGTTTTCTCTGTCACTAAGCGCTGTAGCCTTAATTTATTCCAGCGGGAAATCGATGCAGTTAAATTGTCTTTCTTTTCGTTTCTTTTTGTAGTATTAATCTATCTTAGTTAAACACAATTAATCAATTCCGGGAGACAAGCGCTTTCAGTAACTACTGCGGGATCATGTTGCTTCGATATGTCTGCTTGATTTTGTCTCTTAATTTAAACGACTAGTGTTGTGTGGTTTGTGTCTGGTTACTGTTGTTATGCTAGAAAGCAGTAGCATCCCTCCCCGCGCAAATATGTAAAAAATTCATGAAGTACAATTTGTACAGTGATAGAAAACAATTTTTGACTTTTGATCTATCTAGTCAGTCTTTCTTTCTCGTATAGTAAGTAGTAGTGCCACATGTATTCCACGTGAAGGAGTTTGGATTGGATGGGGTGTATGTTCTTTTATAGAAACCGGAAGTGGTAGATTTATAACATTTCCGTTTTAGTAGAGATTAGACTGGGGATGGAGTATATTTTGAGACGTTAATTGATTATAGAAATCAGCTTCTTTTTACAGTTTTTTTTTTTTTACCATAAAGCGATCACTGTTAAACTGAAAGAGATTGATTTGTTCTACTTCCGGTTTGAATAGACAGATTAGATTTGAGATAGAATATATTCTTAAGACAATTGATGAGAGAGAACAGCTTCTCACTACCTGTTATCATTTTTGCCTGCAGCAATCAACGTTGAAGCCGGAAGTGATTGATTTTTAGCACTTCGATTTGAATAGGGGATTAAGAGAGAAAATGCTAGTTGTTCTCAAAACGCTAAATTGATTCCATAAAACCGATTATTGCTAGCTCCTAGCGCTTTTGCTCTATGTAGATCAATACTAAAACCGGAATTCGTAGTGGATTTCTACCATTTTTAATTTTATTAAAGATTTAAGAATGGAAATTACATGTGTTCTTGGAGCGCTTAGTCGATTGTAGGAATCCACCTCTCTCTATTATCGTATTTATTCTATAGCAATCAAGGTTAAAACCGGAAATGATTAATCTCTTCTATTTCTGGTTTGAGTATCAACTCTAAAAAGGAGCTCGCTTCGTAATTTTCTACCCTCTACATTTTCTCCAAATTTGGTGATGATTGGTGAGATATTTCTTGATTTTTTTTTCTTTTCTTTCGGACGGACAGACAGGTTAGTATACAAACGAATTTTGGTAAACCAAACTCTTTAAAAAATGTAAATTATTATTATTATGCTCAACTTGCTTTTCTTATTGTTATCAAGCAATAAAATAAAAGAATAATTCGCACCCAGCTAAAAACTATTGAATACTAGCTGAAATGCGAGAGAATAAATAGGTTTATTTAAATTATTTGAACCCATTTTCCCTTAGGACACACATTATAGTGGAAGTGTATATTTAAAAAAAAAAAATCCTCGTATGATTATAAAATAATGTTAGACAAGAAAGGATCCAATGAAAGATTGAGGCGTGCATTTGGAGATACTTGTCCTTCGCAAGCCACTACGTACCGCTAGTTTGTGGAGTTCAGGACAGGGAGGGCCTCCCTCGAAGATAAAATTCGTTCTGGTCGGCCCACAACAGCAGCTACAGATGTTGTGTGTTGAAAGTGGAACAGATGTTAAGGGATGCTCATATGCTCAGATTCATTTCTTCCTCAACATTATATCGGCAGCATTTAGAGAAATCGTGCATGAAAAATTTAATGTCAGGAAACTGGAGTCATTGGATCCCGCACCAACTTACCGATGAAAAGAAAAGGACGCGAGTGGATTTGTGCCTCGAAATGGCAGATAAATTTGACGGAGGCCATTTTTAGCACCACAGTTCACGAAAACGATATACTATTACGATCCAGAAACGAAGCGGCAATCAGCAGTTAGGGTCTTCTCAGGTGGGGATCCGTAGTGTAATAATCATAGTGTAATACAATGAGACTTGAATGTATGCACAGCACAGTATGAAAACGAGTGTCATGCAGAGGATGATTAGGGAAAATCCCGTTTTGAATAGATAACAGGGCAATCCTCCTTTCTTCTCTTCGTAACAATGTTTTTAAATCGTTAACTATTCCAACGGGGAAATCACCATCGACATTTAAAGACGAAACTTCTCGTGCGCGCGCGTCTCTCTCTTTGTTCCCAGATAATAGGGGCGTATTTAGAGGGGACCGATCCCCTCTCCGAAACATTATTATTATTTAAGATTTTATAACTTTAGGCGAAATGTATTTTATATGTATTTCGTGCCGCAAGCTAGTTCCGATTTTTTAAAAATATGTCCCTGCCAAATATCAGTAATTTTTTTGTCAGGTTGATAAACGTTGCTGTACTTTTTTCCTTAGTGTTTAAGAAACGTTGTTTAGGATTGAAATAGGTTAACAATTGGGGATTAATACAAACTTCAACCCCAATATTTTCACTTAAATGGCATAATTAAAATTTCATACTAACTCCTGTTTTTTCTTCAGTTCTTCTCTTGTATTGTACGAGGAATGATTTGATTTGATTTAAATAAAAAAAATCAACAAATATTAAAAAAAAAAAAAAAAAAAATCCACCGTGCCGGAAAGTGCTATGAGGAGCACTTGACAACCATCCCTAAAGAAATATAGCATTCGACATTTCAGAAATGTTTTCAGAGGATGGAACGTTGCATAGTGTGGTGGAAATACTTCGAGAACATGAGAGTTTTTACAGTGTATCTTTTTCTTTTAATTTCATTATCAAAACATTCAGAGAGACCCTCGTATCCGTCGTTTTCGATTATATTTAAATGTCACCACTCAATTTTTAGTTGAAAAATTTACCCCCGGTCTCCTTTTAGTATATTCAATTAATCAATTTAATATTATAATATATGATCCTTGGAAGCCTAAGGTTGATAATCATGCCAAATATTAGGAATTCACAATATTGTAATATTATTACGTTTGTACGATAACTTTTTAGTGCGTTATCCTTTGTATTGTTTACTAGAGTTTATTTTATATAGTTTAGTAGTTATTGCGTAATTCGATCAGACAGAAGGTATATTGCCAAATACCAGTCTCTATACAGTATGTTTGTGGTAAGTTAAATGACTTTTTAAGCAATGTCCAGAAAACATTGATTACAGCAATCATCAGAACAGTATTGAGGGAAAAATATGTGAAATAATATTAACCTGGAAAGTGGATTTAAACATCGTAACAGCATATAGTAACGCCACTACAGTAAAGTCCAGGAAGCACTCTTCTTTCTCCCGTCCCCATAGATGCATACATCAACATTCACAGTACTAAATGTTAGATTCCAGATTTTAAATTGAACGTGTATATCGATGTTCCTAAGTTATTCAGGCCACTACTAATGTGATCTAATATTGCTAGAGCATGATAGATTAATAGGGAAGGGGGCATGCCAGGTGAAGTTAGTATGCATTTGCCAGCTATATTAAGAGTCACCTTTTTGGGTTTAGGTACAGTTTCAAATGAGAAAAGTGGTTCGTACCACTATGTGAAAAAAGTCGTGTATCCTATAAATAAAGTTTCTTTTTAAAGAACACCTTGTTTTAAAACCTTGTATATTCAAAACGTTTGAAAGTTTCAATAGAAGGAAACAGTACTGAACACTTATTTTCAATATTTTTGTTCAATAATAGTATAATTAAATTAGAAGCAAATATGGTCTTTCTTCTACTGTCAATACTGCTACAAGGGAATTGAGAGGGAATTCGCACTCCTGAACGCTGTACCTTGAAACTTCACTCCGAAGAGCACGGCTATTGTGGATTTAGATCACATAGGTCTACGAAACATTTTCTGTGATCTTATCCTATTTTTTTTTCTTTTTTTTTTGCCATAATATTATAAATAGGCTATTAGCTGAATCATCCGAACATTTGTTCCTAAACATTGATTTACATATATATGAAGCTAACAGGGAAAATCTTCAGACAAAATACGCGAACAGCAAACTGGACATTTAGTTCGATGGTAAAATAAAAGGAAAAAAGAAACTGATATAGTCGAAGATCGGAGGTTCGAGTCCGCACCAAGAAGCTTTTCCTTAATCAAAAGTATGAGATATGGAAAAATAACGACTGATAGCAACACGTCAGACAAGTCAGAAAAATACAGTTTTTAATTAGTGATACAGTGACATCATACACACCGAGAAATACATTCATTCGTGCGAAAATATCGTTTGTGTGATACACTCAGCTGCTAGCATTCGTCGGTAATTGAAACGTAGATTTCTTAACATACAATTATCTAGACACTTTCTTAACCCATGATGTCATTTCTTATTCTGATGTCATTTCTTCATTGGCGTGCATCGTAAAAACTGTAGATTGAAATTGAAACGTAAATTTGATTCGGTTCAGCTTACCCTTTTGATTTTCTTGAAAAAAAAAAAAAAAAAAAAAATACGTATGAAAGAAATATCAAGAAAAAGTAGTACCTCTGGCAACCCTGCCATGTGATTGACGTTATTTTTAAACAGAAAATTTGTTCACAATTTTGCCACATGCAGAATAATACACACTTTTAGTGTTGTTAACTGTACTAGTGTTTAACATATCTCCAGAACAGCTTGGAGTATCAAATTGCTTTAAATGACATTATAATCTTTACATCTCTAGAAAGCCATCCTTGCAGTTGGATAAGATACTTACCTAAGTAGTTTACGAGAAAAGGATTTTCAAGAATTCATCTCATTTGAAACATCATATCAGTATCATAGTATTAGACGCGATAGTACTTTGGATTAGTGATGGGATATTTACCGGTAAATATTTTTTGGGTATATACCTTGGATAAATACCCAGGTATTTACCCAAATTGAGTAAATATACGGGTTTTTTCCTTTTCAACCCTATATGTGAGACAAACGTTCTTTCGCAGTACGTAAAAGTAATTAAAAAGTAACAGTAGATCCAGTAGAAACTAAAACAAATGTCAAAAGTCAGTAAATTTATTATTTTCCGTAATATAAATAAGTTACGTGGTCGTTCCTGTTTTGATAATAGTAACACAAAACAAGTATGTTTCTCTAGAGAACTTATTTTTAAAAAACTGTTGACCCACTAAAATAGAACATGGAACGCGAATAAGTGTCTTTCTTTTAATTTACATTCTACAATTGACTATGGGCGACAAGTTATTAAAATTGACATGATTTGAAATATATATATTCTGTTACGTTATGCATGCTTTAATAACTACAAATAAGACAGTAGGAGCATGAGTATGAGTGGGGACTTTCGCATTAACACTCATATGCTAGCTACACATCAAAATGTAATAAAAATGTTGCTATCTTAAGCCAAAATGATGTAATTCTATTTTCATGTTTGCATGAAATTAGCATTCTTGAAAACAAAGTACCATTGGAAAATGGGCTTCTCATGACGATTACGTCAGTTTTTTTTAATTAGTTTCTGATGGTATGGTATCAGATTCATACGCCTAATTCAAATGATTTCATGCATTAATTTAGAATTCGGCAAAATGCCGTTAGTTCACTCTGGTTTCTAACATCTCATTTGACAGCATCATCATCCACGGCATTTCTAGCATAAAGCTAATAAAAGAAGAAATGAATTACAGAACAATCCTGAATTAGCAGCGTTCTCGAAATATTCTAGCTATACACATTATCTCGTTATGTAGTGACATTTCTACCAAGATTATTCATTAGTTTCATCGGATATATGGAATGAATATATGGCATCACCGCCGCTGATGTCTCCACCTATCTCACACACGGAAAAAGTGTCATGTCATTGTCTTCTTCAAGGATTTTCCTTTCTTTGGTACCATGTTCATTTCAAATGTTATTTTAGAACCCATTACGTCTTCTTATTATGTAATCTTGCAGTTTGTAATAAATACCCATTTTTTGGGTAGGAAAATAAAATTTTGGTATTTACCGGGTATTTACCCATTTTTTATTTACCTACCCAGTGGGTAAATACCCAAGTCCCATCCCTACTTTGGATGTGCATTGCCCGTCGCTCATTTGCATTATTAGTGCTGTAGAGGTCTCCAAAATTTGGATGTTCTTGATACTGTAGCATCCTTAGTTTGTAACATTGAATAATAAATGTAATATTCGTTTGACGTGTACATTTGAAATGTGTAATAACCTGATGCAGTGCCCTTTGAAGAACTACCAATTTTGTTGGGTTGGCAACACTGTTAACGTGGTATCGCGTAGGATGTAGAGCTACGTCCTTCTGTTGATATTTACATGGTACATACGTTGTAAAAGGGCGGATCGAGATGAATGGTCCACCCTGTATATATTATTCTGTGGGTTGTGTTATCTATAATAAATAAAGAAGAATCTTTTCATTAAGTAATAATAAGTATATATTTAATGCTCTTGAGGAAATGTGAATTCTTACGCTATTATCATTATTATTATTATTATTATTATTATTATTATTATTATTATTATTATTATATAAAAGTCAGTTTTAATAGTTTTATTTTCGTTTCAAACATTTATCATGAAGAGAGATTCGTGTTAAGATATAATCCTGTTTGTGATATATACAGGGAGTCTATAAAGTCCTGCAGGAGAGTAAAACTATAACTTGGAAACTACGTAATACTTTTTGGTGTACTTACAGAAAGGTTCAAAGTTTTGTTTCAGCTAGTTAAGGTTCATCGCCAAACCTCCAATTGTGCACCATTCACGTCCAAACACACATGCAGTCTTTTTGGGAAACCAAGAATTGCATGTTGGCGGTGCTCGTCTGGAATGTTCAAAATCACATAAGTTATTTTGTTCTTGAGACCGTGCAGATAAGCTGGCTTCTGCGAATACACCTTGGTCTTCACGTGTCCTCACAGCCAGTAATCACAAGGCGACAAATCTGGTGATCTTGCGGGCCAAGGCGTGGGTCCTCTTCGACCAATCCATATCTCCTTAAATTCTTCGTTAAAAAACTGTCGAACTTGAAGGGCATAGTGCGGCGGTGCCCCATCCTGTTGCATGTGGACCTTATTAAGGATGCCTAACCTAGTAAGTTCTGGCAAAAGGAATGTCTGTGGCATGTTCAGATAATTGTTACCATTTACCGTCTCTTCCTCGAAGAAAAAAGGGCCGATAATGTGGTCCATTGAAATAGCACACCACGCATTGACTTTGGGACTAGCCCGCTTGTGCTCCTCGAATTCACGTGAATTTTCCAGCCCCCAAATTCGGCAGTTGTGCCTGTTCACTTTTCCCGACACATGAAATGTGGCTTCATCTGAAAACAGAAATCGAGATAGGTCACCATCTTCTTGTAAGCGGGTAAGCATTGACTCACAGAATTCCATTCTCATGTCACAGTCTTCCTCTATCAGCTCGTGCACTAATTTTAACTTATAGGGCCGGGCCTTCAAATTCTTGCGTACGGTCTTGTGTAATCGTGACTTCGGTATTCCCAGTTCCAATGACCTACGTTTAAGCGACTCCATTGGACTCCTGGCTATGCTGTCCTGCAACGTGTGAATCACATCACTCGTTCCTGGCCTTCCCCTGCGTGGTAAATCTGACACACTTCCCGTTTCTTTGAAGTTCTCGTACCACCTCTTGATACTGGTTTCTGCTGGGGGTGTTTTCCCATACGTTGTTTGGAACTTTCTCCGCTATGAAACGCAAGATTTTAATTCCGCAAACCATAAAATACATTTTGCCTTTTCTTTAACAGACGCCATCTTAAGTCACATGATTAGCAGCGCATTCGTCATCGAGCATTGTGGCCAGAACAAAACTTTAAACTTCCCTTCTTCCAACCCCAAAAATTTATACACTTAAACGTAACAGTTTCGAAGTTTTGGAGTTTTAGTTTCCTTTAGGACTTTATGGACTCCCTGTATAATTGTTGTTATTATTGTTAAACAGTATAGACATGCTTTTGAACCGCTCCGAAAATTTAGTTCGTTTCGAGTGGAAAAGTGTGGTTTGTTGGTGGGGAGAGTATTTGGATTTGGCTTTCTGGTATGCTCCAATGACTCCAAGGACATTTTGTGATTTGTGGATACTGATCGTCACTGGGAATTAGTTTGGTGTCATCTATCTTTTGTCATTCATTGCATTTTCATGCAATGGGAGTTGTCTTCCTTGTTCAGTGCCCTGTCCTGTGTGAGTGATTGAAGGAGCGCAGTAGATTTTGCTAATTTTGTGTTGTTTTCGTATTTTGTTTCACAGCACAAATCGAATGTCAGTTATTGTTCGTTATAAAAGAGTTCAAGTTTCGATTTTTTTTTTAACAATAACATTCTCATTGAAGCATAAGTTTAAATATTCCAACAATGAAGATACAATGATCAATCAATCGAAACATCTTGCACACCTAATGGAACTAGTTTTAATTCCAGAGATGTCCTCTCTCTAAATGTAATAAATACTTCGTCAACTCAAGAGGATTGACGATTCACAACAGCAAATGCCATAACGGAAAGAGAACATTTGAGTTTAATGAGAGACATTCATCAACTAGTAGTATTTCAAACAAGGAAGACTTGAATTCAAATGATAACGTTCCTCTTGTGGAGATTCAGTACAAAACTTATTAATAATAGTTTGGGAAGCCTAAAATCATCAGTGCCCATTCTTCGTCGAGTTCCTCGAGGAGCAAGACATGCAGTGGCTGAAGCTCTTATTAAAATTCTCCAGAAGATTGTAACTTCAAATAATATTGAAGATTGGACCGAACTCGTAATATTCCCGTACATTACTCTTTATATGCCTACCGTCAAAATCGCCACATGGGTAAAACAGACAGTTCAACTCTAGTCAAGTAACTCTCACGACGATAGAACGAACTCAAACAAGTTTACGAAGAACAAAGACAAACCCAACAGAAGTCTTAACAAATCACCTAATGACATCTTCATTAAACATATCCAAAATAAACTCGCTGATGGCGACATACATGGTGCTGTCAGACTTCTCATTTCTGAGGATTCTTTTGCTCCATCAGATCCTGCTATTTTAAGATCCTTAAAAGAAAAACATCCTCCATACTCTTATACATTACTACACCCAATTTAGCAGATCATATTACAGTTAATAAAGTTTTGTCCAGCGAGTTTGTAAAAGCGCTCAAATCCTTCCCTTCTGGTTCAGCTGGAGGAATAGTGTGGTGTACTTTTCTATTGGGGTTGTTATATTTAACTCTGTTAGCTATAATGTCATTAGCAAATGTAAACAAATTATCTTGGCAAGAGCATTGGCTAACCAAAATGCTTGTCACAGCAAAATAAGATACACCTTTAGTTAAATTATGGAAATATGAACTTAAATGATGTAAAAAGGGTTGCTAGTATATTTATAATGATTTATTGAAATATAATAAGACAAATTAAATGGTTACAAAATTAAAAACTAATTAATGGTGGTAACAAAAGTGAAGGCTAATTAATTGAATATTTACGAAAGTGAGAATTAGATGGGAGACATTTCCTATTACATGGTAAGAATCTTGAACATTCCCTATTGAAAATCACACTTTCAACATTTATCCATATTATAGGATAAGTAGAAGGATAGTCACTTACAATACTGTTCGGCAGAAGAGATCCATCTCTCTGTTCCGAACGATGGAGACTTCTTCAAAACAACTACCTTGCCTCTCCACTGTACCAACTGGGCCCCGAAGCAAATTTACGGCAGTCTTTTATATCAATCGTGTAACTGTGGTTAAATTCCTCTTAACCTATTTCTGTTGTGACCCACTCACCTACAGAAGTCACGTAGCATAGAACAATATTTAGAATTTTACTGTTAGGTGGAAACTTCTGGTCTCTTCTGACTCAATGAACATAGAGAAATAAATCAATCTCTGGTTTTTCAATCTGTATGAAAAATATTTAAAATATGTAACTTTTTTTTTCGACTGTGATTTTAACCACATTACCCCTCCTAGAGTAAATTCATCACACAATACTCTTCAATGTATGTTGTGATCACTAATTTTTTTTTCGACTGTGATTTTTACCACAATAGACAGCATGCGCCCTTCAGTTCTCAAGGACTTAGTTCTTTACAATATTCATGACTCGAAAGATCGCCTTACCAAGATCACGTGTGAGTCTCTCTCTATGATTTTGTCAGGAGACGTACCCGTAGAAATAGGCCAATTTTCTTTGGAGCTTCTCTTGTTGCATTGAAAAAGAAATGTGGAGGGATCAGACCAATTGTCATAGGAAACACATGGAGAAGACTTTCTTCTTAAATAATGTGGGAGAATTAAAAGTCAGTTACTTCAACGCCTTTCTCCACACCAACTAGGAGTAGGCATTCAACATGGGGCCGAAGTTGCAGCACATGCTGCACGTATGTATTATTTCCACCCTCATCAAAAGCCTAAAGCCTTCCTAAAGATTGATTTTAAAAACGCCTTTAACGAAATAGACCGGAATGCAATGCTCACCGCCGTTAAGGACAATTTTCCATCCATCTATCCTTACGTAATCCAGAGCTAATGCTCAAGTCAGTTATTTATTATACGGCACAGACATTATCTTATCCCAAAGAGGAGTTCAGCAGGGAGGCATTATTTGCCTTAACGCTACAACCAATCGTCAACACTATAAATACAGATCTAAATATATGGTACTTGGACGATGGCACTATAGCTGGAGACCCGAATACCATACTAAATACTTTAAATGATATCAATACAAAGGCATCTTTAATAGGCCTCCAAGTAAACTACTCCAAATGTAAAATTAGCTTCCTGGAAACACCTCCAGAATAGACAAATATATTTTTCACCATGTTTAATGAGGCGGCTCCAGGCATTTAATTAATGACGCCTTCAAACGCTTTTCTTTTGGGTTCTGCCCTTTCTTCTGAAGCAAGGAAAGCTTTATTAATTGAGAAGACTGCAAAGCTGGAGAATTATTTCCAACGATTGTCATTAATGTCGGCACACTCAGCTTTCTATTTATTAAGAACTTTTACCATTCCAAGGTTGCTATATTTTCAATATTTTCTACGATGTTCACCATCTTGGAGAGAAGATGATCTACTTGAATGTTACGATAACTCCATCAAATCTGGATTGGAATCCATCATTAATTGTTTTCTTCCTCATAATGCATGGCTACAGGCTTCTTTTCCTATCAGTTTTGAAGGATTAGGCATCCGACGAACCTTAGATATGGCTATTCCCACCATCTTGGCATCATTCTATGGTTCCAAGTGCCTAATCGAATCGCTTCTCCAACACGATATAATTTCTCACGTGGATTGCTCTACAGCTTGGTCAATATTAGTAGGCTTAGAATTACCGGAAATCAACTCCAGATCAAAACAAATCACATGGGATATGCCTATCATTAAATCTCACACCCCTCCTTTTTACTCCAGTCGGCAAGCAACTTAGAAGACAAAGCTAGATTAATCTCTGCTTCCTCCTTAGAAGCAGGGGTTTGGCTCAAAGCTCTGCTTTCGCCCACGCTCGGCCTTCACCTAACTAATAAATGCTTCCGAATAGCCATTGCGTTACGTCTAGGGGCAGATATACGTGAAGACCACAAATGTCAAGCATGTAAGAGCGAAGTAAATAAAAAAAGGTTTACATGGCCTTTCATGTTCCAAAAGCGCAGGTAGACATTCTCGACACTCAAATGTTAACATAAAAGCGCTAATGTTATAATGAGAGCGCTAATCTCAGCCGGCATACCTGCAATAAGAGAACCCATTGGGTGTAGCAGAACAGATGGAAAATGACCAGATGGGATGACTGTTACCGTGGAAGAGAGGTAAAGCGCTAATTTGGGACTTTACATGTTCAGATACGTACGTTCGCTCCTTCCAATCTCCCCTTTCTTTTGATGCATGCGGGAAAAATAGCCAGCCGAAATGAAACGGAAAAAAGGAGAAAATACAGTAATCTTGCGGAGAAATTTAATTTTGTAACTATCGCTATTGAATCCAGTGGTGCATGGGCAGAGAAGGTATTAACTTTATAAAAGAAATAGGCAGACGGATCACGCAGTTATCTGGCGATGACAGAGCAAGCACCTTCCTCATACAAAGAATAAGTATGGCAGTTCTAAGAGGCAATGTTGCCTAAATACAGGGTACCATACCCAAAGACAGAAAACTAGAAGAAGTATTCGTACTGTACGAATATATTTATTTCATTACGTTTTTATTTAATTTTATCATTTTATGTTCATTCAGATATTTTCCATTTTTTTTTTGTTTATTATTTTGTTTTGCTGCTTTCATCAGTGTAAAAATTTTAGGATTTGCTAGATACTATATATATATATATATATATATATATATATATATATATATATATATATATATATATATATATATATATATATAATATGTAAGCTTTTAACAAGTTCGGTAGGTGTTTTCTTGACACGCTTTCTGCGAAGATGATCGCCCATGTGGAGTGTGTATTTTAATATGTATAATTGAGAGAGCGTGACATTCAGCCGCCACTATCGACTAGTGTGCTTGTCTCTGGGATGCGAGCGATGCGCCGTCAGTGGCAGTTCAGGATACTATCTTGAAGGCGCACCCTTGTTTGTGAACCAAGATTGGGTCAGAAGCAGAAGGCGAGTGGAATCGCAACCTGCCGTGACCTCTGTAGGTCAGTGGATGGATATTGAATGACTCCATCGGGTCAGATGTAGAAAAGCAGGGTTATTACAATGAGTCGGATAGTTTTGCGTGCCAAGAGGATCCGATAGCGCGTGATCTCTCTTGTCTGGTAGCTATTGATTCATCCGCTCGCTATGGTACGATTCGGAAGGTCGAGACGACACTGAAAGCTGCCAGCCGGATTATGGCGCTGCGCTGAATGACCGAGATCTCACAATGGACGACGCTTTTGAGTTGGAAGTGTTCGAAGTAAAGGAGAGCTCAGATTCCGAACGAAAGACTGAAACTAGGAAAACGGCGAAAAAGAAGAAACAACGGAAAGAATCCAAAGCGTGTCCGCCGCCGTCAGGTCACCGCCCTAACACGCTCCGAGAAAGCTTGCTTACTGTGTTAGGAAAGCTTGTGTGGCGAGAAGAAGGTCGACACAGGACAGCGAGCCAGGCAGATTATCTACGAGGTTTTATTAATATAGGTGAGTCACTCCTATATGAAATATTCAGTCCACTGTGTACCGTGTTCCGTGTGTAGTAATTTGTTTGTCACTTGAATTCATTTTAGAATTTGTGTGTGACTTCCTATAGTCACCGTGTGAATTCCCGAAGTGTATTGGCATTGATTTTGAACAGAATATCGAAAAGGGAAAAGAAAATTACTTAACGTTGCTCAGGGTGATATTTTGTATAATGGAAACACCATATCAAAATAGGAGAAAGAACTTGAATTTAGTATCGGTATTAGATTTTAAACAAAATTGAATGTTTTACATATATATATATATATATGTATAAATTACTCATACCTTCCATTTTACAATGAAAGGAACGGGGAAAACTAGGGAAAAAATAAGTAATCTCCAGCATACAATAAAATATATTTACAGTCTTGTATATATATATATATATATATATATATATATATATATATATATATATATATATTATATAATTAAAAAAAACTGGCAACTACTTTTTTTTGAAAGACTCTTCACTCTTATCTACAGTTGAATAAATCAATCAAATGTGTGTTTTATTTGCGAAATAGAGATCTTCATTTAGAGCCAAAGTATTAGAATTTCTGCACACGGGTGCCAGAATACGACTATCTAAAACAAAGTGATTGGTCAAGATATTTGAACAAGACTATACAGATCTGCGATCAAAATACAGCATATGAATTTTCTTTCGATTCTTTTACATTTTTACATGCTGAATACGAGAGAAATACGCAAAAAATGCTGTAGGCCTATCAGGTTTTCTTGCAGGCTTGGCATATGCCATTGAACGAACGATCTTGTGAGGTATTCCGTATTAGTAAATTATTGAAATTAAAAGTGAATCCTAATGTTGGTAAAGACAGCACAGTAGGGGAGAATGTAGGGCAGTGATGAGAGAGGATAAGGAAATACGAATACAGTGAGGGAAGGGAAACTTGGGAATATTGCGTGAAACTGGAAATACCTGATAAGAAGAAAAGGTTCACAGCTCAACAGACTACCAAACATTTAGTATATACAAATTTGTCTTGAGTGATATATGTAATTCTATGTTACGTGTTAATGACACTTTTGTTTGATTTGTTTGACAAATCACTGTATTGTACTCTTTTATTTTGCAAGCAAATTGTACGTGAGAGAAAAACAATGAAGGCCATTTTAAGGCAATAGTGAATTAAACCCATGCAGCTGGTGAATAATAATAATAATAATGCATACATGTTTTTTAAAATTATCCATAAATACATATGTAAATATTCTATGTAATAATGATTACACCAAGTCTATTACATTTTCTATTAATAACATTTACTTACAATATGGTTTGAAGCAGATCGATCAATATACGGCCAATCCAGAAGAAAGTAATCCTGCTACACTAAAAATTCAGATTATTCCAAATAATATTTAAGCAGCAAAATACAGAAGGTTTATGTGTTTAGTTTGATAAACCAAACTAAAATTTTAAAACCGTGAATGATTTCAAGATTTAACCATCTTTGTATGACAATAGTGAAAGGGCAATATTATCAAAAATAAGGTTGATTTCGGGAACACCAGGTGGAATAGATATTAATTTATTTCCCTTCAAAAAAGTATGATATCAGGTAGTTGTGTTAATGGTTGCTTCACTTTGAAGTTTTAGAAAATTAAGGTGTTATTGTAAAATTTACTTCCTTTAAAATGATCTATCTGTCCGTGTCACACCCGGAACCAAATTTTGCTAAAAGTTTTGTTTACTCGAAAACAAGTAATTACTTTAACAGCAAAATACGTGAGAATGAGTTTTATGACGTTTCAAACCTACGTCAGTGTCTACTTTTCTCTGACAATACCGTTAATTGTAAAATAAAGGTTCCGGGTGTGACCAATATATTAAGTTCCGGGTGTAACGTCTTTGTTCTATGCGCTCTCTTCCTGTTAATTCATAAGACTGGAAAATCATTTGAATTCTGAGCGACATAAACGTTTCAAGTAAACCAACCGCGATTTTTGAGGGTACTCATTATAGTAAGTGTTTCATATGAATTAGCTAGGGGTGGGTGAAGATTTCAGGTCTCCTTCGGAATTATATTATTGACAGTGGCGAAGCGTAATTCCACGAGTAGGGTAGGCCCAATAAATTAATATTCCCATTTAGATCCACTACAAATATTTTGAAGTGCAGTTCATATTTTCTTCTAGGGGGGATATGAGGGGAATTTCCTCCTTACTTGTTCTTTTCATTTCCTGCATATTTGAAAATGGAGGAAGAGGAAAAGAAAGTACATTTTTACTGTTAGGTGTTAAACTTGTTGAATAAGCATTTGTTACTTGCAGCTCCCACTTTAAAGTAAGTACAATACTGCTTTTAATTAATGCATCACGTGATATTGACTTTACTAGAAATTTCAATGCTCAGAAATAACTTTATTTGATCAACGCAACATATTTAATATTGTATTCTATGGAGTGGCATATTTAAGGAATGGCTTTATGGCTTCAACACTCACCGAAATTTTATCGCAATTTTTTATTGTTTTATCTATATTGCAGAATTTTCACATTTCTATTAATAAAGTAAGCAAAGACCCTCCCGAAACAAAGAAACTCCTAGAAACAAAATCATAAATATCCCACTTATTCTATGAAATGGAAAACTCAACTAAAATTATACACAAATATTATTATTTTATCCTGTACAGTAGCGTTTGGTAAATTTATACATGTTTAATATATCAGACTTATTTTACAAGCCATTATGGACCAGGCAGCATGTAGAAAAAAAAAACTACTCTGGATAACTCCTGAAAGTATATCTAAATTAAACAAGTTATCACTAATAGAAATACATAATTCTACGCAGAAACTTCTTACTCTATGTTAAATAAATCATTTAATGACATTAGCATTGAAAGATGTCCTCAACGCTAAAACTAGAACTCCTAGAGGCGAGCCTTCACACCTTCCCAAGAATGCGCGTAATCCCCAGCGATAATAGCTTCGCTCCCTGAGCAGCATAGCTCGTAAGCCTGTCTAGCGAGCTGGTGAAGCTCAGACGGAAGGGTCTTCAAGTGTTTCCAATATGTTTTTTTTTTAACCGAAAAAAAAAAAAACGAAATGTTGAAGTATTGACTTCATTTTATAAGAAATCAAAGATAAAGAAAATATACGGTAGAAAACAGGATAGGCCCGGTCTTAGAGCTTCATAGTACGCTTCGCCACGGGTCTGGCTTCATCGAGGGACTCGAGGGAGTAAAAATAATGATTCGAGGAAGTTGAGGGAGGAAAAATATTCACTCGAGGGAGTCGAGGGAGTAAAAATATTCACTCAAGGGAGTCAAGAGTGTAAAAATAATCACTCGAGGGAGTCGAAGGAGTAAAAATATTCACTCGAAGCAGTCGAGGGAGTAAAACTATTCACTCGAGGGAATCAAAAATATTCACTCGAAGTAGTCGTGGGAGTAAAAGTATTCACTCGAGGGAGTCAAAAATATTCACTCGAAGTAGTCATGGGAGTAAAAGTATTCACACAAGGGAGTCGTGGGAGTAAAAATATTCACTCGAGGGAGTTGATTGATTAAAACTATTCACTCGAGGGAGTCAAAAATATTCACTCGAAGTAGTCGTGGGAGTAAAAGTATTCACACGAGGGAGTAAAAATATTCACTCGAGGGAGTCGAGGAAGTAAAAATATTCACTCGAGGGAGTAAAGATATTCACTCGAGGCAGTCGAGGGAGTAAAAATATTCACTCGAAAGAGTCGAGGGAGTAAAAATATTCACTCCAGAGAGTAAAAATAATCAGTCGAGAGAATCGAGGGAGCAAAAATATTAACACCAGGGAGTAAAAATATTCACTCGAGGGACTCAAAATATTCACTCGAGAAAGTAAAAATAATCACTCGAGGGAGAAAAATGTTCGCTCGAAGGAGTCTAGTTTCTCACATGTGATCTATCAGTTTACTCATTCGTTACAATGATATGATATTAGCTTAATTATTTCCCTCTGTCCACTTAAACAATCAAATCTTTTTTCTTAAGTAACTGCTGCTAAACGCATGTATGGCGAACAGCTCAAAATTGTGTACCCAGTTAGAAATATTGAATTGTGGCTTTTTTTTTTTTTTTTTTTTTTTTTGCTTTCTAAACATCTCTCATTTACTTCAGTCATGGTGTGAGTACCTGTATTTAAACTTACTAACTGGAAGACCCGTCTAATGTCCTCACCCTGAAATTTTAATTGAAATATTGGCTAAAAATGTGCGAACATCACATGGGCGTATACGGTAATCAAATACAGTACATAAGATATATCCATTATTATTGTGTATGTATAGTTCACGTTCATGATTTGTTTATGTTCATTATTGTTTATGTGTACTGATTATTTCTTTTAGTGTATAAAAACTTGTTAAAAACTATAAAATATGTATGTGTACAGTAAAAACTTGTAGTCAGAGAAACCGAACTTTTACCAAGTCAGCGTATTTCATTAAAATTTGCAATATTAACGTGAAATAGGTTAGACGTCGGGTTCAGTTCTGTACGGTAAGCTTACTGCGAGTGGCTTTTCTTAAAACTTTTACATCACAGCAACTTGGTCCTTCTTCGCAACATCCCACGGCAAAGGATCAGTTGACTGAGTTGGCGGGACTGTTAAAAGATCAGTTTGGAATGCTGTTCGTTCAAAAATAAAAAAATAAAAAAAAAGTACAATATTGATGACGCAAATTCTTTTACGGCATATGCCAATGTAGTAATGAGAGACGTTCGCTGCATTTTGGTCTCGAATAAAGCAATTCAAGCCAAGCAAGCCGATACTCAATGAACTCTGGAAGAATGTGCACCCAACCGAAGGTTTGAAATCGCACCACGTATTCTACAGCAAGACAAAACCTACCTTACTGTAGGAAGAACAATTAATTCCCCACCCAAAACGCTTGTTGTTTCCTCCATCAGAAATGTTTCCCCTTTCGAACTCGCAGATGTCTACTCAGATTCTAATGACGAATCAAGCGATGAACTTGAATCCTGTTCCATTCATTCAGGTACTATGTGAAGATGATTTGCTGGCAGGGAAAATTCGTGATGGTGGAATTGCTTAGTGACAAAAGTAACACAAAGATAAACTATGTTTGCACTTGCCAGTCGGGCGTGCCTGAAACATAAATTGATTTTTTGAACCTTTATTAGGATCGCATTCGAAATAAACAGCTGGTAGTGAAAAGTGGGTGGTTTCTTTAAACGAAATTAGAAAAATAATTTCTCCTCCGCAAATTGAAATGCAAGGCTTACACAGAGTGGTGTATACTTTTACGGAAGTTTCTGTGTAAAATATTGTTACAAAACTAACAGAGAAATTGCCATTTTTGTCATAATAGTGTACACGTGTGACACAAGAACGATTTAAAATTATACGGCAGGTTTAATACTTAGTCATTTTTCTAAGAATAAACTGATGAACTAGTTAGATTTGAGATACCTAACCCTTTCATGAATGAATTATGTTCGCATTAACACGTCATGATTATTTTTTCTTACAAATTTTTCTTGATGTACTATGACATGTAAAACCGAAAATTTTGAAGTTTGATATTTTCTTAGCAGAATTTAATTATCCTTATTTGTCCACTTGAATGGACTTCATGCAATTTCGGTAAGATAATCATTTCTGAATTGTGACACGTAAAGTTTGTAAAATTACACTAAAAATAAATGGAATAAACGTTATATTGTAGAAAACTTGCCGAAGTGATTTTGGTACAAGTAATAAGAGTTAAAAGTCAAAATATTCAACAAAATCGTACATGTAACCACTACTCTGTGTCCTTACCTAAATTTTCACCCCCACGCTTTCGGCTTCGTGAGTATACATTGGTTTATGTTATGTCTACTCTTGAATGGCATGATTTGCCCGTCAATGCATTCATACTCTTCATCATTCACAGCAAATTCGAATATCTCCTTCAGTTTATTCAGTTCATATCGTAACTTACAAAGTCTGTCGTTCGCATCTCGAGACTGAATTATCATAGAAATGTAGATATCTCCATATGAGCTCAAACCGGTTTACTGACATTACGTCAGCTACAGCTTTACAACTTAAAACTTCATCATAAGACCAACACTGTCGTGTTCCTTGCCATTTTGATTCTGAGAACTTATCGCCATATTTTGACCACCACACTTTTGCTTGTCGTCTTTGGTTGCTTCTATTCAGGGGAGGATCTTCAGTTTCTTTTTCTTCATTCGTTTATGCTGATTCACTTCCGTCATCCTCAATATACTGAGTAACATAAGTTCAAGGTAGTTTGTGTGTACAGGTCTACATTCTCCTGATTTAAGGAAAGATGGTCTTTTTTGGGAGGTGTTCTGAACATACCAATTTTGTCTGCCATAACGTTTTGGAGTCAAGTGTAGTGACATCAACTGGAAATCGAACCCAGATTTCACACACATATATTAGTCAGAAGTCTTAAAGAGACTCCAAATATATTTTTGTGAGTGGCAAGTACCATTTTTTGCAAAACCAATCATATCTTCAATAGATGCATGAAGTCCACTATAGCAGATTGCTGCGAACAAATGTGCTTAAAGTGCATGCTGTCCACTACATGGGACATACCTGTTTGGATGATTTGTGTAGATACAAGAACAAACCAGATAATATCATGATGTCAGCTTGTTTCAGACATTGTAACAAAGAAAAGAAAAAATATCACTTGCGTGGTACACCTTCTATAAAAGATGTCAGCAGATATTTCAGAAGAACTCGCCACGCCTCTTTCATGCCTGTTTCAAGTATGCACCGACGATGTCACACCCCTGCTTTCAGAGTTTTCCAGTAGGTGGCAGAAAAATTTAGATCGTCAGGTCACCCAGATAACTTCCGTGTTAAAAGAATGCACTTGGGTTACGGGTAGAAAGTTCCGACAGAACACAATCGTAACCAGTCAGCAGTGTCCACTCCAGTGGACGTTATGCACGAAAGGGTTAATTAGTTACTATTTAAAATAAAAGTCAGTCAAATTCACTGAAAAATAGCTTCAGTTTATTGAAGACTTGTTTTCTATACTAAGTAATTTTTAACAATCTTATGTGTATTTCAAATTCGATGTTAAAAGAAGACTGTGTTTAAACCTCTTTTTAAGCCGTTTGCTCAAACTCGTAGGAAAGTATGTTTGTATTAAACAGAGTTAACCTGTAAGATCTTCTCAGATGTCACACCCGAATTTTTTCTGTTTTTAAGAGGAAAATGTAAACATGTTTTCTCGAAAATACATAAATCATACAAAAGCTTGAAATCTCCTTATTGCTTTAAAGCGTTTGATTGATTTGTAAAGCGTGAATATTGACAGATTTTTGCGATTGAAGAATGGTATCCATGGTTTGACTTCCCATGTGCGTCATACCCGGAACGCAGATTTTTTTCTTAATTTAACGAAATTAAATCTGAGTTGAAAACCAATATTTTGAAGATAGTAGAAAAGAAATATTTTGCCATTGTAATAACAAAAACTAGCCTAACAGTCCTTGATTTTTAACATATTCAGCTTTCTAGTCAGACTGTCACACCCGGAACTCCTGGATTGGCCGAAATTTACATCTATTTTATATTTTAATTTGATTTATATCTAGACTTATTTTTTGTTAATTTTTAAGAGAATTTATTTAATCTACATTTTAATTCACACAACAGATTGAAAAATATTGTAACCAATGATATTTCAGTGGGAGGCCCGGGGAATTCCCTCCCTTCCGAATCCACGAAATTCCCCACGACCATATGTATCCTATCGTGCCAACTGTGAAATCCCAGTGCCATCCTCACCGGTTTACACGGAGGTTACACAAAGCAGTGCTGCTTCTTGTGTCATTGGGATAGTCAAGCCAAAGATCAGTACACCATCACAAAATGGCCGCCAAGGAAGCAACTGGTCCCAGGGGAGATGAACGTGGCTAATGTATGTCTTGTGGATCCGGAGAAAATATTCTTACCACCCCTTCATATCAAATTAGGGCTCATGAAGGTCTTCGTCAAGGCCCTGAACCGGGATAGTGAAGCATCTCAGAAAACTATTCCCAAGTCTCAGCAAGGCCAAGGTGAAAGAAGGTTTTTTTACGCGACCTCAAATCAGAGACGTTTTTAAGGGTACTACTGCGAGCTATGGGAGTTTGTTCTTAATTCGTGGGAAGAAGTGGACACCGACGTATTGCCAGCTTAATTAACTCCGTGCCAGGGTGACTAAGAACCATAATAGAAGTTAAGGGACTACAGAAAACACTAGTTTTGAATAAAGTCAGAGCCAACACTAAAAAGCTCTTCATAGAGTTTCTTAATTGTATCCATTTCTCCGGTAACTTGATTTCAGTTGAGCAAATTTCAAGCGTGTTGAATAGATTCAATGTTTACCATGGGCATATAGTTAGTGATCTCGCTTTGAAATCAATAAATTTATGTTCGATCCCCGATAGGTACTTTTTTTGTTCTTACTAACGAGTGACACTTGTTTCAGAATCATTTGTAACCTTGCTTTCTGAACACCCCTCGTAAATACACAAAATAATGATGCTAATAATACAAATTTGTGAGGGGAAAAGGTCCACTTGCTATAACGAGGACAAAAGCGCTGCGTTACTATAAATATACATTTTTTTCATTCACATACTTGTCAGTCACCTGAAAGAATGCTTCGTGTAGGAAAATTCTTCCTAATGCAGTCGAAAAGTTACTATAAATTATAAAATATGTTACTGCTATGGAATGTCGCCAGCATATATACACGTATATGTATTTCCTAAACAAAATTACAACTCTCTATAATATATACCTTTGGCCAGAAAGCATTAAATAAATACTAGCTGATTTTTTTCACGAGAAAAATAGATTATGCAAAATATGAGAAATGTATAATTGAAGCCCTTTTCTTCTCCTTAGGATACGTATTTAACTTGGAAACGAAATTATAATAACCCAGCTCGGCCCAACTTTAATTATTTTCCGAAATTTATGTGAAAGAGTTTAAACGCTTTCCCGTGATAGTGAAGATAGACAACGCCGATATCGTTGATAAATTAAAAAATAAAAAATAAAAAACTACTATTACCCCTTCTCCCCTTCCCTTAGAAGTGGAATTTTCTGAAATATTGGGCATGTGCATTTATTTAAGGATTCCGTATTTCAAGTTTCAAATCTCTAATATGAGAGGCCGTGAGAGGCTGAATTCTCTATTCTGGCATATATTTTGAACTCCTTCCTTTTAGGATACGTATTTTAATCAATATGACAAGACAGACCGGTTTGATATATAAAATGCCACAGGGTTTTCAGCGTCGTCCTCGTCAGTTTTTCTTGTCGCTAACCAGCCTCCTTACACGTCTCCTCGACCCGTTTGACGCATCTTATGGGTATTTAAAGTCCGCCCCTTTAAAATACAAATAAACAAACGACTCCTTCCTGGTTATTAGAACCAGTGAATTTGAATTTTACAGGAAATTCTGTAATGATATAAAATAATAGTAATAATAAAATAACGCGATTCCTTTATATGTGACGTCGGTGAGAGTAGATCATATCTGTCAAATAAATCATAGGAAAAATGATCGCATGATGATGAATCAGGGGAACGTGAAAGCCATTCAACATGTCCGAAACGAGACTTTATTAAAAACAAGGAAATACGTGCTTCAGTGTTTCTGAAACTTCATTTCTAAAGAGAAAAGGGATATCGTTTCTTTAACATTCAGATTTCTCTTTCTTTATTCAGAAAATGTGGAATGTAAAGATTCACGTAAGTTGCACGAGTGGAATTTGGCACACAAGCTTTTACTTAAAAGCAATGAAATGTTTCAGTGTTAAAAAAAAAAAAAAACTCTGGTCCTTAAGGGGTCATTTCTATATGCAAATTTCCCTTTCTTTATTTTGAAAGGGTCAAATTTAGAGATTCGTTTAACACGGATGTGTGAAATTTTGTGAATACATTTTTAATTAAAGGTAAGAATGCATGTACAAGTATATCAGAGTGTCAAACTTCCGTTTCTAAGGATGGAAAGTAGATCATTTCTGTAACATCCACATTTCTTTTTCTTTATTCAGAAAATGACCAAACTAAGTATATGCAAGTTGTAAGTGTGAAATTCGATGTGTAAACTCTTAAAAGTACGGGAATGCCTTTCGGAAACTCTATAAAATATTCAAAATTTTCCTTGTTTATTCCGAAAGTGCTCAATATTGGAATTTGCTTAAGTTGGAGCTGTGCTCTGCGGTACACGATGTATTCATTAAAAATACATGATTCAGCATTTTTTTTAAATAAAATCATATCTGAAGGGAAAAAGGAGAACAGTTTCTACAAAATTCAAATTTCCGGATATTTATTATTTATTATATCTTTCTGTACGCAGAAGGGATACTTTCGTTAGTATTGATAAAATTTAGCAGTAGGCATTTAAAGTTTTGTTTGGGGTGGAGGAGAAAGACTCTCCGCTATACATAGTTTCACGATTTTCATTAGTATATTATTATACTATTGATTAAAATATATGTAGGTCTTAAACGGAGACGCAAATTCGTCTGCGTGCGCGAATTAGTAAAGAATTAGTTTTTAGGATGATCATGTTTCCATATTGCTTTCTGTCCAAGAGTAAGTATTAAACTTTGTTGTATTTTGATTTAGCGTCCCTTTCAACACCGAGGTTGTATAAGACCTGAGGTCCTGTCGTGAATCGAATATGGATCTCCCCTGCTGGAGTAAATATTAGAGACAAGAGGAGGAGTTGTGATTTTGTTTAATGTAATGTTCTAATGTACTATATTACATAGCTGTGATATTTATAAATCGTGCATTCAAAATGTAATGCCCCTTGTCGGTAAAAATGCAGATTCTTTATTTACAAACAGAAAAACTTGGGTAGCCAGGATTCGAATCCGTGTTAAAAATAAACATTAGCACGCGAATCCATTACGTTATCTATTAGACCAAGAGGCCATGACTGTTAGCATTTTCGGTTTGTTTCTGTTACTGTTCTGTTTACGGTATACGTTCCACAGGTTTTAATCTAGTATGCCAATTTTGACTTTTGACTTTTGTCTTTTTTTTTTTTGCCATGAAATTGTTTTCTGCATGCTATCTGAATATTTACTTGGAAGAAATGTCCAGGTGGTCTATTTTTATTAGAGAATACACACATTACTCTGTAACGGAATGGAGGGATAATAGATTTCCCTTGTAAGAAGATACGAAGTACGTAGGATCTATTTTCCAGTATCGGTTCGTGGTCTGTACAAGCACCGGCTGCAATGTTGCAATATCAAAGATATGTAGGTACGCGCAACCAGGGATGAATTCAGGGGTAGCCCGGGGGAATGTCCCCAATGTCCCCCCCGAAGAAAATTTATTCCCCCCGGAGGAACTCAAAATTTCAATCACAAAATGTAGAAATTACTTCACCTAAACTCCCCTTCCCCCTGAGGAGTTTACATTCCCCCATGTGAAAATGTCTGAATTCAACACTGCGCGCAAGTGTTCCCCTCCCCCAGAATTCTTGAGTCTTATCCAAAAAATATTCAGGCCAATATCACGGGAACGGTAAGTCATAGAGAGATGATATTCGTGTTAATCAATATGATATGGTAAACATTTTGGTACCGATAATAATGGGTGGCCACTAGCGAACTGGCCATTGACCAAACCAGTGGCCAGTTGGACAGTAGCCACCGGTTAGGCTACTATTTGGTACCAAAATATTTACCATACTCTTAGGTATCGATCAACATTAATATCATCTCTTTACAACTTACGGTTCCCGAGCTATGGCTTTTTAAATATCTAGAAATTGGTCATTTTTGGCCAATATTACGGCAACGGTAAGTCATAGAGAGATGATATTGGTGTTAATCAATCCCTTATAGAATGTTAAACATTTTCGTACCGATATTAATTGGTGACCACTGGCCAACTTGACATTAACCAAACCACTGGCAGTTGGACAGTGACCTTCGGTTACTGTGTAGTACGAAAATGTTTACCATCCTTTTAGATATTGATCAACACCAATATGATCTCTCTATGACTTACGGTTCCCGAGATATGGGTCCTTGAATTTCTGGAAATCGGACATTTTTTGGCCAATATCTCGGGAACGGTAAGAGTGATACGAAAAATTTAATCACTTTCTCTGATACTTTTTGATGCTCTATCGAACGCAGTTTTCAAAATTGAAAAAAATCGCAAATAACAGACAGACCGACAGACACACAAACATAGAGAATTCAGTAACGAACTTTTTTCGTTTAATATGTTGTAACTCAAGAATCCCGCCCGGTGGCACGTATAACTTCGGGATTCGTCTAGTTATATCAAATGCGAACACAATTGTCTCGTTCGGATCTCAGCGGAGCCACTCCCTTGTCAGTAAGCAACTGTCTTCTTCAATTAACAAGTTGCAATATCTCGAATTGTTTTCTTGGTAGATATTTTCGATAAAAACGATAATTTATTGTAATACACGCTAATTGTAGTCTAAGATACACGATAACGAAAATATGGCATAATAGACTAACATAAGAATATGCAAATGTTACACTGGAAAATAAACTCTTTGGAAAATCGCAAAGAGCAACCTGACATTCATGTTCACAGTCATACCTCATTATTTAATTTTAATGATTACTTCTTTATTTAATTCTGTGAAACTACTAGAATTAGTTATAGGTTGTGTAGAAACGCTTTCAAAATGCATTAAAATTATAAATGACAAGTAAAAGTGCCTTGGTGAGCGTACCTTGTAGGGGCCCCCGTCAGGTCTGCCCCCCTCCGCACCGCGGGGTCTGCGGGCCCTTTAACGCCGCCACTGGCTAATATGAATATGAAACAGATGTCAGGCAAGGACAACTAACTGAAAGGACAGCAGTGTTTCCCATATGATCAGATGATGACTTATTTATGGCATGAGCCATAGTAGAAGGCGGCATAGTTGAAGAAACTATACCCTCTCAGTTACATAAATTGCAAAAAATTCCAAAGCAGGTTCATTGACCTGAGTACCGCATCTTGCCCACTTTGTACAAGAGTGGGATGGTTTGTCGGTGTTGGATTTAATGTTTTGCCATCCATGGCCGCCTCTCATGCCGACGTACACAATTTTAACAAATATAATTATATATATATATTTCAGTGTATTGTTCCACGATTATGCCCGTTAGGCTAAGGGAGGCGGATGATTAAGGCAAGTGAATGCTGGAAGGATTGGTGGAATGAAGTAGGAAGGAAACGAAAGTACCTTGAGAAAATCCACGTACACGATGATGTGCATCACAAACTTACTTGGGGTCAAACCAAGGATCCAACCTATCAGAGGTAATCGCTCTATCACTGAGCCACCCTGCCCATATATATATAATATACAAATTTTAACGAATTTTCGTTTAGGAATCTGTTGGAAAGAAAGGTTCAAAGTGTTACAAATTTACGTATTTTAAAATAAAGTGACAGATAATGTTCAGTTTGCGCAAGAGTAAAAGTGTTTTTTAATTTTCGCCCGTAAAATGTTACCGCTTATTCATACGCAGTCACTGAGTGACACTACTCAGTGACACAACTGCTTGTAAAGCATTCCTTTAAATTTTAGTATTCGTACGAGGCAACTGCAGTTGTCGTCACTAAAACGGTTGCCGTCACCGACCGCCCTCGCGCAACTGTCTCGAGCAACTCTCAGTGTCCGTCACTCGAGGAAAAGCATTGCTTTAAATTGTAGCCTTCGTACGGGGACACTGCAGTGACCGTCACCGCGCAAAGTTGCCAGTGTATGTTGATGCCAATGTTTTTTTTTTTTTAATGCTGATTAGACGAAACATGCACACTAGACCTTTCCGTCCTGCACTAGTCCTCGGTTTTCCATTCCTTGATGGGGGAAATTTTTAACACAATAGAAAATAATAATAATAATGGAAACACTTATTTTATGAATACCTTTATTTCGTCTTTTCTATAAAATTTTAATGAATTTTCATTTTGCATATGTTGTGAAAAAAGAATTACTGCAAATTCACTTTATATATATATATATATATATATATATATATATATATATATATATATATATATATATATATATATATATAAGTAAAGTTGCAGAGAATGATGAGTTTGAGGTTTACAATATGCATTGGTGCTATAATGAAATAAATTCGATTTGAATTTTCGGCCATAATAGTTTGAATATTCAAACGCTAAGAATTTCATTAAAAGGAATAAAATAATAGGATTGTTGAAATTTAATTAGATTGCTATTGTGACAAGGTGTTGAGGAAAGAACATACACAAGAAAGATGCGTAGGGAAATGACGTACACCGTACTCACCGGTCTTTTCGTAACGTTAAAATTCCATTTAGCTTCGACGACCAACGATTGAAGCCAATAGACTTGCTAAATCAATTATTATTTGAAAAGTGTTTAATTGGACTTTTATTATTATTATTATTATTATTATTATTATTATTATTATTATTATTATTATTATTATTATTATACTTTTGTACTTTTCTTCGTCTTGCTTATTAAATTTTAGTTCAAACTGCTTCCCTCAAAATGTTGTGCCCCTAGATTCAGGCCTAGTGGTAAATCCAACCCTGCCTAGTCGTCCATTATGTTTTGTTCTTTGAGTATTAGTCATTTATATTAATCATAAGATTTTCAGCCACCCCTAATACTAAATGGATCATTTCTGGGCAGGGTTGGCAAAAACCATGGTTTTTATTTAAAAAAACCAGAAAAACCGGTTTTTTTTGGTTTAAACCAGGTTTTTTTGGTTTAAACCAGGTTTATTTGGTTTAAATCATATATGGACAGAAATAAGTTTGTTTCGCCTTGATGTTATTATGCAACAACCGGGTTATGCTGGAAGGGGTCACATAAGCTTAAAGCGGAATAAAAACTGCTTCTCGAGTTACATCCGAGAGAAATTATCCTCCATTTGAACTCGGAACCAGGACTAATTGGCCACAAATGCGATACGTCTGCCGACTCACTCACGAAGGAATCCTGATAAAAATACGTTGTACTGATCTTTACAAGTTTCTTAATATAACTATCAAGAGTCATTTCAGAAGGACAAAAAGATACACAGTTGCACAAGTGAAACCATTATACAGAATTACATATGGACAATTTCGAAGTACTACGGAGTACAGAAGAACTAATTTAGTTCAAGTTAGTTAACAACGACTTTTATTGGTCCAAATTAAAGAAATACAACGACTTAATATGCATATCAGAAAAGTGTATAAAGATACGAATTATTTGAGTCCACTTTGGCTCAGACTCATTTATACATAAATATATACCAAAGATACTTCTCATTTCACTAAATGCCTCTCGTGGGGTCTGTATGACCCCCCCCCCCCACACACACAAAAGTATGCCATTTCGATGTATTTTATCAATAGTAAACATTGAAACGAAACAATATTTAGAATTTTTCTTTGATTGCAATTACACAACAATAATAACTACAAAAAAATCACAAAACAAACATTTATAAACTTATATTTAAAAAAGTTGCTTTTGTAGTATAATCTTTTTGAGTAATGAATGGGGAATTTAGGTCTGAATATAATACGAATAACATACGGGAGTGAAACGTGATAGCTCACAAATGTGTGTTCATCAAGATTTTACAAACACTTACACTTTTACGAACATTTTTCGTTTTTTGGTTTAAACCAGTTGGTTTTTTTGAAAAAACCAGCTGGTTTAAACCTTGGTTTAAACCATGGTTTAAACCACCTTGGTTTAAACCAGCCAACCCTGTTTCTGGGTCTACACTTATTACTATTATTATTATTATTATCACGTAACGGGACTTTTGTACTGTTAGTACGTACGTACGCTACTCTCACGATAACTTTTGGACAAACGGCAAATTTTTATATTATGTTTTTGCAATAGATATGTGGAGCGATTATGTTATCTCGTCCGTGTTCGTCGTTCTTACCTTAAAGTTACAGCTAGCTTCTCTTCTGGCGTAATACTTGTTCTCATCACTGTGTCAATCCCTATAATATATGTCCGTAATAACTCCAGAAGTTCGTGAAATGAAGGTTTCGACATACGGAAGTAGTTGAATTTCATTTTGTCAGCACACAGATCACGATACAAAGTATGATAGCATAGGATGCACATACATTATTTTTTCCCTCTAAGTTTCTTCTTTTTGAGCAGCAAAATAAGAAGTGCTTGCTTACTATTAACAGCCGTTTCTCAAATTGGAATAACTTGAGACGGTAGAAATGATTCTGTGAACCATATGAACTGGACACTCGCCGAATGAACACTGCAATCTCGAACCATGAATGGCTATGTGTGTGTCTCTGCGTGTTCCGTGTATTTCTACGTGTCCTGCCAACACCATACATAATTTGGGCAATAAAAGGGACGAAAAAACAGAAAAGGACAAGAGCCCTCGGTATCTGCTGCCGGTCGCCTGGATTATAGTTCTTTTCACAAGCAGTGACTCAACTGTCACGTCACTCAGTGACCACGTGAGAAGGCAGCATTAATATTCAAATATTAAAAAATCACAGAATAATTGTTTTGATTGTTGAAAACTGCAATGCGAAGCGTTTATTTGGTTAGAATAAATAAAACCTTCAATAAAACATTTCAATATTATATTTTTGTTCACACTAAAATCTTGATTTCAGTATCTTCTTAATGAACACTAAAATCATAAAGAAATATGGAAGTCGAAGAAAAGGATTATGAAACAGTAGCTATAATATGGAAATTGTTGTCATTGTCCAAAAATAGATTTGTATAAGCATTTGCTCTTAAAATAAATTTAAAGTGCCTTCCTCCTTGCTTTGTACCGAGCAAAGGTATCTATTAATATAACGTCATTGAGCGTATTTACGTACACATGTCTTTAATCATGTTTATTATTCTTCGTCTTTTGCATTTTTTCGTTTTGCTTATTAAATTTTAGTGGGCCGAGGCCAATCTAATTATCGTAAGATCGTTTTGTCCTTAGGCCCGAGTCTAGTTAATCTAGTGTTAAATCCAGCCTTGCGCAGAATATATACATATTAGGTAGAAAATTTCTTGGGTTGACTTAGAAAAGGATAAACAATGTATGAGAATCTTGGGGAGCTGGATAGTAAATCCTGACTTCATTTTATAGTGTGTAAATTCAGTTATAAGATTCAACGGTATTCTTGTGTTTCTGACATGATGAGTCGTCGCTCTTTTAGTCTATAATAATAATAATAATAATAATAATAATAATAATAATAATAATAATAATAATATAGTATAATGGTGGTGATGCTCAGTCAACACAAGCAATGTAAGCTTCTTGTGTTGGTCTTATCAACTGAGTAGATCATAGTTTAATTACGTGGAGCGTGTTTGATTTATTTTGAATTTATTTCTTTGAGAATATAAGGATGATATCTTATATATTTTCACTTAAATATTATTTATTTTTATATATGAAACACCTGTGCAAATCACAAATTACATGGCTTACTGACTGATACAGCTAACTACGATTACATGTCTATTGCGCTTTTTTGTGTGTGTTAACCTTTCTATTACTTTATGACAATAGACATGTAGAATTTGTTCTTTTATTAATTAAAAGTAAAATTCTTATTTTAAAATATATACTATCTTGCTCCTATATAAGTAAATTATTGAAAAATTGTAGTAGTTTCTTCAAAAATTGGGGGGGAAATTTTGCTGGATTCCTTATAGCTACATTGAAATTGACGCCTCGGCTATCCCTGCCACCTAGCGGACCTTTTTTTTTTTTTACGCTATGAATAGTTGATTTGACACGCAGTACAGAGAGCGAGCGAGAGTGACTCCAGCAGGCGGTGATTTGTCCATAAGCTAGGCATTCCTCATGCTCCCATGCAAAAAGCCATTCTGTTACATAGACATTTTTGCATCTTAAATGAAAACATAGAATGTGCTGAATATGCTCTTAAGCACAAATATATGCATTAACCTTTGAAATATGGATTTATATGCACTATAAAACTTCAAATTCAAGCTGTATTATTATTACTAGAAACCCCTCCAAAGTCTAACAGAGATGCATATAAGCAAATAAAATGCATGTATTTCCGATGCATTTGCATAAAAATCCGATGTCTACTCATTACCAACCTTGTAAGTAGCATGGAAGTACAGTGCAGAGCATGTATCACTGTCTGTGGTAATCACAGAACCTTGTAAGAACCACTTAATACCTTCTGTAATGTCTGAGGAGACATCATGAGTTGCAGTGGTTTCAGCGTTGACTGTTAATGGAAGTGTCATTTTTTTCTATCATATGTTTCTTTGTATTCCTTCCTGTATCATACTTTCTATGTATGGTTCAAGTTCCACCAATCTATGCAACTTCGGGCATACGAAACTTACTTCCGCAAGAGGAAATTACTTTTGTCCTAAGAGTTGCACAACGGTGTATACCTAGGTACATATACTAGCAGAAGTGTCCGACTTACGTGAGGAAGAATAAAGTTTAATGAATAAAATCCCAGAAATTTCAGTGTTATGCGAAATAACTTTCCTCCTTTAAGAAGGAGAAAGGTGGAATACGTGTTTGCTCATTCTTATTGAGGAGCTTATGATCAACAATTCACGTCTCTGACTTAAGTGAATACTCACATTCAACATTATGCCCTTATAGGATCTGAAGTTAGAGTAGTATAGGAATTACTGTTTCTTACTTCATGAGCGATTTGCATCCTGGATTTCACACCTCCAACTCGGCCTCCATCCATAACTTAATACAGAGGAGGCAAGGTAATTTTGGGTGGCTAACTCGAAAGTAAATCTTTCAGTATTACTTCACGTCGCACGATTTGCCCTGCAAGCTAAAGAAAACAGTGACGAATGAAATGGTGGAATGAAGTAAGTGGGCGGAAACTAGAGAACCACGAGAAAGTCCACATACACGGTGTTTCTGTGCCACAAAGCCCACTTGGCACCAGCTGGGATCGAATCAAAGTCCTCACACATCAAGGGTGAAAGCTGTGCCACTGAGTCACAGTGGCCCCGCGGCTAGTTCGAGTCCACTTTACGTTCATAGTTTCGTAGTACATAAATGATACGCAGTGCCTTCGAAATGCATAAAACAATTAGCTCTATTTGATTGTGAACTTATATTAATAGTTTCTGCGAATTTAAAACTGATTACAAAATGAATCCGTAATTTTATTAGTTGAATATAAAATGTACTCCCAGCACAAAACAAAACTGTCTTGAATTGTCATAAAAAAAAAGAAAAAAATGGAAATAGCGTTGCAACCAGAAGAGTAAAAAGTGAGGAGTGTATTTATCTTACAGTGAACTGCTTTGATGCCAAGTGTCTAACTTAAAATTTAAATTTTCTAGGAGTGAAAGTTGAAGTTCAATATCTCATGAAAAATCCATATTTCTTTTATGTTGGGAACGAATACCATAACTACTGTATGTAGTTTATTGTTTTATCTAGTGTTTACAAAACTCTTTTTTAAAAAATATCAGTCTATAAAAGTGAAAGATACCTGTACTATTTAATAGTTCTTGGCATCCAAGCAGTCCATTTATTGTAATATACGATGTAAAATAGTCTCGTATTATAATATGTGATGTACAACAAATGTTACATTATATATTATCCGTAACACGTGATATGTTGCAACACATTAAAGCCTCAAAATAGTTGGGGAAGCGAATAATCCAGAAGTTACGTAGCCCTATTGCGTTCATGGAAATGAAAACACAATAGTTATAACTATGCCAAATTACTACAGACTGCCAATTGCTCATTCAGAGAATATATGATGTTCACTTTATCGCAATGGTTTTATACAAACTAGATATAGGCTACGGATAGGGATGCACGCGAGACGAGACGAGAAATAGAAAAGTCGCGTCTCGTCTCGTAACCTCAAATGTTGGTGGCGTCTCGTCTCGTCTCGCATAAAATTTTGAGTCTCGTCACGCGCGAGACTTTCTCGCATGGTCTCGCAGTCTCGCATATATTCTGGGTTAAAATTTTGCAATGTGTTATTCTATGGCTGTTAACGAATGATGATGTGATATTCTGTCCGAAGGCAGGCATTTGACCTAGAAGTCCCTTGGCAAGGTAAATCCATGGTGATTTGCCATTGCTTTCCATGGGATGAATGTTCATAACATCCTAAGGAGACGGAACCTAGAGTTCATGGTATCCGAACTTGTATCCCCTCCGCTCCAAATTAAAAGAGAAGTTGTGCTGGAATTTGATTGCTGGACCATTAATTTTCGTCAAATTAATAGCATAATTTACAGCAAAACCAGCGTAAATTGTTGCTGGATCTAATTATTTTCCAGCGTAGAGTTCTCCAGCAATATTTTCCAGTATGCCATGCGGGCACATTTTTGCCCCGAAAAAAAAAGTCGCCAATGTAATTAGATTATAAAGAATATAACGTTTCCGTATATGTTTTTCTGAACTCATTGAACCAAACCTGGATCCTTTTACTATATCTAATTTTTTTTTCTGCTTCTAGTCCAAGGAATGCTCTAACGTCACAATATCCAAAATTGACACGGATTGTTCCCTTAGAATAGGTTTGAACTTTCTGTTCAGAAAGTTTAAACTCTCTAACATTAAATTTGTGGAAGGAGCAGAGAAAATATAATACGTTACTTGTGTAGAGCAGTGCTGCCATCTATTGTCGCCAATCTCCCTTTACACCAACCACCAATGAATAACATTACTTGTGTCAACGGACTTGTGGATAACGCAATATGTTAACAATTGCGAGAATCAAAATATCCAGCAAACTATATTTGATACGAAAAAAGCTTTCTGGATCAATTTCCAGATCATACAGTTCAACTAACTGCAGTGTTGCAAGAATATCAAAACCTGAAAAGTTTTGGTTAACCCGACAGCACTGGTGTCAAGCCACACAGACACAGACCACATTTATTTTGATCCTGAGCTAAGTAAAATGCTGACCTTACAAGAACGCGGTTTCGTGTAAATTCCTACTTCAACACCTCAGTTATAGACCGCATTTTACCGCTTGCTGAGAGGCATTCTATCCGGAGAAAAGGAAATGTTGGGTCTGACAGACTAGGCGCCAGTGCTCGTGTTACTCAAATGAGAGGTTATTATTTTTTTTAAAAAAGTAGTGTAAGTCCCACCAAACCTATAGGGCCATCCTACCAAACCAGTGTTTGAATTAAACTTCCGAACTAGAGGGGGAAGTTTTTGATAAATATGTAGAAAGAAAATACTTATTCCATGTAAAAATATCATGTTATTTCTGCGAACCTGGCCTCGGATAAACTTTGACGAGAGGGGATTTCTCCGCCATCCCCCAACCTTAATCGCTAGTAGTAATGTGAAAAAGACAGAAACAACAGAAATATCACATTTCGCAGTAATAGGGAGTCTTATTCGCTTTTCAGACCAAAAACAGAAGTTCATGTATTCGTGCGCGCCAACGTGTATGTGCTTGTGTCGCAATATAAAGTCCTAAATCGGTGCTGTAATAAATTTCCAATTTACAAAGCTTTTCTTTTTTAATAATGTTTAGAAACTAAAGAAGGCTTTAATTATGAAAATCAACCCTGAATAATAATAAATCTCATAAAATGTCTATTGCCCCAATCACTTTTTTGTTCCTGGATTCATTAACGCTCAACTTAGAAAACTCAATAAATGTAAAATGACTAAATATACAATTGACTGTAATTCATACATGTTGCGAGACTGCGAGAAGTCTCGCGAGATTTCTCGTGCGAGACTTAACTGAGTCTCGTCTCGCATGGCTTAGTCTCGTCTCGGGTCTCGCATAAAACTTTCACTCTCGTCTCGCAAATGCGAGACGAGACTTCTCGCGTTTTCGTGTGCACCCCTAGCTACGGATAATAGTTTTATACAAACTAGATAATCAATTATTATTATTATTATTATTATTATTATTATTATTATTATTATTATTATTATTATTATATTTGAAGTACAATCAAATATCTTATTAGTTTTAATTAACTGAATTGAACTGAAAATTAAATCTTGATCTCGAAAGATTAACTATTAAGTTTATGCATTTTGTACCTTTGTAAAGTAATAAATGCTGGAATTGGTTTCAAGGCTGTTCCTGAGTGAATACTTTCTTCAAAATAATATTGAAATTATAGAAAAATTTTCGAGACATTCGAGTCGAGTCGAGATTTTCACGAGCAATCTCGACTCGAAAATTCGAGTCGAGTACTACGTGTGTCGAATTTTTTAAAGTGTCTCGACTCGAATCTCGACTCGACTCAAATTCGAGTCGAGATGAGATTCAAAACATGTCTCGACTCGTGCCCATTTCTACCCTAGCTTCGATGCATATTCGTGAAACGTTAAACTAAAAAAAGAAGTTTGTCTCTGAGACAGTGTTACAAAGTTGGAAGTGAATAAAATTAGAAGCGAACGTTTTTGTTAGGAAACATTCAAATTTTTCCCTGTTTTTCAGAGAATTCAAACTAGATTTATTGAAGAAAAGGGTTTCTGAGTACAATACAAGTTAGGTATGGTATAACTCGTATTTCTACTTAAGTTAAGTTGAGTTACTTGCATCTTAGTATTAAAAAAAAAAAAAAAAACTGATATTGCAGCAGAAAGAAGTCTTGGATGGCGTGGAAGTGTTAAATACATTTTTCCTGCAAAACTAATGGCGGTCCAGTTGCCAAAATTTGCATGAGCACTTTTTTTTGACATGGTAAATACAAAAGGAGGAGGATTTTTTTTTTTCCTGATCGCATCAGAATATTTGCTCTGCACAGAGCTTCTAATGTTATTGCTTAGTTTCGGCCTCTATTTAATATCAACACTTCGCTCGGTATTAGTAAGTTTAAAGGGGAAAAAAATTAAATAAATACGAGTACAATCTTCTAGATCAGGAAACTCTTTCGAATTCATTGGAGTTATACGTCACCTCCTCAAAGTCGCAGAATTCAAGATCTAGGAAGTTTTACAGTTTAAAACTGTAATCCAGTTTCAGAAAAATATTTTTTTTTTAAATATATATATTTTTTAAATGATCTTCACTTGCTTATAAACGAGTTTTAAAACTTAGGATCTAGTTAAATCGCTTTCTGATACGCGAAAACAAGTGTATCCATTCCATCGGAGTCGTTAGATGTTCCGTAGTGAGTTATTTTTTCAAAGCCGCCCATTAAATGATTTTTTCCAAATTAAAGCTTATGGCATATTCACCGCATTTGAAGAAAATTTTCAATAATTAAATAAAAATAATAAAAATAATATTCTTGATATGTCCGCTCTTTAATCTCTGATTTATTTTTGTTTATTTAATTGTTTTTATTTCTCAGGTATTATTTATTTTTTAGTTTTATGTCGTACGATTATATCTTACGCGCTAAAGGGGACTCTGGGTTAATGATAGTGAAATGAATGGCGAAAGTGCAATACGCAGCAAATAGTGAAATGAATGGCGAAAGTGTAATACGCAGCAACCATGTCTTGAGCGGGATTCGAACCGCGACAGACACAAGTCTAGTAATCGCTAGCCTAATGCCATAGGCCGTTTGACTGAGCTATCTGCCTTTTATTGGCCAGCTCCGTAGCATCTAAGCGTGATGGTGTACGTAGCCTATAGACATCCTGAGATTCAATTAAGTCATTAGTGACGAATTTATTGAAATTATTCTAGTAGTTTTTGAGTTAAATTAGTTTTGCTTGAAATTCCTTTTGTTTGGATCGTTATATAACTGTTTTCATGTAACCATGTAATTTCCTATAGAGCAGTTTCGTTATTTTTTCTCTATATTTTATATAATTTTACACAGTAGCGTGTCGTGTGATTATATAATATTTGCAGAGTTATGATAAAAGTGAAATTTTAATTTGTCTATTCATGAACACACAATCCATGGCGATTATGAAATGAATCGACATAATTACACAGAGTGGAGGAAGGGTGACGAAGGAAACCGAAGCTGCCAGACGTCAGATATATATGGAAATAGTTATGCGTTCTGTGTCATGTTGTTATCCATTTCATGTTAGGAGACGAGGGCCAGGTAATTTTCTTAGAGCTTGATAACAAAACAGAACCAATGAAGTAGTAGTACTTGCTGTAGGTGCTAGTTTAGATTTGTTTCTGAATGTATTCCTACGTTTCTATCAGATCTTACAATTAAATTGCTTGATTGATTAACAGTGAGCACACCAATAGAATTAGGAAGGATATTTCAGGCTCATATGTTCAAAGAAATTTGCCAGTTGAGGAACAAAACTCTTTACTTGTAGCTGCGTAGTGCCATTGATGTTCAGTAATTTTCGTTAAAATAGCAAATATATGCTAGCAGTATAATTTATGGGTATATTTGATGTAGCCTAGGTTTGCTTATCGAAAATATAATTCTAGCTAGTTCATTCTATTTTATCCCCACTTCAGTAGCTTCAAAATGTAGAAATAATTCCTTTTTTATGAACTTCATTTTTCATAGTATGTTAATACGCAGTTTCACAAACGACCAATTTCTCCCGCTTTATCGTTGAGGTGGTGAGTATTTTGCTCCTTCTTTTGCATTCGTCATATTAAATCGTACATGTGATAATGTATTCTCTTAACAAAAACTATCGTATCAAATTGTCCAACAGTTGAAAAGAAACGTGTAGTGCTAATATTTCGTCTGTCTTTTTCAGAGATGAAATTTTCAAAACTCATGCAAGGAAGTGAGCTAATCGAATTCTTTAAACAAAAACGCACTATGTATTACATCCTGTGCCTTTACATTCAGTGGATCGAAAGAAAGAAAGAAAGTAGTGGTGAATTTTAGAATCCCACTCAAAAAAATTGGATTAAAAATATAACCTGTCGTAGTCGGTGACCAGTCATCATATCAAAGATAATCATGATTCGTAGTTTAGTTTTGCTGGGATTTTCATAATGTATTACTGACTCTTTTTTTTTTCCTTCGGAAATTTCCTCTAAATTATTTTTTCCAAGAAGCATGTTAGCTACATCGCACCCGAAAAGTGGTAGATCCTCTCTTTCATGTGATAGGATTACAGCAGTATTATTGAAATCTTACCGAAATAAAGTTTCAGATATTTTTATGTAAAATTAGGTAATGCCAGTTTACAGTTTTAGTTAACAATATAAACACGATAAATTATGATGTAGGTCTGTGATTTTATGTTAAATGTATAAAGTACACATAATTTGAGAGCTTTCGAGTGAATAACACTTTATTTCAATGATATTGACTTTGTTGTTTTTTCTTCTAGCAGAGCATTGAGAATGATACAATGGAAACCAATACTAACGTGGGAGAATTAATCAAAATCTGGTACCATTGTAATGGAAAGTTATTTATGTAATCCTTGCTGACTAGCTTTAAAATCTGTGAGAAAGATTAAAAAAAAAAAAAAACTCTTACGAACATGATGTACACACTGCATATAAAACGGTAAAATGTACACTCATGTCCAAAATGATTGTCGCATCTATAACTGTATTCTTGTAAGAATATAATTTGATAATGATTTTGCAGGATAATTTTAACACTGATACTATGTGTATAATCGGAAAATGTATATTTGTGATAAATTTCGTAGTAAAATAATTACAAATACGATAATTAGAATAAGAAAAACAAAATGTTGCTAAATGGACAAGAAAGTTTTATTTTCGTTTTATTGTTCTTATTTACTGCTCTTTCGACATGAAATTTGCCACATACATGTCTTTGCCGATTATATACATACTAACATTATAGGAAATACCGGGCGAATTCCCGTTATTAACTTATATTCCTATAACAACATATTTATAGACATGCGACAATAATTTTGGACATGAGTGTACATACTTATTCAGTATAGTTAAGATATAAAAACTCCGAATCGAAGTTCACGATTTGTTCCAAGATATTCGTAGGTAAGAATTATATATATTCTTACCTTTTCCAATGAAAGCATTTAAACTTGCAGCTTTGTTTCCTTTTGGATTTATTCAAGTATTATTGATGCGAAGTTCTTGGCGATCTTGAATTGGATAATGAATTTCGCACAATATCCTGTGCTTTTGTGCTTCCTTCATGCAGTTAATTTCCGTTATATCTATCAATAGATGCCACATATTCACATATTGTGAAGAAGGGCTTCTCCTCCGTAACGAGTGTATTTGGGTCATGAGTGAAGATAAAGAGGAGGCTCTGGCGCCTTGGGTTATTGATCTAGCAATCAGGCTGGGTGCCAGCCATGGCTATCGACCAGCCCTTTCGCTTCTTTTCCATTATCCTTCGACTCTTTCGATAGTTGTATTCTCTTCTCTTCTACTCCCATTTCGCTATAACCTAATCGTGATGGAACAGAGAGAGGGAGATCAACATGGTTTCAAGTGGTTTTCTTTCAACGCCGTAACGTGGGGGGTGAAATTTCGAGAAGCGTGTACGGCTTTCCTCTCCGATCGCAGCTAACGAAGGTGACAAGAAAAAGATCGTATCAACTTCCTTTCTTCTTTTTCATTATCAAAGGTTTCCTCTCTGTTAATTTAGACATGAGTTGTATCTATTAGGCGGTTAAAAGGAACAAACTGAGATACGCATATTTAAAGATTTTTTTTTTTAAATAAAAGCGTTCAATAGACCATGCAGTTCTAAAGCGAACGTACGACATACTTAGTGATATGGTGCACCCTTACACCTTATTCGGGCAATTTCAATTTAACACGAAATCTTGTTAAGCGATTACACTTTAATACAAGTATGTGAGAAGCTAATAATCAAACCAGTTACCGGATAGAAATAAGTCGTTTCCCTAATATTCATTTTCATTTCTCCTATATTTCTTTTCGTGGGTAGATGGCTAATATGAATTTTTCTTTGTGGTTCCAAATTCTGTCCCCACTGTGGCACTAAGCCATGAATAATACATAGCCCGATAATCGATTCGGATCCCTCTATGTCCCACAAAAAAAGAATAAGCAGTACGGATTTTGTATAGTAGTATAGTTGGTTGTATAGTTGTCGATGTACTCAGCAGCCAGAGAATTAGTTGCATCTTCACCCTTTCACACATACTTAGTACCTGTTTAGAAGGAATAGTAAAGATGAGGCAAGGAATAAAGAGGAACTGTGACAAGATATAGAGTGGTTAAATGTATTTGTTTAAAAAGTGTTAAATGTATTTGCTTAAGTTCACCTTGCAGCCTCCAATTGTCAGGAAAGTTGTTCACTATCAGGAATTGGTCGAGATACCGGAAGAGAAAGTTGTCGGTGAAAGATGGTGAGCGAGGAAGGGTTTCATACCGCACCTGATAGAGAAAGAGAGTATGTATGCACCGTTCTTTGAGCGACATGCATGCGCTCATTGTTGTGCAGCGTGAGAATACAATGTTTGTTGATGACTATTTCTGGATGCTTGCGGACAAATTTGCAGTTTGTGGCGTTCAGCAGTAAAACGATCTGCGTTGATATTTTCACCTCGCCTCAGAAAGACATGATGGACTTCATGGATAACCATACCAGCAAGACCTGTCCGTGGCGAGATGGTTTGGGAAACCGTCCTGGGCATTATTCACTACATAACCACTGTCCTGATTATTGTGGTAGGAGATCCATATTTCATCAGAAGTGACAATCTAATGCAGGAGATCTAAGTTGTTCCATACACTCAGAGAACTACACACTTCTAGACGGTGATTCATGTTGGCCAAGTCAATTCATGGCACTCCTGAGTCCAGTTTTATCACATTGCCAATAACTCGGAGCCGCCGAACGATAGTGGTAGGATGTATGCTTGACTATTCTTAAATGGCATTAACATTTTTTCGAGTTCTGCTTCTACGTTTTCTATTCCGTAGAAGCTCGTCCAAACATGATGTTGACCGGTGTCATCGGGGCTTATTTTTGTAATGCGTTGTCACTGGAACGAATTTTGAGCGACCAACGGTCAATGATGCGTTCATGCACCTTTCATGGTCCAGATGTACTGTTAATTTTTTTGCGGCTTTCTGTGCAGAATGTCCCAGTTTGAATTCGTAGAGAAAAATCACTCACAGATATGTGTTCTCCACGGTGCCTTTTCTTACGAGCCTGTTCAACAATTCACTGTCTGTTGACTGTTTCGGTACCCCAATCTGTGTATTGAATGTATACAGAGTCGGGGATAGACCTGCGACTTTAATCCATCCCTGTACTGTGTTGCTACCAGACGTCAAAGCGTACATTTCATTCGCAGTAATGCTAGTCAGTGGCGGCTAGTGTTAGTGTTGCAGCGTTGCGCAACGACCAAAGTATTTCAAGAAAAAATATTATTAGCAATAGTAGTACAGAACAGAAAAAATACTTTCTAATACTCCCATATATACTTTAAATAACATATATATATTTACTTCTGTAACTGTCAGTTTCGTTAATCCGTTTTAAAAAGCGAAAAATAATCCGTCATAGAGTATCTTAATTTATATTGTGTTGCAGCGAGCATACAACGACCAGATTCCTTCAGCGCGGGAACTGGAGCGATTGTTAAGTCTCCTTTTCCCTCTCTCAGAAGTTAAAGGGTCTGGTCGTTGCAGTGCTTCTGCAACACAGGACGGTTTCCAGTGAATGAGAAGGTTTTTCGCGCTAAATAAGCTTTCTGAATTTTATTTCACTAGCAATTAACAAATAGAATTTGTTTGTTTTTACGCATTCATATTTTTAAATTACGGTACTTATACTGAAGCAAATCAATATAATGACAATTAAAAAAAGTGATAGCAGAATTACAAAATAAGAAAGAAAATATGTAGTAGAGCACAAATCAAATGAAAGTAGATCAGCATTTACAAGTTAATTCTTAGCTTATATAGATAATGAAGGTTTCTTCTACAGTAATTTGTGAACCAAATATTAATAAGTCAATGTGCAGAATCCCCCCTCTGTGGATAGTATTTTTAGTATATACATATTTCTTTTATAAAATAAGTATATTTTATACTCTTGATAAAACTGTATGGTGGGGAACGCCACATTGAGTTTGGGACTAGTTAGCAATGATCAGAGGCGTAGCCACGAGGAGGTTCCACCGGGTCCGGACCTCCCCAACATTTCGAAACTCGACTAGCATTTGTAGACTTCCTTAACGAACTATACTTGTTTAACAGAGAAATGATTGATGTAAGCTAAATATTTTATTTTACGCCTCATCATGTACTCTTTCTTTTCTTATAGAAATAATCGTTCTATTATTTTTTCTAAAAATATGGGTGACAGTAATTAAGAATTACTTATCTTTTCGGGTACAGTATAAGACAGGTTCGTTATTACGTAGACGTATTGGACCTTCCTCAAATACTTTGGACCTCTCCCAGCTAACATGTTGTTCCTATATCTGGCGGGTTTCAAGGTTGCTTTCCAGAACGTTGATAAACATTGTTTCGCCTCATGTATATTGTGTTCAGCGTGCATTGCGTAACAACCAAAGCGGATGATTTGGAATGTAGTTTTTTCTTTTACGCACATGTGTGTGTGTTGATGTATGAATAGGGTTGCCAACTGTGTAAAAAAAAAAATGGCACTTCCTCAAAATTCTCTATGATATAGGTCTCAGCGTGAAGTATTCTGAATGTCCTTAGAACATACACTAATAAGCTTAATAGATACATTGTGCTATAAATGAGAAACTGAAATTGATCAATTTATTGTATTTACCAGTAACTATCATTTCTTTAAAATTATCGAAACAGATGAACAAAAGTATAATAATCTTTACGTGACAATTTTGGATTTGGAAAATGAAATTCACTCTTTAAACATATAGTCTCTACTTCAACTATAGGAAATTGCTTTAAGAAGTCCTTTTCCACTCTTAATAAATGTATAAAATTCCTTGAAAATAAATTTCAAATTTTCCCTGATACAGTCCCTGTCATCTCTTTAAAATTTTCTAAACAGGTGAACAAAATATATTAATCGTTAATTCTGTACATAACCTACAAATTCTGAATGAATTGCATATCATGACTTCTGTAAATAACTTACAAAAAAAAAAAAAAAAAAAAGCTCAGCTTTCAACTGAGGAAAAACTTACAATTAAGGCTTAGCCAAAGCAAGCAAAGTTCAATTCAGGAGAGTGTTCGAAAGAAAAAAAAAAAGGTTTAAATTTACAGGACATCTTGTGGCAGTAACGTTGAATGCACTAGATACATTTCCACAATTTATTTTAAATTTTCCTAGATAAACTGTGAATAAAGCGTGTTCAATGTACATTTTTTTTAAACATTAATCTCTGCTACGAACTCTCTTCAGTCTACACTGAAGAGGAATTCGGATCACTGTCAGGGACTGAGTTTGCTAGAATGAATTGTTCACAGTAATCTAGAAAAAATATTTAGTGAATCTACAAAGCTTCTGAAATTAATATTAACTGTATCTATGGCGTAAGTAAAAGAAGAAAAGTTTTTTTTTTCCACATCAAAAAGAATTGACACTTTCAAGAAATTAAATATCTCAAGAAAGGTTATCACCATTGGTTATGCTTTCCATCGAAAAAGACCTGACAATAAGAATACTAGAGTTCAACAAGCATGTAGTAGGCAGATTTGTTCCAATCAAAAAGCGAAGAATAAACTTAATAATTAATTAAGGCGATTAATCGGATTAAATGTTTTGCATTTTTATTTTTTTAAAAACAGAATTTTATTTAATTTAACGTCACATAGCATTTGCATCTAAAGTTATGGTAATTAGTCAATGAGTCCACTTTAAATCTTCTGTCTCCGATCGTTCGTACTGCAACACCCGAAACTACAATCCACCGGCCGCCATTGATGCTAGTACTAAAGGTGACAGGCAAAGAGAGCAAATGATTTCAGAACGTATGGCTGAGTGACCGGAGGTAGATTGTAGCTTATTTACCCTAACGTAACTAGGTGGAGCCACTAAAGCAGAAAACCAATAGTAGAGTAGGCAATTTATTCTCCGTGGTATTTAAAAATCTGGAAATAAGTAGCTGAAGGGAAGGGAAATATTAGAATGAGGGATGAGCAATCCAAAAAAGAGTAAATACCTCTTCGTGCTACCGCATACAATGCTTTGTGCATGTTCCTTCCCCTTTTCGTCAGACTTCATCGCCCATATTGAATTTGTACAGAAAAAATTGTATATTTATGTATTTTTCGAAAGATGTATTACCTAATAGTCATCATATTGTCTTCTTTCACGCCAATGAATTGTGATTGCTTTGCGGATATTTTCGAGAATGTGTCTACTGTTAATTGGGGAAAATGTCGGAGGTTTTCAACTTTAATGTATTTTATTTGTCTCGTAGAACACAGTGGGGCTCAGTTTCTTTCAAGCTTAGTGTTATTTGATTCCGCTAGCTTGTGCTTTAAAAAAAAAAAGAAAGAAAAGAAAGAAAGAAAAAATGCGGTGTGATAGACAATGGTAAAACGCTTAAAAGCAGAACAAAATCATTACTATCATCTATAAAAGTTTTAAAAGTTTGTTGCGAGCCAAACAAATTAATGCCTCATAAAATTGTTTGGCTAGCCGTTACTTTGTGGGGCACAGACTTCAAAAAATTTTATAGATAATAGTAATGAATAATTTTATCCTTTTAAGAGTTTAATTATTTTCTGCTCGTAAGCTCTTTTTAATATTGTCTATTTTTTTTTATCACTTTTCTTGGAGCCGGTTAATTCCTTCCTAGTATACGTATGTAGTTTACTAGCTAGCTTTCGAAGAACAGTTGACTAGCTTTCGATACCAGGGTAGTAGTATTATTAATGCTGAGATGAAACGCGAACGTGAAATAAGAGCAAAGATAGGAATGGCTCAAGAGCATTTAGGAGAAAAAAAGTCTTATTTTGTGGTCCTTGAATAAAGAATAAAGAGAAAACTTATGAAGTGCTTCGGGGGAAGTGTTGTACTGTATGGGGAAGAGCGATAAACATTATGTGAAAACGATGAAAAAAGACTAGAAACTTTCGAAATGTGGTATGCAGAAAAAAATAAATGAATTAACTTGGTCGAACGAAAACCAAATGAGGTATTAGAAGTAGTAGGGAAAAAAAAAGAAAATTTGCGAGGTAATTGAAAAGAGGAATAGAAACTGGTTGGTACATTGGCTGGAAGGAGCTGTATTAAGAAAGCCGTGTTAGAAGATATGGTGGCAAGAAAAAGAGGGAGGGAGCGAAAGAGTACAGTTAATGAACGGTATAAAAAGAGAAAAAAAAATACCTGAAGACCAAGAGGTTAACTGGAGACTGGTTCAGTTGTGGCTAGTGGCCTGCAATAATACGTAGCACATTACCTGATGATGATTTTTAGATTTTCGAAGCAGAAACGTGATAAGAGAACAATGTTAGGGAAAATTATAAAGAGAGGATCTTCGCTTTTTAAAAACCTTGATTTGCCAGATTTCGGAACCAACGGACAAATTCTTGATTAGTCGATTCAGTTTAAAGATCCCGATTTTAAACTAAAAATATGGGATTTACTGTATTATGGTGTACATTTTCATCCTGAAAGTCCTGATTGTAAACTTAACACGTTGAATTGACAGTATCCTAGTGAATATTTACAGTACACTAAGTATTTTACACTGTCAGATTGGATAGTACGTTGATTAAAAATATAGTATTGTATTATTTCCCTTTCTTTTATAATGTAATTATGGACATCAGCCTCTGTGGATTTCTTGTCCGAAATTACGAGCAATCGGCAACATTGGATCGCTCTAGCTCCCTTTTAGTGCTTTAAAATGAGGGATGAGTGTACTATAATTTTTAGGTACGCAATATGGCCTAGTGTATAGTGGAAGAAAGGGGGAAGAAAAATATTTCAGGAACCCATATTAATTAGGAATTTCCGATCACTGGCAAGTGATTTTTCGATTATGGCAGAATATTTAAGATGGTGGTGATGTGTATTTTGAAGTAATATATTACTCAGGTTTTCAGTAGTGTGCTAGAATTTGATTATTGTGATACCTCTGCTGTAATAGTCCATACACATAATTAAAATAGTAATTCCAAAGTTAGTTGAGAAGTGTGCACAAGCATAGTTAATAAAGCTCATCAATGTCTCCAAGTCTGTAGGAAAGAAAACTCGTTGAATGAACATAAGCATCCTTGATTAATAAAAACAAAGGCAGTGATGCGTCAGAACTGTTATTTGAGGTGTGGATCTACTTTAACTAATGTGCTTGCTCTTAATTATGACACTATTGTGTTCACTTATGTGTACTGTGAATACATTATCCTCTCTGGATTTATCTGACGCAAAGGACTTCCAAAAATACGTAAAATAAAACTATTCAAACATAAGAAAAATTGACACACAAGAGATATATGAAGGTATTGAATTTCAAATGTTTTGTTATAAGATCTCTTCTGCTAATATAGTTATTCATAAGAAAACTCACCTCCTAAAATAGACTACCCCTTTCACGATTTTTTCACGAGAAATTACAAACGACATGTATTAGTTTCTGAAATATGTATGAAATGTCAACAAAATTGCATGAGCCGTATTAGAAGAATTTTTAAAAAAGAAAAATACTCCTAAAATACACCACTCTTATGGTCATTTTTGTGGTAAATGATTTACACAACATCATAGGGTTATTAATGAAATGTCAGTTTATGAAATATAAACATCGTGAGTGTCATTTTTGAGGAAATCAATTCGAGAAAAAAATCCTAAATAGTTAACTATCCCTTGTGGATTTAGAACAATTGAATTGTGCCATACTGGCAGTATTAATGGAATATTTATGAAATGTGAACAAAATTGCGGATTTCGTTTTTGAGAAAATCATCGGGAAAGGATTTACTCCCAAGAGTCCTTTTTTGATTTTTCTCATAGAAATAAATTATAGATTTGTTAAAATATTAATGTATGAAATATAAGGAAAATCGTTAAACCCATGTTCGAGAAAATCCCATTTATTGATTTTCACCCGTGAGTAAACTATCTTTATTTGGTATGTAAGAAGAAAATTAGAAGAAAAAAAAAATAAACGAGAACTTATGAAAAGCTTAAGCTTAAAATTTTGTGCGAATACATTGAACGGTATGACTTTTAGACAAGTGTACATACATTGGGACGAACTGACAGATGGACATGAAAAATGAGTTTCTCGGCACGTAGGGGCTATGAGATGTAAATCCGTTAAAATTCGAATTCGATTTTTTTTCTTCCACGATAACAATTCTTCTATCGTCGCTCGAAAGTAATAAAAAATAGAGTACCCTGTTATATATTATGAGCATGTTAGACCTTGATTATTTTTTCGGTATGTAGAAGCAAATAGAAATTTTCTGAATTAAATTATAAAGCAAAAGACCAATCAATAACATTTACTTCCACAAAAACAGAAATTCGTATTCTTAATTTTCTTCAATCTCAAGAACAGTGGAGAATTGCACCCATGAGTTATGCAATTCTGCTTCGTAAAAGTGTTGTGTGTGTTGCATAACAACCAGTGTTGTGTAATCTTTTTAACTTCCCTGTTGTTTGAAAAGAACGGGCAGTTAGTATCCTGATAAGCAGGGCCCGGACCTTGTTGACAAGTCAACTTTTTTCTGTTACTCATAGGACAAGGCAAGTTCAAATAAAAACGTTATCCATGAATTCTAGGTTCTAAAAATATATATTTAAAGGGTCAACTTTTGGTCACCTTTTGCCGTTTTGAAGTTTCAGGTAATCTTTTAATATTTTAAAGTAACTTTTAGGTCACTTATGGTTTTTTATTCTTTTTCTTCTACATAAGGAAATCTTAAAATTAACACTGTTTATGGATGTGAAGAAGATGAAGTTAAATAATTTCTTTCCATGCTTCCTGACTATTGGGGTGGAAAAACTGCATTCTTAACAAGCTAATGAAAACTAAGCTGTAGCTGCTTAACGAAAGGTGAGGGTTGGTAGGTGGCCAAACAGATAGTTTTGGGTTGTTGACCACAAAGGATGTGATCACGTGAATAATTAAAAATGGATTAGATGGAGTACAAAGATTTTAAACAGGGTTTTTATCTATTATTCTCATGTAGTCTACACTTGCGAACTTTTATTGTTTTAAGAGTGCTTCCTAGTTTCAACTCGGGAGTGAATCGATGCTTTCAGTACGTACAATTGCCGTATAATGGACATAAATGATCAATGGAGTGCAACTAACTGAAACAAAACTTTAATATGAATGAGAAACGTTAATTAAAACCCAATATATATATATATATATATATATATATATATATATATATATATATATATATATATATATATATATATTTTTAATGTCAATGTTTAACGAAATAAACGTTTAAAAACACAAGTTTTAAGGTCAATTGTTGTGAATTTTAGGGCCATTTTACAGGAATTTTAGTGTCATTTTATAGGTCACTTTTTAGAAAATTTTAGGTCAACAAGATCCGGGCCCTGCTGATAAGTCTTCTTTTGTGGTTCAAAAGTAACATGTGCAAGTTTGTTAGTAAGTTGTTTTGGTAAATCATACTTCTAAAAAATCTTATCTTATTTTCATAGTAGGACTATCCAGGCTTTGGATTGATTATTTTAACAAAAGAAACACTGACGAAAGCTTATGTTCATGTGTGTGATTTATGTTTTCAGAAAGAAATTATTCATTTAAAAGTATTATACAGTGTGTCCCAAAAGTCACCGAACCCGATGTTTAAGACCGTATAACTGAAAACCTAAATGGAATGAGAAGGAACGTTCTTTGCAACAGAAAGCCCTATATATTGAGAAGCCATTTTTTTTTTTGTGCAAATCGATTATACTGAATCACAGAAGTCAACAGACGTCACATCTGAAGAGCGACTGGGTCATAAATCTTTGGAAATCAGATGATCGTCAAAAAATTCGCGCAGCATACGAAGTGAATCGTTGGATATGTGGTAAGTTGCTCTCCATCTTGTTGCAGCCAAGCATCACGTTCATCTTCTCAGGAGACAAACGGATTGCATTGGAGATCCCCGTTCTCAAAGAATAACGGTCCGACAATACGACGCCTCGATATTGCGCACCGCACCCTGATTTTTTTGGGAGTCCAAGGGTTGTTCATACAACTGGTGTGTTTTTTCGGTGGCCCAGAATCTCGAATTATGGCTGTTTACATAGCCGTCTAATTGAAATCACGCTTCGTCAGAAAAAAAAAACGATATTAAGAACATTGACACCACTTCTTCCGATTAATGATTGGAACCAACGACAGTAAGGCAACCGAGATGCAAAATCGGAACCAACGACAGTAAGGCAACCGAGATGCAAAATCCACCTCTTTCAATTCATGCACTACATGAACTCGATATGAATAAAATTTCAATTTCCGTACAGCCCTGTGACCAGTTGACTTGCGTAAATCACATTCTTATTAATCATTACAACCCTATTTTCTACACAGGTATTCCACGTTCGTATGAACAGAGCATTTCAAATGTGTACATTCACATTGATAAGGTATCGAGGTACACCGCTCCCAACCAATTGAAGCAGGAAACAGGCATTCTACGTTATTTCGTATACTGACATTCCGGTGAAGAGCCCTGATACCAGTAAGATTGATTTTTGTGTTCTGGGACTCAAACAACGATTCAAGTGTCGCCATAGTCACACTTTTCATGATCTCTGGAGCGATTACAGACGTGAATAAAAGATAACATGTATGTCCATTTCCAGTCCACGTCTTCTACAAAGGGAATTAAGTTAATGAACTATTATTCACAACTGTAATGGCCAAATCGAATGTTTCCGCTGTTGGCAATATTGCGTTTCTTCAGGTAACATCAGTCTTGTTTGCATGTATCCGAAAAAAAAAAAAAAAACATTGTATAATAATTTATGTTTACGTCTCCTTTAAAATAAAGCTTTTCCTATTATATAACATTCATTATTATTTTTATTATTATTTTACAGAGACGGAGCGGCGAATTAGAGCCAACGATCGGCAATACAACGCGCAGTTTAATTATGCGGTAAGTATATTTTCTTTGTAATTACGTAGTTATTCAACTTGAAATTTCTAATTCATTAAAGATAAGGGGGCCGCGGTGGCTCAGTGGTAGAGTGTTCACTTCTGGTACTTGAGGTCCTGGGTTTGATCTCAGCCTCTGCCAAGTGAACTTTGTGGTGGACAAACACCGCGTGCGTGGGTTTCCTCGGATTCTCCCGTTCCCTCCCACTTTCTTCATTCCACCATTTCATTCATTACTCTTCATCACCATCTCCTTTAGCCTAACCGGCATAAACGTGGGACGTAAAACTCAAAGATTTCATTTCATTTTTTCATTAAAGATCATATGTTTTCAGATTACAGGATGAATAAATAGCTTCAAGTATTGTCAAGTAATAATAGCATATTAAATTGTGAGAATTATCATTACCAAGAAAGGTACGTGAAAGCGGAACGAAATTTATACCACAGTTTCTTTACATGGCTATTCAGAAATTAGGTCTATTTCAATTTCAGAAATATACAGCCATTCTGTATTCGGTCATTGATACTTAATAAATGAATTCAGCATTAAGCTGTTGCCCATTTCTAAGCAGAAAATTGTTTCCTAACCCGTAACTATTCTTTAATCCTATACATAATCAATAATAAGTATCCGTAAACTTAAAATAATATCTGGAACTATATTATTATTATTATTATTATTATTATTATTATTATTATTATTATTATTATTATTATTATTATTATTATTATTATTTATTCTGCCTTTCGGCAGGTCCTGGGACTAATTTTTTTTTTTTTTCAATTTTAGATTTTGAACTGGAAATTTTCTTCCACTTTTGTCGATCTTCAGCTTACTCTTTTAACTCCCAATATTTTCTTTTATTCTTCAAATCATCGATCAGCTGTGTTCTTCTTCCTATTCCTCGCTTCTCTTCCATCTTTCCTTCTATGGCGGTGTAAAGAAGACAATTTCTTCGCAAGATGTGTCCAATCCAATTGGCCTTTCTACGAAGGATGGTGGCTAGAAGTGTCTTCTTTTCTTCTATCCGTTTTAAAACATCTTCGTTTGTTGCTCCCTCTGTTCATTTTATCTTCTCCATCTTCCTCCAACGCCACATTTCGAAGCTCTCCAAATATTTCTTCTTTAACTTCCGTAATGTCCAAGTCTCTGAACCATACAGTCCAATGCTCCATATATAGCACTTGACCAACTTCTTCTTAAGTCCAGTATTGAGCCTGCTAGTTAAGAGTGATATTTTCTTGTAGAATGCTTCTTTAGCTATGGCAATTCTTGATACAGATCTCTTTGGTGCAGTAAGCGACTCTCGTCAAAATTATTCCCAGATACTTGAAATTATCGACCTCTTCAAGTTCTCTTTGCTCTACTCTGATCCGTAAGAGCGTGTTTCCGCGGGATATTCTCATCACTTTCGACTTTTCGATGTTAATTTCCATTCCATACAGTTTTCCAGTGTCAACTATTTTGTCAATCATCTCCTGTAGTCCTCCTTCGGTTTTAGCTATTATAACCGTATCATCTGCATACCTGATCTTGTTAATGATCTGCCCTCCAATCTTGAAATCTCCAATTCCCATTGGGGCGACAAACTACATCCTTGTCTGACTTCTCTTGCAATCTCCACACTATTGGTTTCTCCTTTATTCAAGCGCAGCTTCACTCGTTGTCCTGTGTACAGGTTTTGAATGAGTCGTCGATCTTTCCAGTTGACTCCGATTTCTTTAAGTATTTTCAGAAGTTTCGTCCAATTGACTCGGTCGAAAGCTTTTCGCTGGTCGATGAAGCACAAACACAAGTCTTCCTTTACATCAAGAATTCTTTCTGATATAATTCTCGTCAATCCAATAGCATCTCTGGTGCCTTTTCCTTTCCGGAATCCAAATTGATCTTCTAACCTCTCATTTATCTTACTTGCCAGCTGCCTATTCAGTATGCGTTCAATGATCTTTCCAGTATGGGAAATCAGGCTAATGGTTCTGTGATCGCTGCACTTCTTTGCTTGCTTTTTCTTGGGCACTGCAAGCGTTGTAACATCAAAAAATCCTTTGGCCATTCTCCACTCAGGTAGATCCTGTTAATAAGTGAAGTCAGTACTTTCATTGCGTTGTCTCCTAATCCCTTGAGGAAATCTACTGGTATGTCGTCTTCTCCAGTGGCCTTTCTCCTTCGCATGTCTTTGATTGCTTGTACTACTTCACTTTTCAGTAAACTGGGTCCGTTTTCATCATCATCCACCTCTTCCTCTTCTTCGATCGCAATATCTTTGGGGTGGTTCTTCTGATCATACAGATCTTTTATGTATTCCTCCCAAATTGTAAGGATTCTTTGATGGTCAGTGGTTACATTATCTTCTTGATCTTCGATGCCGAACGTTCGTATATTTTTGTTAGCTTTCCCTCCTAATTCTTGTGCTTTCTGGTACATCAGATCATATCTGCCGCGCCGTTGAAGTTCCATTATTTCTCCACATATCTTTTCCATGTACTTTTCCTTGGTTTTGTCTGTCTTTCTTCTCAATTCATTATTCAGCCTTCTATATTCCTTGATGTCCGTGTTTTACGCCCTTCTGCGTTCTTCCATCTTCTTAAGCATTGCTTCAATTATCCATGGTTTTCTCGGTGCTCTTTCCATCCTGACAATGTTATTGTGGAGTGTGTCAAGTAGAATCTGTTTCTTTTCCCCAACTATTTTCTATATTGTCAACCACATCGCCCATTGCACAGAAGCTTTCTTCAGTTTCTTCTTCACATCACCGTCGATGTTTCTTAGTCGCTCCAAATTCCATTTTCGATTTCTCTTATTTTTCTTGATCGACTTTAACCAGGTTTGCACTTCCGCCACCAGGAGATTGTGATCCGAATCAATGTCCGCTCCTGGCAGTGTCTTTACGTCTCGTACACTATTCCTGAAACGTTGTTTCACAAGAATGTAATCGATTTGGTAGCGTTTGGAACTCGATCTTTTCCACGTGTACAGCTTTGTTTTTCTTTTCTTAAACCACGTGTTTATGACCACCAGATCATGTTGCCTACAGAAATCGATAAGCATTTGACCTCGTTCGTTTCTTCTACAAAGTCCAACTGGTCCCACTGCCTTATTCGCAGCTCCTTCTCCTAGTGTGCTGTTGAAGTCTCCCATTACTATGGCGTTGACCTTGCCTTTTCCTTCCTGATGCAATATGTCACTAATCTGATCATACATTACTTCATTATCATCATGGCCGGTTATTGGCATATACACTTGAATTATCACAATATCCACTGGTTTTGCATGTAGCTTTACAAACATCAAGCGTTCACTGCAGTATTCCACTTTGGTTACATTTCTTGCTACTTCGTTCTTCATTGCTATTGCGACACCCTTCTTGCCCTTATCGCCACCCGAATAGTATATTCTGTAATTTCCCGACATTATCTCATCTTTCTCTGGCCATCTCCCTTCACTCAAGCCCACTTTACATTTGTCCATTTCCACTTTTAAATTTTCAAGTTTTCCCTGTAACAAGTCTATATTCATAATTCTATTAATCTTTTTTTTTTTTTTTTTTTTTTTTTTGTCTTAACAAATCATCCAAGGATGATTTTTCTTTAAAATGTTTCGAGAAACGGATACATTTAACAGAATTATGTCATGTGATACCGAGTAGTCTGATATGTTATGGCATCTCATGAATGTAGTGCCTATCACATAATTTAATATACGGGACCAAATTTGACTCCCAACTCGTGCACGTCAAACCACTTATCTAGGTGTTTTGATCTGTTCCCTGTTGGAAAATTGCAGTGATACTGTCCTTTGATTTAATCGAGAATACTGTCGCTGTTTCAAATTCTTGAAGTTTTCAGTAAGTCGATCACAATTGCTAGAAATCTAGTCCTGTGTTGTAACTTACTTCTAGTAGTGCAGTATAATAAAGCTATTGTCTACCAATGTAAAATTCATGACATTGACTACCTGAAAAGGAGAATCATTACGGCCTGTGAACAAATATCACCAAATATCCTTCGTAGCGTGCACAAGCACTGGATCTCACGGTTGAGGACAACCATAGAACAGAACGGTAGGCATGCTGCACATGCCATGTGATTGTAATTGTCTTATGTGTTAGAACTCCCTTTTCCTGATATTAAAGAATACGTAATGTGAGGTTACAAAAAAAAATAATGAAATTTTTAGGTTTTACGTCCCACGATTATGGCGGTTAGGCTAAAGGAGACGGTGATTATGAGAAATGAATGAAATGATGAAATGAAGAAAGTGGGAGGAAACGGGAGAATTCCAAGAAAACCCACGAGCACGGTGTTTGTCCACCACAAAGTACACACGGAGCGATCTGGGATCGAACCAGGGACCCCAAGCACCGGAGGTGAATGCTCTACCACTTAGCCACCGCGTCCCCCATTTGAGGTTACATTTTTTTTTTTTAAACTTTATTCTTCAATTCGAAACTTTGCACAGCACGTTTCACAGCATTTCACACACAACATATCCTAAATCTATTCACAACTTCAAAACTGTTTCAGGGTTTAGAAAAATAACCTTACCGTTGGGTTTCTTTTCGAACGAGGATGATGTTTAATATGTCTCATGATCATGTTGCCATTTAAAATAAACAAGTTGATTCCAAGATGGCGGATGACAACCTTAAACACGTCATAAGGTTCCCCCCTCGCACCAGCATTGATCCCAATTGATTCCGGATCGACTGCATGTACAGTTTCTCGAATATTTAGCCCGGTCCAGATTTTGTCGGGCTTATATCATCTTTCACTTACTTTAGACATTTGGACATTTTCCAATTTGTTGAACGAAGAAGTTGTGGGATTTTATTATGTCATTTAAATAATCTTTACTAACATCTATGTCAAATTTTAGCTTGTTAATAATTACTTCCTAAGTTCAATAAAATTTTAAATCAGTTTGACGGTAGTGTTAGGAATTTTAGAATTTAGAACTAAATATTTCTAAAAGTACATGTTTTTATGAAAAATTGTTTCTCTATAAAAAATATTGTTATCTATGTTCTATAAAACGACACTAAGTTTATCTCTTTATGCTCAACCATAGCGAAGATATTGCTATTTTTATCTGAATATTGTTCATTTGACACTTCCGATGGCCATTTTCCAATATGGCGACGATGGTCACGTGGGATTTCAAGGGACTTTTAGTATGTTGTTTAGAACGTCATTTCCAACATCCGTACCAATTTTCAGCTTGTTACTAATTTGTTCCTTACTTTTTGGTAATTTGACTGCACTATATTCGGATAGTATAATTCGGATGGTTAGTATCCGAGATTGACCCGAAAACCGCAGCTTTCTGCGCCATGTTAAACTATGTTTGATAGAGAGAGGCGTAATATGCATAAACTCATAGGTAACTATCTAGGTAATTTAAGAGTTGTAGAACTGTTTTCCTGAGATCAAACAATTCGAATGGAGCTCGAAAATCGGCGTCTTCCAGCAGAGGCGGCGTTAGGTTTCACGGGGCCCTAGGCGAGACCCTAAAGCGAGGCCCCCTAAAAAAAAAAAAGCCGTCCCAGGTTGCATAAGTTCCAGGCGAAAATTGTACTGGTTACATAAGTTTCAAGCGAAGTATAACGTGTGTTTAACAACAGTTGCGCACCCGCAAGTTTTGGTTTCGGAAGGATCTGCTCGGGTTGTATAAGTTCTAGGCGAAACCCAACATGTTCTTAATAATAACATGCAATATTTAAGTAAAGGTACTAACATCTGTTTATACATACAAATATACTTAAGTAGAAACTTACCTTTATTCTATTTACTTATCTATCTTGTTGTCTCTCTTCCTACTGTTCTAGGGAAAAGTTTTCAGCCAAGATCTTCTAGTCCTTTTATACGAATAAGATTTATACAAACCAGTTTTTTCTTAAAATTCTTTCATTTCTTGTTGTTTTCCAAAATATCCCATTCACTTGCATGTCATAACTTTTTTTTTTTAACAGGAAGATTGCTCTATATTATTTTAATAAGATGGCAAAATCACTTTCGAATAAGCACTTTAGGGTTAAGATGTATGGAGTTGTTTTTCCACTTCTATATATTCAAAAGTAAATAATATTACAGACATTAATCCAATATATATATATATATATATATATATATATATATATATATATATATATATATATACAGATGGTGATCAGAAAAATGGAAACACCTGAACGAAATTTCAACTTACCAGATTAATATGGTGTCGGGCCACTTTCGCCTTCAGAACAGCCTTGATGCGACGTGGGATGGAGGCATAGAGGTCGTGAATGGTAGCAAGTGGAATTTTACACCATTCCTCGTGCAAGGCATCGGCCAGTTCTGTGAGAGAGGATGGAGGTGGAAATCGTCGCCGGAGTCGTTTTTTCAAGACGGACCACAGATGTTCAATTATGTTGAGATCTGGGGATTGGGCGGGCCAGGGGAGGTGTTGAACTTGTTCCTCCGATGTTCCTCAAACCACGCTGCAACAACGCCAACTGTGTGAATGGATGCATTATCATCATGGAAGATAGCGACATTGTCCGGGAACAACATCCGGACCATAGGATGCAAATGGTCTCCTAAAATTGCGACATAATCGTTGGCAGTGATTCATCCGCTACGTGTGACCACAGGACCCAATGAAAAGCATGATATGGCGGCCCACAGCATCACCGAGCCGCCGCCATGTTTCACAGTTGGGCGGAGACACTGCAGATCATAAGCTTCTTTGGGCGTTCTCCACACACAAACACGGCCCGTGGTTGGGAATAGGGTGAAGTATGACTAATCCAACCATATCACACGTTTCCAGTCCTCAACGGCCGAAGTTGCATGGTCGCGGCACCATTTGCGGCGTGCGAAAGCGTTATGGTCCCTGATGAGCGGTTTGGCCCGTGCAACACGACCCCGTAAGTTCATGTCATGTAATTCGCGGCGGACTGTGATTGTCGAAATAGGGTGGGGGAGGTGCTGATTGAGTTCCTCCGTCACTTACTCCGCAGTGGCACAACGGTTCTGCGTGACAATGCGCTTTAATACCCGGCGTGACCTGTCACTCATGATTTTCATCCGCCCACTGTTCCGCTTCCCCGATGTGTTTTTCCCGTGTGTTGTGTAGGCCGTCATCACCTTCGACACTGTCCCACGCGACACACCTAACACAGTAACCACTGCCGTCACACTCACTCCACATAACCGCGCACCAACAATTTGCCCTCTTTGAAACTCTGAGAGGTCTCCCATTTTACACTACCTCCGTCCGCTGCAGCCACTGGACACTGCTATTCCACTGCGCCTGACGTAGTATGGAGACCGACTTAACACACCACCACCAGCGGTCCGGCGCTGCGGGCGCCACGACACCACTGCCAACTCATGCTTCTAACGTGTTGCCAACTACAGGTGTTTCCATTTTTCTGATCACCATCTGTATATATATATATATATATATATATATATATATATATATATATATATATATATATATATATATATATATATATATACAGTAAAACCTGTCTTCAACGGACCCTTTATTAAACGGAAAACTGTCTTAAACGGAAATATTTCACGGTCCCATGAATTTTGGAGAACAAAACGTGTAAAAAGTCCCTTCATTAACACTAGAACGGCGGCGTGGGTCAATTTTGACCCAACTCTTTTTTTAGTGATATTTTGTTGCATTGTAGCAACACTGCTGGCTAGCGTTTTTATCTTGCACCTGTTCTTTCTTCTAACAATCTCCCATTCCACCTCGTTTTCAAGAGCAGCTTCTCAACAATTTTGTCAGTTTAGTTGGAGTTAGTAATACTTTAGAAAGTATGTTGATTAGCAGAATCTCATTATTTTCGGACTGGTGTGCTATTTCAAACACTCATTCTGAGCAAGAAACTGATGACACTGGATGGAATACTTGCAAATTTCAATGACATAAGTGAGGCCGAGTCTGACGCTGAATGCCTTGATATTTCTTCAGATGAAGAGTACCTGCCGAATAACAACGGATATGATGATTCGGATGAAATATTGAAACAGGAAGAGATAAGCACAGAAAACGATACTTCTGCAAATAAGCGTCGTAAAATAGGCAAGACTATATTATTATTATTATTATTATTATTATTATTATTATTATTGAACACAAATATATGTCTTACATCGTAACAAAATATTCATAATAATTTCAATAATTTTAACAAAAAAATTTGCAAACAATTTGCATGCTATTGTGAAAATATATATAGCTAGTGTGTTTTTGTGTTGGTATCACTATGTTGAAATGTTTCATGAGAAGACGTTTATAACACAAATAAATAATAATAATAAATAAACCACAGCTATATTCGATCCAATATGGGATGAGGCCTATCCCCGGAGGGAGGACTTGGTCTACTGCTCCCACGCTGACCAGACGGGTTGGGAGAATAAATCCGAAGCTCTCATTGTGATCGCCACTATATGACCGCCTCGCTGGTCTAGTGGTGAATGTGCCTGAGTACGGATTGAGGAAATCCCGAGTTCAATTTCCGGCGCTACCAAGAATTCTTTGACTACTAGTCTATGCCGTAACCAGAAATTTCAAAGCTACCGAACCAAAAAGTTTAGAGGTCTAAATGGGAGACAACTTACTTTCTCTTATGTTTGTATAAATTATATTTCAACCAAAGAAGTAGAATCTCTAAAGGAGTTTTACGAAAGAACAGTTTACAATTCTTTTCATGTCAGAGCTTTCATGATTAGAACCTAGCAAATCTTACTTATATAACAATCACTCTATACTGACTTTTTCTGGTTTGAACTACTGCAAGTTTATGATTGTGTATGCTATTTTAGGTTATGTCAGGTTATGTGTTTCCACAAGTTCTAAATAGGGAGAGGAAAGTTATAGAAATGCATAGATCCGCATTACAACCATATTAGTAAAATATTTTTGTGTAATACGTCACGTTTTTATTTGTGAACAATGTTTTTGTTTGACCCTTCTCCTTGTAGAGGAGTGACTGAACTTTGTTCTGTGTAAGACTCAAGTTTAGATGTGTGTAGATTAGGTTAGTTTAGTTCATTTAGGTCATGCGCTTGAACAAACTATCTAAGAATAATACTTATCTAGGAATTAGAGTGATACATAACATCACTATATAATAAACTGATATTGTATATAATACATTCAATAATATCTTTGTAATAATATTATATTCATAAAACATAGCATATTTCTTAAATTTGTATTATTGGCAAAAAAAAAAAAAAACATTGATCAATAAATATTAAGCTAGAGTTCAAAGAAGTTTTTTTATTTTAGTGAATGAAAGTTATGTTTTATTATGCAATAAATATTAGTGGTTTAGAATACAAATATTCAATAAAAATGGAGTGGGTCATTTTTGACCCACTCCCGCCGTTCTAGAGAGTATCAAAAACACCGCCGTTCTAGTGTTAAGCGGAAACTGTGTTATGTGGACAACGGAAAGAAAAATAAACATTTAACGGAAAATTCTGAGTTCCGGACTACAGCGTTTAGAAGATGTTTAGACATTTTGTGAGACATATACATTACACTGTCTGCGATAAAATGTTCGTTCTTTTGTTAAATATTTCTGGACAGTGTTGACCTTCCTTAACCACTACTCTATTCACCCCCGCAAACTGTCCTTAATCCCCTCAACTTAATCAAGAATCATACGGAATGTCGGAAAGAAGAAAACGAGATAGAGGAAGAAGAGGAATACGATACCGAGTTCGAAGAAGAGTGTAGAATAAATGCATATCAAGATGTTCTCAGAAGTTTAAAGGAACTGCAAAAATTTGCCTTAAGGAAAAATGATTCTAATTCACTTAGTGTAATGTCTCAGGTTAAAGTGTATGCGGAAAGTCAAGCAGCCAAGCAGCAAGGTACACAGAAAACCCTGCTTGGCTATTAGAAAAATAAAGAAAACGTGTGCATAGTATATTCTGTATTCATTTTAATTTTTTTGTGTATTTATTCGTAGAAGAAAGAAGTACTATAATCGAACAATGTACGTACAGCAATATATTTTCTCAGTATGCCCCTTCATAAGCTTTTTATATATATATATATATATATATATATATATATATATATATATATATATAAAGGAAAGGTCTACCTCCACTAAACGGTAACCTGACTTTAACGGACATTTTTGCAAGTCCCGCTCGATTCCGCTAAAGACAGGTTTCACTGTATATATATATATATATGGAGAACACCTTTGATTCTGTCTACAGGGAGATTCTTCAAATTAGATTCATAAAGGATATTTAAAAATTACTATACTTATCTAAATGGGAACTTTACAAAATTTCCTGCTGCTGAAGACCTGGATCGAATACTGCTAGATATGTCGTTTTCGATAGATAATATAGCTAATGAAGAAAGTCTGTCCTGACTCATTGTCGACCGCAAGTATGTTTTAATCAGTTTCAAACGCGAAAAACTTCTAATAATTTCTAATGATTTCTAATAATTTTACTAAGATTTTTTCAGTCAGAACATCTTTCATTTGAACTCACTGCTGTAGTTTTGGGCTTAAATAATCGACAAGAAAAACAGAAAACAGCGTCTTTTGACTCTGAGTAAATCAACCATCGACGATCCTGTTTTTCTCCATTCCGCATCAAACGGGTGTAATGAAATAAACTAAAATGCCGACCATCCTCACTTTTAGGAAAATCCTCTCTTTGAATACGAACTGGGCCTTTACGAACAAGTTCAGCCCTTTCTACATATCCTATAAACTCTGGCCAAGAGCCGGGATCACTTTCTATAACTAAGCTGATTTGAACAGGATCCGAAGTGTTAGACATATTTTCTTCAGTAACTTGTTCAACTTCATTTTCAATTTCATTTATCTGATTAATTCATCATCATCTGGCTCAGACACAACTTCGAGATGGCTCTGAACTTGAACTTCAGACAACATTCATCTGCTGTTTGGGTTTAATTTTTTAAGAATTTTTCCATTGATCCTTTTAAGTTATCTTTCTCCTCCTTTCTCTTTGCTGCTTTTTTCCTTTTAGCACTGCCGGATTCATACAGCGTACTTCCTACCTTTGTCGCGATCTCTTGAAGACATTTTTTCTGTTTTAAAAGGAACACAACACAATTCCATTATTAGGTTATCAATTTAGAAATTATTACTGGAAGGCAGTGTTATATAATAAGAAAAATATTAATGACGCACCTGTAAAAATCATGTACACACCTGTACACAATGAGATTGATGTCCGCTTGGGTAACGCGAGGCACTTGAACACAGTGATTCGAAGTCTACTATAAACTGTAAGCGCGCCGTCCTATATAGCCCGCTGCTGACACATGACGTTAAACCTATATTTAAAATAATAATAATAAAAAAAAAACGAAGCTACGCAAGATCTTCCATTATGGAATGAGAACTTTCAAGAAATTAGGAAATATCGATTAGAAAAGTAGGTAAGAAGTAAGGAAGCATACTATCTTGAAGTCGAGAAAAGTTCACGTGAATAGATGTCTAGGAAACTCTGGACTTTTTTTCAGAAGGAAACGAAAAGTCTATCTGTACATATTAAGGTTATATGCCTTCAATATGAAATAGAATGAAAATTGTCATGAAGAATTTTTAAGGAGTTGGGAAACAGGTGCAACTCAATGTGTAGGAGGAGGGGAAGAACGTGTAGATTACCTATTATCGGGATCATACGTATGAAAATGGAGTATCAATCTTAGTGTGGATTATCGCGTCCAAACTCGTCCCGAATTTATCCGAATGCAGATCACCACGATACGCCACTGCTCTCTGTCGAATACTTGGTGGAAAGGAAGAAGAAAGAATACCACAAACTTCAGCATAAAATTATGCTGTACTTCGGAGCTTTCAAAAAACTGCGTGCTTCACCAACACAACTCTCTTATCCCCCCTTGCCACGTTACGTAATATACGGACGGCCCCAAAGAAACATTTCTTGAAATAATGTGCGTGTAAAATGACTATATTTTTCATTTTTAGGATGTGTTACTGATAAAATGTTTTCTTAGTGTCAGTAATCATTATGACTTGACAATATTACTACTTCAGTAGATATGACTCATCAACAGTGAACATAATAAACATAACACTGACTTATTATTTTAATAGGCCATTTTTAACAAAACTGCTTACTCGTTGCTGTAATAAATTAATATATATACTCTCCTATCTTATTTTCCGCTATGTATTTCATGGCATTTTTAATATTACTACCACTGAAAACACGTCATTATATAATAACTGAATACAAACTAAAACATATCGACGAGTTGATATTAATATTTATTTATACTTTTTCGATTACGTTATCTTCGTATCTTTAAAATGGGGCACTTACCTAATTGTCAATCAGAAGAAACTCTCAGCGTAGAAACTTACTATGTAATACTTATTTATAGCTTGAGTTATATCATAAGTTGATTATGCAATGTAACATCATATTAACCCAGGAATTGTGACCATATAACTGTTTTTCTTCACGAAAGTTCAACACCACCAGCTTTCAATGATCACCTACACTGGTCAAGAAGCGGCGAATCGCTCGCTTACCTTGACATTGTGATACAGTGTTGTCAACTGTACAAAAAAAAGCTAAATTTAGACATTTCCCTAAAAGAGCAATTTCAATATCAGCACGTTCGTCAAGTCAGATTATTTCTAAGAAATCATAGAGAGCTTTAACACATCTTCCTTTAAGATTAAGAATAAGGATATTTTTTTCTTACAAGTGCCGATGCGGGGCCCCTTAAAGCGCGGGGCCGTAGGCGGTTGCGTACTTTGCGTATGCCTAACGCCGCTTCTGTCTTCCAACATATTGAATTATCGAAATTATTATAAATTGCTCTTTAATTCGGGATGTTTGCGAGAGGTATAATTTAAACTTGAGTAATTTTTAATGAAATGTAAATTTGAATGATGACGTGTTTGTGTGTGAATGCTTTATGCTTTGCATAGTAAGCAATACATTAAGGCATAAAACAGATTTCTCATCCAAACATACATCATGGTAAGGTAATTCCAAATATCAGGCAAATAGAATGCAACTCCATCTCCAGTCCTGGTTGGTGATAGGCGTTAGTTGCAGAGATTAAACTAAAGGTTGCTAGTGTGATTGAGCAAATCACCCTTCGTATTTGCGGTGATGAGCTTAACCTGAGTTTAGTGCTTGTCTAACAAAGAGTAATATTCGAGATTATATCAGTCTCTATATGAATAAGCTAACTTTCGTGTTTAATCACTATCCCATGATGAGTGACAAATTATTCATCGTCGATTACTTCCAGCTACTGAATCTTTCTCCAGGAATAGCGATATAGAGTGTGCGTCGTCTATCCACTGAATCGCGGTCTTCAAAATTGTCTAAGTTTTATGTTAGGCTATTCACTAAGGTTGTTAACCTGGGTGCCCGTGAATATGACGTTAAGCCACATGGAGAAAGATGAATCAGAGTCCAGGTTCCAGTACAAATTTTAGAATTCAGGAAATGAAAGAAATTCTGTGCCAGTTTTCCAAACTGACGTGTGAGAACAGTTATTACGTAAGCAAAGCTATGCTCAGCACATGAGGCGAATTCACAGATGAGATTATGTAATAATTCTCTACATTGTGTTACAAATTCTTTCCGTATAGTAATTTACAAATGTAGTCAGTTCTGTATTTCCTTATTGTTTCTATATCACTAAAATGAAAAGTAATTTCTTCCAGATATAAAATCTAAGATTAGGGTTACCTCAGAAAGGCATTTTAGTGCCAGTCCAACGTTTACTAGATACTTTCGAACCGTCAACGCAGGAGTTTTTGAGCTACGAGTTACATCTGTATACGACGCTGTGTGGTTCGTTACGGCCATGCGGGCAAGATTTGCCATCTCATGGTATGGTCATATTTCACAACCCACTGCTCACTATCACTGCGTACTCTTCTGTTCAGTGCATCCACACATGCATCACTGTGGTGGCGGTATGCCGTATACGCCCACCAGTTTTAAGGTGCGAGAAACCACCTTCTTAGGCCGACCATGCGACCTTGATCGAAGGCAGTGATCTATTTATATTATACTCTTTGACTTCAACGAGGGAGAGTAATAACATCAACAACACCTTTTTTATTTGCTTGTCCATGCTCCAGTATCTGAGTTCTTCGCAAACCACCCTCTGCCGGAGCTGGCCCTACGTCCTGCTGAAGTTAGTCATTTGTAAGTCATTTTCTCCCGCAAATCCTGGGAGTTGAGATGATTTCCTTTTTTGCATTGCAATAACAGTGTACAAACATTTGTTAAACTTTGTCTTGCACATTTTCTACTCTATCTTACCTTTCAAATTTATTACATCAATTTTAAGCTTGATTTATATGAGTAAATACAAGTATTAATAGTAGTAAACAACGGCCGCCCAAAGGTAAAAGGAAGTATCTACATTTTGCTTATTTTGAGGGAAACACCAAAGGAAAAAAGGTGATTTTTGATAATTAACGTTACTGTTAAAGACTTCGTTTTCTTTTCGGCCGCCGGAAAAGAAGAAATCACCTATTTTCTTTGTTTTTTTCAAAACAAGGAAAATGTACTGTAGATACTTCCTTTTACCTTTGGGCAGCCGACAAAAGGTGTGACAATACTCAAAACGCATTGCTGTTAAAAGAAAGTTTGCAATTACATGTGCATGAGAGTGTATTAAATCGTCTTGGAAGGTAATCCCTTTTGAACCATTTATGAACTGGTTTAGATGGGGTTCCCCTTTCTGTAAATACACCTTGAACTTTCTTTTCGAGGGTCCTTTACCAAGTTATTGGATTTCAGACTAAAAAATATCTGTCGTTTTAGTTCCTTCTGTTCTGTAAAGATGGTCACTTAGTGCGTTTGCACACAGCAACGATAATATCGGTGGAAGCACCGATAATGTCGGCGCGGCTGTGAAATCGACTTCAATGTACTCAAATCGTAGCTTGCACACGCCACCGACATTATAACCGATCCTCCGACACGGCAAATGCTGTCGGCCAAGCCCCCGATATTGCTGGTGATATCGCCGACACAGATTTTGTCGGGGCAGTGTTTTTTTATGATTGGATGCACATGCGGCCGATAATGTCGGCCGGCCAGTGGTTTAGGTGAAGAGAGTGAGTGACAAGGCGCTGTGTATTCTTGTTTCGTTTCTTGTCTTTGGAATTTTTATTGTTCCCATTTTTCCATTACAATTGTATATTATTATTATTATTATTATTATCTTGACCTACAGACAGCTTCGAAACAGCTTATTATTTTTTTTTTAGTCTCTGTTTTGGAGTAGCTAATTCCCTTTATTAAATAAAGTATAAAATGCGAAAAATCTGAAGAGTACTGATTTCCCTCTAAATAGCTATTACCGAATAAAATATAGGAACTCTAGATAACCAATTTCCTTTGATTATTTTGTACTCCCTTTTTTATTTTTGTTCTGTCTCCCTCTCTCTCTCTTTGATTGTATCTTTTGTAATCTACTAATGTATTTAAACTTTATTTTTTTGTTTAAAAATAAAATTAGTATTGGTTTTACAGAAAGAGTTTTAGAGAACAGGTGAAATACTTTTAGTACATTTAGATGGCAAATATAAAACCCCAATGCCACAATGATATTATGAAGAGACAGAGCAAGAAATTACAGATATGAAAAAATATAAGCTATTTATGTATTATGATCTTATGAATCCGTTAAATAATGGATATTCTATACATCAAATATTTTTCAAGAATGAGCCGCTAAAATGAATTATTTTTGAAAATTTATAAGGGAAAATTTATGTTTAATTAAGATAAAAGATTTCTTCTAACTTGTGTGAAGGGAAGGAGCTTAAGATACTAATCGCATTGCCTCTTTGTATAGCTAGGCTAATGCGTTGTACTAAAAATTGTTGGCTTCTGGCGTCGCCTGATTTAGCAATCAAATTGGAACCCAGTTCTTTCAAAAATTTGTGAGCTTCTTTGCTGAAAACCCCCATAGTTTCAGTTGCAAAAGCAACGAAAAGATGCTCTTCTTTCAGTTTAGAATATTTGGAGTGTTTTCTCTTGCAGGCCACTTCAGCTGCACTACCTGCTTCGTTTTGTGTTGATGGCAAATAAGATGGTGCAAAGGTATCCACGCATGTGACATCCCATATCAACCGTTGACCCATTTTCCATGGAGTTGGGGTAATTCCATCTGGCCACTTTCCATCTTCTCGAAACATTCCTGGTGGTTCCAAAATGCTTGGAAAATCAATGCTCGCCAGTGTTCGTTTTATTATGATGTTCAATTCACCATGGCGTACTAATCTTCCTCCACTTTTAGTACAACTTAGTGCGTGTAACCCTTTTTCATCCATTCTGCTTTGGCATGTACAAGTAAATGTATGGCAGATATTTACCCCCAGACGCAAAGCTACACATATTTGAAAAACTTTGTTATCTAAAAAGGTTCCAATTGTTTTAGATGGCGTGGCTTGCAACCAAGCACCGGTCTCTTTTTTCTGTAAAGCCTTCATACGCACAGTGTCAATTATACTTTCAGGAATTACTTCATTATCTATTACTTCCTGTAATAATATTGCATCCCAACTTTTTTGTAATTCTTTTGTCTCAGGAATTTTACTGTTGTAGATCCCCTTCCAAATTTCCAAAGCCTCATCCATGTGATGTATATCCACGTTGTCAACTGAACTATTTAAAATATTGGAGACAAGTGGACGCACCCCATGGCAAGAGGAAAGGAAGGCTGGTAGGCTCAAGTCCGATGCTTTCCGTATGTTTAGACCTCCTAGGCGGACTGGAAGGCTTGCTTGTGTCCATTGGGTTTCGTTTAGGGAATAGTTGATTATTAGCTGTAATGCCTTTTTCAAATAATTATCTATCTGGAAAACTTTAGATGGTATTTTCCATGTTGGAACAGTTCTTAAAAAGTACGTTAGCTTTGGAATGCCGAAGCAATTTTTGAGAAGAAAATAAGCTATGTGATTTGGTAAATTTTTTAGTCTCTCAGTTATTACTTTGAAACTATTCATATGTTTCTCGAAATGGATATCATACCCTTCTTCGTGGAGCGGAGACCCTAATAGCGATAATTCATCTGGTTGTAAAATACGTATGCCTGGCAACAGCTCTTTAAATTGGGTTTCTACGTCAGTGTCTATTTTACCCGATGTGTAATAGAGTTCACATTTCGATGGATTCACCTCTAGTCCAATTTTCTTAGATTCTGCAATTAAATGCTTCATGTCCTCTATGACTATATTCGGCGATCCTCCTAGGGTTCCATCATCCAGATAAAAGGCGTTCAATTCAGAACAAAGCGCTTGGACTATCGGATGAATAGCCAAACTAAACAACATTGGACCTGCAGGATCTCCCTGTTGGCATCCTACTTGCGATGAGATAGTTCTTTCTCCATAAAATAATAATGATGGATATGCATAGCTTTGCCAAAAAAAAAGGATACAAATGTGGCATAAAAGATTTCACTTCTTTTAGCATTGAATCTCTTTCCACCGAATTAAATGCATTTTTGTAATCAATTTTTAAGATTACTTTGTTTGCGTTTTCATTCCTCTTTATGTATGTCCGTGTGGCATGTATAATAGCTTCATTGCCTTTTTTAGTTGCAAACCCCAGTTGGTGTGGTTGTAAGTATTGAGAGCATTGGTTGTAAACGAGTAATTTAAACTTTATTACATTCTGGAAATTAATTTAAGGAACATAAGCCTGTGGAAAAATCTTAATTATTATTACTTCCTTTTATTTTCATCAGAATTATGTGCAGATCACTTTTTCCAGTCCCACTCAATAAGCAATGATTGAATAGAATATATGTTGACAAGTTAAAGTAGAATTATTATTATTTTGAAACGAAACCAGCACAATCAAACACTCTTTGCAAAGCTCCAAGGACAAGTGACTCATTTGGAATTTTCTTGATTGTGATCTTAACAACAGATATGTGATTCCATGCTTGACTTGTTGCAGATCTTTTCTCTCACTTCCAAAACTATCCCCACTATCCACTTTTTAAAAGAATTTGTGGAATGGCAATTGAAAACAAATACGAAAGCTGGGAGCAGGAAAATTCGGTGGGGAATGTTAGGTGTAAAGAAAGATTCGCTGGAGGATGTCTCCTAAAATTTTCTACTAAAAAAAAAAAAAAAAAAAAAAAAAAGTTACGGTGGACGGGTAAAGTTGAAAATTGTAGATTTTTCAAAAATGTTCTTACGATTTTATATCTATATTATAAATAAATATTTAAATCTAAGTTCTTCAAAAATGACATAGTTTATTTGTTACTCAAAGGTGTAAAAATAAATGCCTCAACTAAAGTATCTACGCCTGATTGAGGAGAAGTCAATAAGAAGGCAATAGGGTTGCAGTACTTGTTTACCTTAACTTAAGGCAAACAAACTAAAGTGTCTGATTGGAGAAGAAGTCAACTGTTCGTACAACTATTATCTGATAAAACCATCCTGCTTTATATTGCCCTTTCCACTAAGACTTTTTTTTTGTTCAATATATTTTTGCATCTTGCATATGTATATACAGAGTGATTCTTTCAAAACTCACGGATTTCATTTGGCTCTAGAATTTCTAACTGAGGCCCGATCTTCATGCGGTTTGTTGCAAATCATCAAGGAAGGATGGGAAATTTATGGGACTATGTTTACTGGTTTAAGTTCATCCGGGGTAATATCGAGCAGGCCGCAAGAAAAACAGCAAATATTCGCCATTGTACGTTACAGTTCGAATGAGACTTGAAGCGAAATTGAAGATATTTGAGGATATTTGAAGCGAAATTGAAGAATACAAATTAAGTGTTACTGAGAATACAAATTAAGTGTTAGTAGTAACACACATAAATCACATGTGGAATAGAGATTTCTTGGGTGACTTAGAGTCGGTAACTGACATCTTCCACAACATCCGCCAGCGGGGTCCGATGCTTCCCTGTCTTACTCAGAAGCGATCCTGTTTCCTGCAATTTCTTCACTAACGACCATATTATGTTCCTGTCTGGGGCAGCACGTGAGGCAAAGTTGCGTGTAAATGTCCATTGCGTAGCAACAACAGATTCCGTTCTCCAAAAACTTTTTGAAGAAGATTTTTTAGGAACACAGTGCAGATGTTGTCGGGGCTTCCGACATTGTCGGCATACTTTGCACACGTCGCCGACAATTTCGGTAGAAGCCCCGACAATATCGTTGCTGGTGATGAGCGAAGTAATCGACACATATTATATATTTTGCACTGTGTTTCTAAAAATCTCCATATATGAAAACAAATAAAAGTAATAATAATCGGGAAAATTATTTTTTAAAACAAGGACTACAGAAACTGCTCTGAAGAGGTGTGGAGGACGGTACAAAACTTAGAAAATATAGTCATATGCCTAAACATGTTTAGATTTAACAGTGTGGCTTTAAATAGATTTCGTAAACATATTATTTTCCTTTCGATGAGAATTGATGCTGCGGTACATTGCAAACTATATTAGTTTTAATTTTTGTTGAAACACTGTTACATATTTTATGTATGTATATTGTTTTCCATGCAATTAACATTAATGTCGTAGTAGATTAAATGATAAGATTCGAATTAGTAATTTTGTTTTACATTACTCCATACATACCTGTCGTTTCTCGTTTCTTTTTGTCCATGAACTCAAAATCCTTAGCAAGGCTTGCATAAACTTCTCGCTAAGCCTTTTGCTTTTCAACTATGTCCTTGAAAGAGTCTGTTATCTTATCCCATATGCAAGATCTACATTCCACAAGTTCAATAAGGGTTAAAATATAGCATGGAAAAATTCTTGCCATCTCTAAAATTCTAAGCAAAACTAGAAAAGTAAGAATGCAATAATACACAACCTATTCATCCAGTCACTGTAGCTAAACTGCAGAACTCTATCAGGGAGTCGATCCCGGTACAAAGGAGAGAGGGAAAACTTAAATACATAGCCTTCGTATTTGTTTTCAATTGCCACTCCACAAATTCTTTTAAAAATGGGGTGGGGTGGGTATAGTTTTGGAAGTGAGAGAAAAGATCTGCAACAAGTGAAGCATGGAGTCACATATATGTTGTTAAGATCACAATCAAGAAAATTCCAAATGAGTCACTCGTCCTTGGAGCTTTGCAAAGAGCGTTGATTGTGCTGGTTTCGTTTCAAAATAATAATAATAATCTACTTGTGAACAAATATTCTATTTCATCAGTGCTTTTTGAGTGGGACCGGGAAAAGTGATCTGCGCACAATTCTGATGTAAATAAAAGGAAGTAGTAATAATCAGGATTTTTTCCATATGCTTATGTTCTCAGTGTATCAAACTTTGAAAATTACGCTTAAATTAATATCCAGAATGTAATAAAATTTAAATGCATTAGGCCTAGTAGAGTAAAAAAGATACAATTAAAGAGAGAAAGAGAACAAAAATAAAAAAAGAATAGAAAATAATCAAGGGAGATTGGTTATCTAAAATTCTAAGTTTCCTATATTCTATTTGATAATGGCTATTTAGAGGGAAACCAGTACTCTTCAGATTTCCCACATTTTATCCTTTATTTAATACAAGGAATTAGCTACTCCAAAACAGAGACTGTAAAAAAAATAATAAGCTGTTCCGAAGTTGTTTGTAGGACAAGATAATAATATTATACAATTGTAATAGAAAAAAATGGAAACAACAAAATTCCAAAGACAAGAAACGAAACAAGAATACAGAGCGCCTTGTCACTCACTCTCTTCACCTAAACCACTGGCCGGTCGACATTATCGGCCGCATGTGCATCCAATCATAAGAAAACATTGCCCCGACAAAATCGGTGTCGCCGATATCGGGGGCAAAATCGAAGCGCCGACAGCATTTACCGTGTCGGAGGATTGGCCGATAATGTCGGTGGCGTGTGCAAGCTACGATTTGAGTACATTGAAGTCGATTTCACCGGCGACATTATCGGCGCTTCCACCGATATTATCGTTGCTGTGTGCAAACGCACTAAGGGAAGAACTTACAAGTAACACTTCCCAAGTGTAACATTCCGATTTTGATAAAAAATTTGGCAGGTAGATACTACACATAAAATAAACGAATACGTGTTTTTTTATTTTCTGCAGACATAACTGAGACTGAATTTTAGTAAGATTGCTGCTAGAAATTAACGAAACATTCGCGTCTCAAGATAAGTGGCTCTCTTATGTGAGAACACTTGATTAGTTAATTGGAACCACGCACGCGGGGTGCGGACTGGGATTCCGGCTTCATTTAGCCAGAGCAAAATAAATTTTATTTTGGTCTCTGGTAGCGGTGAGAGAACGAGCCCTACTGAAGCTAAAATTCATTCATTGCTAGAGATCACAAGGCGAAACGGGAAAATGCGAACAGTGCTGGAATCATGGATGAAATATGCTATTATTATTATTATTATTGCTGTTGTCAACAACAACAATAATAATAATAAACCATGGCTCAAAAACTAGAAGGGCTTTATCTTCCAGATGACTTTCGTTTAAGTGGCGTTTCACGTGATCAGCACTACGACGCTTTTCGCCACTGTTCCTGGCTTCTTTGACAGGATTATGCCACATACCGATCCATGAAGCTTTCCAGTTTGCCTCACGACACTGGGTGAACGCCAAAATGCACTCCCATTGGGAATTAAACCCGAACCACGTGTACCGAAGTCTTACACGTTAACCACTAGCTAGATCAAGCGGGGGACTTGTATATGCGTCTTAGAGAATATTTGGCACTTTTAGGGTTTATTTCTTTTTATAACTGATACCAATGTCCGACGTGGGAGAAATTCATTTATTTTTCTTGTTTTAGCTCTATGTGACGAAATTTTTCTTGAAGGTCAGTGTTCTCACCTGCTAGGAAGGCAGTAGCAAGAGTCTCTTGGCGGAGACAAAAGGAAATCGTTTAACTACAATGATAAGGGTTGAGGAAACGGGAGAACACCTGTGATTTCTTCCAACCCTTCAACTTTCATTCCAAAATAGGTTCATATATATATATATATATATATATATATATATATATATATAGTTGCAAGAAAGAAGATACATAAAATGAATTTTGTAATTGAAAATTTAAAAATACAGTATGACAATTAATTATAAAGTAATTACTAATTTTATTTCATCACTTTCAGCCCAACAAATGAAATTCAAACAATTCGCACCATGGGTCTTGGTCGTCAATACTGCGTCTTATTCTTTGTCTTGCACAGTCAAGTCTTGGTCCTTCATTCCGTAGTCTTGGTGGTGTTTCATGCTATAAAAGAGCCAAGAATGCTAGCCTAATCGGTACAAATGAAGACCAAGTATGATTTTGATTATGGTTTTTCATACTATACGGAAAGCAAGAAAATATGCTCATCGCTACTTGGTGATCACCAAAACAAGGCCAAGAGCAAGATTACTATGCACTTCGTCTTGCATATCCAATCTTTATCTTGGTCTTTTATCGATGTTCTTGGGCTTGGTGAAATGAGATGAAATATTCAGTTTAAGGTCTCTCGATTCGGTACCGAGGCTAAGGGAGATGGTGGTGATGAGAAATGAATGAAATGGTGGAATGAAGAAAGTGGGAGGAAACAGGAGAATCCCGAGAAAACCCACTACACGGCGTTTCTCCACCGCAAAGCCCACTTAGCGCAAGCTGGGATCGAACCAGGGACACCACGCACCAGAGGTGAATTCTCTGCCACCGAGCCAGCGCGGCTGCGCTTGGGCTTGGTCTTCCATATCCAATCTTTCTTTTGGCTTTGCTTAAACAACTTCTAATTTTGTTCTAAATTCAGACTCCATATTGGCGTAGAGCAGTGGTTCTCAAACTTGTTGTTACTGCGACCCACATTAAATAATAATAAAGTATTCTGTGGCCCACCTACTTTTATTCAAATACGCATTCACATTCTACGTAATGGTAGTGTATTTCAAAGCAATTAAATTTGTAAATCATATCTATAACTTATTATTTCTTAGACTAAAAAATAGAAAACAATATACATGATATACAAAAAGTTATGGTATAACAAAATATTTGTACTGCTGTTCATCATGAGACGCGTGCGATGCATGTACTTGTTTTCGATATTTATTAATAACTGCATTAATATCCACGTTGATACGAGTTACTTTCAGCCGCAAGGAATTGGACACTTGCAGTCGGTTTCTGTATTTAGTCTTTATCCCCACGATTGCTGAAGACCCAGCTTCAAACAAATAGGAAGAACTAAATTGGAGTAGCACTTTCAAAGCTTCAGTAGAAAGTTGTGGATAGGTTTGCTGAACAGATAGCCAAAACAGTGCCAGCTTCTTGGGATTGAAATTCATATGAAGTGAGCTATCTTGTGATAGGACGATTAGTTTTTCATCAGCTTTGACTTATATTCAAGTTGAAATGCCACTGACAAATGAGTTTGCAATCTACTTCTGTTGCTTACATTTTTCCATATCTTCAAGGAAGTAACATTCAAAATTTTCTTTCAATGTCCCCAAATCTGCGGGTATTCCAGAAATTACGGAATCATCTGGATTCACTTCTTTTTCGATTGCGAATGTTTGAAATGTTTAGAAACAGTTATAATTGTTGTTTTAGTGTTACTCTTCCACAAGACTTCTCCAGTAAATTAAAGAATATTGAACTACTCATTTTAAAAATTAAAGATATTTTGTTTCTACAAACATTAAATTTCCAAATTTGCTATCAGGAGGTACAAGGAGACATCTGTATTTATTCCAGTTAGTTCAATAACAGTCCATATAAAAGATTAACATGAAATTTATTTTGGAATGTTGTAAACACCCCGAACAACCACGAATGTTACAAAGTTAAGCTTGATGCTTATTTTAATAAAGGAAAATTTAGTTGGTTTATTTTATCGTATTGTAATGTAAATTTTTGAATATAGTAGCCATGTTGGTAGGAGAATATCAGTCGGTGATGATAGAGCAAGTGTAACGTAAATTCCTTTTTCAATAACTTTATCTATTATATGAAATTATACGCATGCGCATAGATGGTTAAAGTGTTTCCATGGAAAGAATATAACACAACTACCGACGCAATGCCCTTCCCTGTAACAGATTTTGACTCACCCACTTTCTTTCCATCCAACAAAGCATCTTTACTAACTGTACAACAGGGCAGGACTTTGAGTAGCCACTTACTCTACAACTCATTAACAAATGCTTCCAATTTTGATTTTCTGAATAGTACTTTGCAACATGTTTCTCCACCAAAATAAAATTTTCATAATTGAAAGGGAAAAACTCGCGACCCACACTTTGAGAAACACTGGCGTAGATATTAATATCACAGTCGATTGTCAAAATCAATCTTCCACATTTAAAAATTAAAGTACACACAAGTACAAAAATAAGCACTTACCATAAAAACACTAGCTGCAAGTTTTCAAAATAGATTTATGGTTTCTACAAAATCAATTTAAAATTGCTATTTTTAATTAGGCAGCTAATGAAAAACAGCAGCTTTCGACTCCAGCCGAGTTTAAGCTCAACCTAAACTCAGTTGACCAAAATGATATGACCCGAGTGACCTGACCCGACAACCCAACCCGACCCGTTTGAGAGCACGAAGTACCCCTGTTTCACATAATGATGTTGCTGTGAAGTCAAAACCAATCAGTTTGTGCGTTATATGCTTCATTCATTTCCCTCTTTGAGTCTTTCCTTTCTTCGTTTTATCCTTCCTTTGTATGTGCTCTTCCTAGATATGCACAGGTCTAATCCCTTCTCATTTTCGGCCATCTTCTTAAATTTAACACACAATTTGCACTCTTTTTTTTTTTTTTTTTTTTTTCAGGTTGGACATTCTAACATTGAATTATTTTAACAGCTATCAATAAAATCTACGTCTCGTTAAGTTTTCTCCAGATGTACGTATTTATCCTAGAGGTTGATTGGAAAAAGAAGTACCAACGAAGTTAAACGAGCTTTGACTCAGACGCGTTCAACATTAAATTTTCAAGTTCAAACGTGGTTCCAGGACTTTTGTTGCACCATTGAAGGTCTAAGTTCAGTACATCTCGTTTAAGTAAACTTAGGTCAATTTGTAAAATCGACTCTGATTGATTGACGTCTTGTGTCTTTAATCTTCGTTTAACAAAGTAATAAATGAAGAAAGCATTACCACGTTCCGGTCTTTTCGACTTTCGAGATTGTGTGCATAGAGTTGTGAGTAGTCTTAATTTCAGTGATCGTAATTGTAATAGAAAAGATAATGAAACCACGAGCAAAAAAATTTTCCGAACACGAGAAATGTATTGTACTTTCATAGTGGAAAAATAAAATAATAATAATAATAATAAAAAAAACATTATTGAATGTAAACAGACTGACTTGGATCAAAGAAGTTTAAATCCTCAAATTCGGCCGTTCAAGCTAAAGCCAAGTTTATCCACCATTTGACCGACACTTAACCTTGAACGTTGTTGGGGCAAAAAACATTTTCACCGAGCTTGGTTATGACCCTCGTTCAACAGTTGAACTTTCGTTGGTGCATACGGCCATTAATGTTCATTATGTTCACAGCTATGAAAAAATCTGAAATAAATCGTTGAAACATAAGCCACGTTATTAATAAAATCACTGGAAGTTAACATACATCTGCACACAGCATAGGGCGTAAGTACAAAACTTTGCAATTTTATCAAGATAAAACAACTTGAAAGTAACATTTACATGAAAGGAACATCTGTCCTTTGCCATTAAGCATTAAAAAAAAAAAAAAAATAAATAAATAAAGCCCTTCTTAAAATAGTAAAAAAGTTATGTTGACTTGAACATACCACAAAATCTTCTTTTGCTTCTCCTGTAAATTTTTTAAAATGTTAGTTAAGTCCTTTTGTATTGAAAGCGACTATATATATATATATATATATATATATATATATATATATATATATATATATATATATATATATATATATATATATATATATATAGAGAGAGAGAGAGAGAGAGAGAGAGAGAGAGAGAGAGAGAGAGAGAGAGATAGATAGATTGATTGAGATTGAGATTTTGCTAACATTTAACGTTCAGTAATCTGAACCACGTTTTAAACAGGATTTTTTTTTTTTTAATTCTGTTTTTAATTCGTTTCTGCTGCACATATATCTCAGTAAGTACTTCGCCGATGAACGAGGACTGAAAGGAGTAAATGTGTGTAACCTCATAGGATGAGGTCCAAGCCTCAGCCTCTTCCACTCTCAAGTGTAATACCTAGATTCTAAATCTAAGGTTTGTGGCTTTTTGAAGAAAATACCCATATGACATTAATAACATTTTATGATTTTTGTGTAGAGAAATTAGAATCTCGTACACTCTTCTTGTTCAGCTCATCAGCATTCTATATAACAAATTGTGTTCATTCTTAAGGATATTTAAAGGTACTGAGAACCCTGAAATTTTTAGCATTCCGTGATCACTTACTTGCCAAATAAGAATTAAATGGCACTATTGATGCTGGTGATGGCATCCATATAGCGCGTGATTGCTTGTGGAAAAGATTTTATCTCCAAATGGGAATGATAGATGTCATCTGCAGGCTTTGTGTGATGGTCGGAAACTAGGAAGGTTGTCAGCAAATATTTGCGTAATAGAGCCACTTCAGTCTGAATTGAAAAATGTTTAAACACTGTGCCAGCCCCCTTTCCCTCACCATCGTCGTGGCTTTCTCACTAAACCTTAATGAAATCAAGGTCAAATTGATTTGTATTAAATGGAAGTGGATTTCAATAAGGGTATCCAATAACTATTTGTTCTGGATATTACTGATGGTTTCCGATAAAAGTTAAAAACACTCGATGCTCATATAACTAATTAAAAATATGAAGCACATTGAAAGAGGAAAACAATTTATACTATGCACTCGCACATTTTATTTTGCAAGAGACTTATGGAGTGATTTCATTATTGTTTAGCGCAGTAGCGTACCCAGGAATTTATTTCGGGGGGGGGTTCAAACTAAATATGAAGCTATTTTATATTAAAATTGCTAAAATTGCCCCTAAAATTAGGCTAAATTTTTAAAAAGTCGAACTTTCGGGGGGGGGGGGGTCCGGACCCCCGTGTCCCCCCCTTCCGTACGTCCCTGGTTTAGCGTAAATTCAAAGTAATGTAAAATTTTGCGCCGAAGAAAAATACGGTTACTCAAAGTTTATAAGTGCCTGTTTGTCACTCAAAGTTTAACTTACATTAATTTTCGAAATTTTAACAGTATCCAGATAAAAACTGAGAAGCATTTATCGGTCCTATCCCAACTGTTTTTTTAGCTTCTGCAGAAATAAAATACTAAAATTCCTTTGTAATTTTCACTTCTCAATGAATTAGTTGATATTTCTGAGATGGTCTTTATTCTTGCTGTTGATCATAGTCTGTGACGGTATAATGTTTACAGTATTCTCTGACAATGGAGAAAGTATCGAAAACACAAACTGCGTATTTTACTGTGTAGTATTTTCTGAGTTCTAAATAATGCACACATTATTATTATTATTATTATTATTATTATTATTATTATTATTATTATTATTATTATTATTATTATTATTATTATTTCCGCAGTCTTTTGAAAAATGATTGGGTGTGGGGACGAAGATGGACAGGACTTAAGAACACCTTGAAGAATACGAAAGAAAACTGAAGATGAAATATTTTAGTTTGAGTCCCACAGTTATATCCTTTAGACTAAAGGAGACATTTGTAGAAAAACTTAACCTAACCCACTCCACCTCTACATATTGTATCTCATCACTGAAATCATTGACTCTGGGAAGCAACAAAACATTCAATGCCTGCCAGTAAATGAAGAGTAACATCTCGAGCGAATGACTAAGGTGGGTCAGTGGTAGAGCGCTCACCTCTTATTCAAAGGATCGATGGTCTGATCCCTGACCATGAGTTTTCGGTGGACAATATGTGGTAGTGTCCATGTATTTATCGGTGCTTCTTCCATCTCCTCCCACATTGTCATTCCTTCAGTTCTTTCACAACCATTCATTTTCATTAATTATCCGGCTCCTTTAGATCAGTACTACAACGCTTAGATAACCTTTCTTGAAATGATAATAGAATGTTTTCAAATGTTTTGCTTTCAATAGCTTTATTGTGTATTTTGTATAGCATATTGATAAATAATTAAGACTAAACTTTTATTTATATGAACAGTGTAAAAAGGACATTTATATAGGCTATGAGTTGGATCTAAACTGAAGAAAGAAACCTACTGACTGGATTCCTGTCTTAACTGATGATGTTCATTTTGGTTTTAGCGTCCACTTCAGCAGCAAAGCTGTATGAGACGTGAACCTACAGCTTAGCGTGGGATCCGAACTACATCAGCTCCTGTCGGGAATCAAACACGCCGAAGGCCACGATGGAGTTATCTCGCTCAGCTGATAGCAAAGAAGAATTGAATAAGTCATAATCAAACAAGACTACAACGAAAGTCTCTTAGTAGAACACCGACAAAAATCTGAATTTCCTAACTCCGGGTCCTAATTCATACTCTGGTCTTCTCAAAAAATCGCCTAACCAACCAGCCGTTCATAGCCTAGCCCTGACAAAAAAGAAGTCTTCACTACGAACTTGTTAAAGAAAAGTGGTTGATTCAAGGGACATAGGACAGGCGGCCCAGCGATATTATAAATACCACCCCGTCTTAGCGACAGGCATCGTTTATGTATGATTCTGAAAACGTGTTGCAGATAAAGAAAAGGGATTCCAGATAAAAATAAAGAAAAGATGTTAATTTTTAACGAAAAGACGCTAACCAACCTCTTGAGCCACACATCCGGTCCAAAACTCAAGTTACATATTGCTCAGCGTTTCTCTCTATAAAAGAGTGCCCCCCTTTCTCTCTCCCTCTTTATATATATACTTTGATATAGAATAAATAAGTGTCATAAAAATAACCACTTACAGATTTCGTCATTATCTGATAAATTTTCTTGTTTCAAAAAGTGTTCTCTATGAAATTGACTCAACGCTTAAATTGTTGAAAGTTGCCAAATTAGGCAGCAGATTTCTATGAGGATGGTATTCAAAAGCTGCTTGTACGACACGATAACTGCCTTAATATTGGTGGAAACTATGTTGAAAAGTAGATTAAGGTACAAGTTTCATGTAACGATAAAATTGTTAATGAAATATACACTTGTTTTTATTGATTTATTTATTTGTTTATTTCAGAACAGTACTTGCTTGAAAAATACGCCTCATACTCTTCAATATTTTAGCTCCTTTCTAAATTCTCATTCTATTTTTAACATTAGATTAATTTTGATGAGCTTGGTTAGTCATGCATAAACTTCCATTTAAGTTTTAGACTCCACTGTTTGTTTATGTACTGTAACTTCAGCCTATTAGGTCAAGTTTCTTTCGTTTCCTGTATCCGAATGGTATCGATCACGAATTATTGGGAAAGACTGGAAGAGCTAAGCTACGTATCATATTAGGGATTACAAACATGCCAATACAGTTGTATATTTGGCGCGTACTTTCTTACTTCCCTGGTACATAGTTCTGTTCGTTGAATTCACGTTTACCGTGGTAGTCCAACATTACAGTGAATCGCTTCCACATCGTACTGAATTATTGTATTAATCATGGTTCTTTTTCATGTAGCAGACAGAACGCAGTCGTGTAACTCAAAATACCAACATATACGTACATATATTCATAATTGTTTTTTTGTATATAATGGTATCTTTTCCTAATGATTTTTTTCTAATGACATGAATGTCCCAACTAAAATCAGCATTCATAACTTTTAACTGAACTATCTTCTCATGAAGTAAACCTTGTCCGTAATTTTAATCGCAAGATATATAATATGTACATATCTAAGATAGATATCTCTATTAAACAGAATCTTAGTTAAAGTCATTCGGAAGAAGTTTGATGTATTAAAAAATCAGTTTTGCAGGTTTGGAAGCGACGAAGTATTATTGTTAGATATTTTTTAAATGTTTGCAATAATACTGTACTCATTGAGTGTATGTATCTGAAATATATATATTAAATTATAAAATATTATGATTTTAGCAATACTTTTATCCTGTTTAATTGGAAGCCACACATGGCATGCAACAAAAGACGAAACATGCTTTTTTATTTGTCACTGCATGTAATGAGGTGGCGGCACCAGAAACTGCACTACATATTTGTGTCCATGCTGACGAAGATTTTTCGAACTTTGGTGCTTGGTTCATGCACAGATGTCACTAAGTAATGTGAATACGAGATGCCAATAGTCACGTTCAGTTCGGTGCAAATCTCAATCAGACAGAGATTAATCTGAAACTTTAGAACTTTCTAATTTTGTTCACATTTCAGAGAAGCGTTTTGGAGTTTTTGAATTACATTTAGCAAATTTATTTCCACATCCGTTTGTAAGACTTTCAGTTTTCATATATTACTTTTTCTTCCTGCTTTGCCTCTCTGTGGGTATTACTTTAATTTGACACTATTTGCTGGATGTTAATAGTTGATAATATCTCGATTGCGTATGAAGTTCTCAACTGTTCTCCAGCAATGTTTTCATCGAATGGAATAATCAAATATAAAAGATAGTAGAGAATAAGATTCCAACCCTCATCTGCTGCGTGGCTACCCGGTATACGCTAACCATTGATTATGCCGTAAAGTATTAAACATAATTTATATTAGTTTCTCGTTACTTACTCTCTTTTCCTGATTCTTAGAATATTATTTTTTTTTTTACTTTACTATGATATTCTTTGGTGTCGATAAATTAAATATTTCGGTACTATAAATCCGTTACATTACTGTAGAAATTATTCTGTTTGGAATATTCTTTGCAAGAAAAATGTGTTCTCGCATTTGAATCAGAGTATGTGTTTTCTACAGGCCAATATAGATTATTCCTATTGGCTGCGGTTGAAACTATAGGTATAATTTAGCGACCGTTTATTTTCTTAATGTGATGAAATCACGAACTATGAATGAAAAAATCATCATTAAAATCATGTCAAATTAATTGGGTGAAACTGAACTAACATAAGATTTTTGTAATACCTTAATTTTAGTATATATGTATAACATTATTTTTAAAACCACAAGGACAGAACTTGTAATCTTTCTAAAATTGTTGGAAGCAGAAGAAAGGTGCTTGTGAAAAGTCAAAAAAGCACCTGTGGTGATAAATCATTGTGTTTGTCAATAGATAAAACTAATTAACATTTTAGATAAAATCATAAAAAATTGAAAGCAAATACCTTGTGGTAAGTTTGACTTCCAAGATACTTTTTTAATCATTAGGATAATAACAATAATTTTTCAGGAAATGTCATTTGGATTTTCCTAAGAGTTGGTAAAATTTAAAATACAATATAATGGCCTTTAGCAAATTAGGAAAGAAAATTGTTGAAATAAGGACAATAACTCAAAAAAAAACGAGGTTTTCAATCGAAAAAGATCATCCTACACCTAATCTTCATGATCGAGTCGCAATGCAGAAGTTTCTAAGAAGTTACCACAAACACAGAACTTTTAAATATTAAAACAGAGACCACTGTCTGGACAAAGCTGAGCAGCATCTGCAATAGTAAAATATGGCAATAGAAAGCTTAAACTGTCTATTTGCATATCACATGATTTTTGGGAAGTCTTTAAAGTGACAGGCAAATTTGAATACTTAAATATTCAGCTTATTTGTTCGTACTATTGAGTGAGTTTATAAATTATCTGTTTTGCACTTAAGCTTGCATGTTGTTAGATGTTGAATTCAGCACTATTAAATGTTTACAGTTGAATGATTATATCGTAACAAAAATGATATCTATTATACTACCGTACCATCTTTCTATATGTACCAATTCTATGAACCATTTTGTTCATCAATAAAATATTGTCATTCATGACAATAAGAGATTGTAACCACTACTCTAATTTGATTTTCTAATTCACTGTTCCTTTATAGTTACTGATAATGGCAATTTGATATTTATTTCATATTTCAATTCTTTCGCTGTACGAAAGAATGATTCTCTTCGCGCGAAATACTGAAGAACTAGATGAACACTTCGGCTCAAGAATATACATTAGAGACTAAAGAAGGTTCTATGATCTGGTTTAATATACAGTATATGATGTAATGTACATATTTATAATTTTCTTACGACCATACTCTTTACAGTAGAACGCAGATTTTTTTCTTAATAATTTTTCGTGAACAGGATTCGAATTTATGCTAAAATAAAGTTCTGTACGCAACTTCGTTATGCTAATCACTACACCAAGAATACTTCACTCCGTAAGTTGTCTATTATTGACCTTTTCGTACATGACAATTAGATATTTACTTGACGGCAGCATCCAGACCTCTGCTCCAAATGGTCATGTTGCTCTGTAGCAGAATGGAGAGAAAATAGATTTCTCTGTAAGCACAGATCTGAGGGACGTAAGGATCTAGGATAGTTTTTCGAACTTAAGTTTTTTTCGCCGTCTAGGTTTCTATGAGCAGAAATGCAAGAACTTTTTCGCCGTCTAGATTTCTATGACCAGAAGCGCATCAAGAGTTTCGGCAGGGGGACATTGTTTGGCATACTCTGTGATACTACAAGATTGACAGTGTTGCCAGCTCAACATAAAGTTTTTTTTTTTCAAATGGCACTACGTCAAATTATTACTGTATCAAATCTATGTAATGGGAAAACACAGGTACCACGGTTGTCATAGTGTTGCAAACATAGGACATTACAGCATCACGAGCATCAAAAAGAAACCAAATTTTTGGAGGGTTCTACGGCATTAATAACACGGACGGGATAATGCACATCCCAAGTAATTTAAAGTCAAATACTACGGTCGTTATATGACGTATTTCAAATAATAGAAACAAAGTAATAAAGAATTAAAAATCTTTATTTAAAGGATTTTATTTCGAGAAAAGTGTTTGGATAAATATCAAATGGAATTACGTACATGGTTTTCAATCAACATGAAGATCATAATGCCGTTTACAAAAAATTGATATCTCAAACCATTAGGGAAATATGAAAGAACGATAAAATTTCATATGTGGTAATTTTTGCGGTAATTTTTGGTAATTTTTGCAAACAATTTTTGACAGGTGTAATTACAAGTTATCCGAATTACATAATTTTAAACTGTGTTGCAAACTTTAACAGATTTTACCATATCTCCGAGACGGTTTGCGATACCAAATTATTGTAAATGGCATTATAATCCTCACATCCAGTGAAAACCATCCATGGAATGGGATGAGGTACCTACTTAAACAGTATTTCGAATTAGACTTTTTAAAAAATCAAATTTTCAATTCCCTTGTAACTTCATTTTTATTCATTCGAAATCCGTCATATCATGACCATAGTATTAGACACTTTAGTACTTAATATGTGCATTTCCCCATCTGTCTTATTTGCCTTATTACTGCTATACAGGCCACCAAAATTTGGATGTTTGTGATACTGTAGCGGCCTTAACTCTGCAACACTTTGTGATAACTGTAGTATTATATATTTTCCTTTTACATGTAGATTTGAAATATCCAATAACCTAACATAGTTTCATTTGAAGAATCATACATTTATGTTGGGTTAGCAACACGGTTAAGATTGTGGTATCACCAAGTATGTCAAAGAATGCCCCCTGTCGATATCTGCATGATATAAAATTTCAGCGTTTTTTGTCCATCAGTTTAAAAGTTACAGGAACGTATCAAGATAAATTATCTACCCTATTTACGTATATATATATATATATATATATATATATATATATATATATATATATATATATATATATATATATCAATAGATTGAATGATCACGAATTTAATCTGTTCCGTGACGCTGTTCATGAACCGAAATTATTTTCCCATTGAAATTAATCCGTAGATACGATTAATTTGTTCTAGTCACAGAAACATAATTTTGCATTTTTAGTATTTTTCTGTGATCAAGAAAATAGAATGAAAGTTAAAATATTAGATCTATTACGAGAGGACATTTAAGAGTTAAATCTTCATTCTGAAGATACTTCTTGACAGTGGGACGAACACCTCAGTCAACCTACTACTTAAAATCCTTGTTGTCCATGCCTTGCTATTCCCTCCTCTCTGTTGCCAATTCAATGGCCAGTCTCCATCAGTATTGTGTCTAACACGTAGTGGATGGATCAGGCCCGTATTTATATATTGTGCGCCTCCTGTGATCTGAATAATCCCTCCCCCCGAAAACGACCAAAATTAGAGTTAAATTCATAGCTTTTGCGGTCACTAAGATGAATAGTCAAATTAATCAAATTCAACTTCAAGGTCATACTTCAATCTTGAGGGAGGGTCGAGATTTTAAAAGTAATCGAAAACGACAGATATTAGTGTTGAATTCATAGTATTCGAGGTCGCGGAGTTTAACGGTATCAGTTTTCATGATGTTCAAGTTCATCCTCATCCCTTTGGATGGAGGTGGGAGAGGATGACTTTTTAAAAATAATCAGATAAGCTAGCTATAGTAACTACTGTAGTTAGAGCGTATTAAACAAATTAACATATTCTCTCGCGCTTGCGCGGAACTCTACGAGTTGCTAGTTTTAAATAGTACTTTATTGTGTAGAGCGTTCACCTTTTAGTGCATGGGGTCCTTGGTTCGATCCCAGTTCGCACCAAGTTAACTTTGTAGTAGACAAACACCGTGTATGTGGGTTTTCTCATTGTTCTCCCGCTTTCTTCATTTCACCATTTCATTCATCCTCATCATCACCGTCTCCTTTAGCCTCGCCGGCTCAACTGCCGTGGGACGTAAAACTTAAAGATTTCATTTCATTTGATTTAAAATATCCAAAATTTAGCCGCCCTGTGCTGGAGCACAGAATAGCACTTACCTAAATACGGGCCTGGGACGGATGGATAGTATTATTGAGAACCAAAGAGACACATAAAGGGAAATGTCAGGTTTTCGAAGAAGAACCCTGTTATCATAAAATAAGATCAATATTGGGCTGTTTTCTTATAGAAATAGTTAACTTCTTAAATAAATTATGTTCATAGATGCATCACATTTTGCGATGCAATTTTTAATTAGCATCATATCTGTATGATTTAGTGTAACAAGGTAATATATATAATCAAGTAAGTTTTACATAATGTATAATGGCGTGTATAATAATTATAAATTTCCAGTTTAAATTATGTAAAACTTGTTTGATTGCTTTTTATACCTTCTAGTTATATAATACATATATATGTGTGTTTGTTTTTATGGTAGAAATGGAAATAATTTTTGAAGCTGCTAGTAGGTGATGGAAGATTAACTATCCAATAAGCGACATGTTTCCGGCACAGTAATCAAGCATGATTGCTTGCTAGAAAGTTCCATCGGTGAATATGTAACTTCTTTAAGAGTGAACTCTGTTTACTTCCTCCTGTAGTAATGTAGTTTTAGGTTCATGTGTATTAAAAGAGAAGTCAAAAATTTTATTTTTCAAAACTTTATTACCTTGAATATCTGAATCGCTAAAACAATTTTTCTTTCGAAGTCTTTAAATGTACTAATTTCGTGCAAATTTGTTTCAGAGTAACTACATCCAAACCTCCAAGTACACCGTATTGACATTCCTGCCGTTAAATTTGTTTGAGCAGTTCCAGAGACTTGCGAATTTCTATTTCCTTTGCTTATTGGTTCTCCAAGTGATTCCTGCCATCTCTTCGCTCACCCCTATCACCACGGCTGTACCCTTGATAGGAGTGCTTGCCCTCACAGCCATTAAAGATGCATACGACGACTATGTAAGTATATATCTTCTTACTGAATTCATCCATGTATTCTGTTAAATCGTACGTACTTTGTAGTGAAAATTAGGGCTTGGTAGACATTGCATTACAGTAAATATGACTATTGGATTTGAAAATACATTATAGAAAAAAAAAATCCATATTCTTCACGTATCTGATCTATTTCCTTGTATGGAAAGGGATCTGTTGAACACAAATGGGGAAGTACAGTGGTGGTATAAATCACAAGAAAAAAAATAAAAAGAATATTTCTCCTTCCTAATGCGATCTTCTTATAAGCTGTGTGAAGATTACTTATCGTTGCTGAAGGTTGGGGGTGCAAAGGCGTATATTGATCAATTTAGGTATAACAAATCTTATCTTGTATTCGGAGAATTAAAAATTCTTTCGATCTGTTCCAATATTAGCTTGACCTCTATTCAGTTCTAGGTTGATAATATATAGACGTTTTCAGTGGCGAACTTAAAGGAGGATGGGGTGTAATTGAAAAATTGAATAAGAGATTTCGTTTTTACATTTAATGAGAATCAAGTTGATATTAATCAACAATAATTTAAGTTATCGTTTCAGTACAGTCGTATAAAAGTGATATTCGTCAAATCTATTGCCAATTCAGCAAATTCATATATTTTATGAACCGTTTCATTTTGTTAATATACACTGTGAAACAGTTTGGCAAATCCACATGTTTATCGGGAGTTATTAGGACCCTTTAATATTACTTCTGTAATATTTAAACAGAGTATCACAAAATAAACGACATTCAATAGTTAAACCCGAATCAGAAATTTTCGTTTGCATTCGTGAAATATGTAGGATGTATCTTTAGCATAGCAATCAAAAAATAAGATTGGGAAATCGCTACTGTTGAGTCAATTCGGCAAACTAACGTAGTTTTCATAAAAATTCTCACTATTAAAAATTATTTTCCACAAGTATAAATAAACGCTGATTATTTTGTAATGTGGAGTATACTTATCGTAACAAAGGTACTGAAAACATCAAGGAAGTCGTATTGACGCGTATCACTGTCAGACAAAGAGTTAGTGTTTGTACTGAGGACTGCAGGGTTAACGTTAATATTTCAACAGCCAAATATTTCAGAATCAATTATATTTAGTTTTCAATTTAATTCCATCATAGCATTGAACATTATTATTTACTTCTTTTCTTTCACATCAAGAATTTAAATGCAAAACGCTCATTTCGTTAGGGAATTTCTCAATTTTCAGTACATTTGTGAAGAGAGAAAATATTAAAGTTATTAAAAAAAATATTTTAAAAAAATATTAAACTCATGTGTTGAAAGAAGAGTTTCTTTATATCGAACAGCCTTAAGTTTGCTACTTTTGTTATACTATAGGAGTTGCATTACTGTCATGCAGTAATCAGTGCATGAGTGAAGTATCATCTTCAAGCTCAAAATGTAATGTATATTTCTGAATCCAATACTAGGTTTTCCCCGTATTTCGTACCCAAAAATATGAGGTCGTTTTTCTTTCGTGATATATGATGTGGAGTTCTTTACTGAACATAATCACGAGTTTATATTAATTTACCCTCTTTCTCGCCTACCACTTTAACGTTCGCAGATTCAGTGGATCCTTCCAGTGAGGAAGCATAAGAAGGTCTGTAAGACACTGCAATAATTCTGTTGTTTTAAAGATGTATGTTTGGGGTTGTCTCGGATTCAGGAATATTGTACTACCACTGCCAAAGGAAATTTGTTGTCTTGCTCTTACAGCCCAGCGCCAGTTGCATTTAATGAAAGGGCTTCCAGCAATTTAAAGCAAGTTAAAAATTACGTATGACAATGACGGACAATCAACTAGATTCACTGATGATACTGTGAACCGAGAAGTATATTAATAGATAGTCGTTATAAGTCATAGATGGGTACGCTTCAAACCTTCGTCTCCAGATGGTTTCAGCATGATTTTTGTTAATATTGGACTTCAGCGTAAACTGTAGTATAAGATATTGTAGAATTTCCTATAGTATATAAATCCTTGTTGGGTCAAGAATTTGAATGAATGTGTATTCAACTAAGAATACTTCTTTCGCCACAGCTGTATAATGCGAAATTCGTTTTTGTGACTAGAAGTATGTTGTTATTATTCACTTAAAGAGTATATTAATATTCTTTAAAAGTAAACACAATTTCACACACAAAATATACCTTGTGATTATCATATTTTATTGTAAATTTAAAAGAGAAAACTTGGGTAATGATTTTTCTTTTGACTCACGGTATTTAAGTATAAGCCACAGGATGTTCATTTTTGTATCATTTCCATATGTTTAGGCAGTGGCGTCGGAAGTATTTTTTAGCTGGGGGGGCAAACTACTGTCTTGAAAATAGACACGGGAATGTAACATAGGTAAGACAATACGAATATATGTTTGTAATATAACAATAATTTGATTTGATTTTTAATAATAATAATAATAATAATAATAATAATAATAATAATAATAATAATAATAATAATAATAATAATAATAATAATAAATGATGCTGTAAACAGTTTCGTGAGAGTGAAATTTCCATCTATTAGAGGCATCTTAGTTTACATCTTTAGATTAATTAATCCCGTGTCAGTTCTGTGCTGGATTTTGGTCTGCTGCAGAAATTCTCAACCACTGAAATCAGAATTAAAAACATATAAAATTGTAAAATTTGTACTGCTCACAATGACTGTTTGTAAGTACAAATTTTACCATTTTAAAATATATACTGGTACATATTTTTAACTGTATTTTACCATTTTATATTTTGGTACATATTTTTAACTGTATGGTCACACGGACACTATTGAAGAGAGGAAATTAAAATTATGTTTTTAAAAATCCAGTTCTGGTGTTGCTGTACACTGTAATAATAGAACTTGCTATTTAGAAGTACAAACTTTGTAGCACTTTGTAGTAGAAAGTAACTTGTACATTACAAAACAGGCTACATAATTAAGGGAAAAATAAGAAAATATATTTTTTCTACCTACTTGACTTCGTACCAGAAATGGAAAAATGGAATTTTCCCTAAAGACTTCATAAAACTTATATAGAAAATTCAATTACACTAATTATCCAGAGTTATTTATATTTTTTACTACACTTACTTCAGTATATCCAGTTTATCACATTCACCTCTCTTTCTAATCACATTATATTCACTAATAAAGTGTGACACAATTAATAAGGAATAATTTAAGTTTATATTGAATTTTAAGTGCTATTTTGTTATTTAATTAATTGGTTATAATTCGCATAATATTTTCACTTACGTAATTCTACATTCATTTTTTTTTAAATTGACCAATAGTATATTTTCTTTCGCTTGTCTTTGATATGAATTCTCTTGCAATGTTGTTTAAGTCTGGTCGCTACACATATGCAACAAGAGCAGATGAGCCAATCTTTCCTGCAAAATGGACGTCCTCAAATAAGTCTTTAGACGACGCAAATAGCTGAATGATCTTTCGCAAATGCTCAAGAAGCTGGCATAGTGGGAATGAAAGTCCCTAGACGAACAACTTGGTCGAGAAGGCTGCGAACAATTGAGGTTTCAGCACTAATAGTTTTTAATATTCTGATGGTCGTCAGCGACTCAGTCGTCATCAAGGTAGGATGAAGCAGCCTGAGCTGACCATATAATCTATCCAGGTTAAAATCCGAGTGAACTCCCAATTCCTGCTTCAAATATTCTCTCGAGAGAGGCCCATCAGCACATATAGCTCCTTCAGAAAGTATCTTCTATAGTTTTATGAGTTGTTTGAGGCCTGGCTGATTGAAACGACGCTGCACTTCATTCAACAAATAGTCAATGATTTCTAAGTACAATTTTGAAAGATCTGATACAAGTTCTAGGTTAGCTGTTATACAAGGATTATCAGTCTCCTCCAACCTAATAGGTGTTCTCTTTTGATCTTGATGAAGTGGGCAATTTTAAGTGTAGTCTGTCTGTATTTCCCTTTGCTTCCTTGTAGATGTTTTCAAATGCACTGTTCGTTCGTAGGTTGCTCAGAGTGTCCTCTAGATAGAATCGCTGCTGCTCTTTTAGCTCCAGAAGCAAAAACTTCAGAATTTTGAAGCACTTTCGCCAGTTGTCCGCAAGGTACAATAGCACGTATACTGACTATCAGAAAAAATATCATTCCGAATTTGTTCATTCTTCTCAAATACCCTTTTAGAATTACTTTTTGAACATCATTTGGACCACTTGTATTACTGATGATTCTTTTCCAACGTGATTTGAATTCGTTTGTAGTAGATTGAAATCGCCTAACACAACAGCGAGTAGGACAAACAGGCAGCAAATATTTAGGATTACTTTCGTTGATAGTTTTACAGGGTTCAAGAACAATGTCGGCTGCATGATTATTGCAATGAATGCATACAGCTTTCGGATGTTGAGTCGAAGTTATCTTCTGCACACCATTCACTCGTCCTGACATAATAGCAGCACCATCATGACACTGTTCGCTTATATTTTCTATATTCAGGTTAGGCTTCGTTAGAATATCTTTGATCGTGAATTCTGTTTCCGATTTTGTGTCATGTGGGGTGATCATTTCCATAAATATTTTGTTGGGTTTGATTAATCAGAGTCAATACAGCGCACACAGAGACAACTGTTCTTTTAAATATCGGCTATGATTGCATAAAATGGAGACTCTTTAACTTCTGCTACCAAGTCTCTTTACATTGTATGTCCCATAATCTTTAAAATTTCATTCTTTCAATCAGCACTAAGCCAGTTATCCTGTCGATTAATTCATTGGCTGAGAACAGGCACACCCATTTTTCTTTTATCCATGAGTGACATCAAATTACCCGTACTATGCAAATGTCCACTGATTGCTTGACCATTGCGAGCTAAATATCTAACACTACTAGTTATTATACGCAGTGACTGTCTTCCTTATTATTGTTTACAAACTTGGTCTGAAAGGAGAGCTGAAACAGGTGTTCTATTTTTGCACACATATCTTAATCCTTTCACTACCACTGGGACATTTGTGTCCCACGATACATTCTCAGAGGACCCCTGGTAATTTACCACATTTTATTGCTATAAATCAATGTTCCACTGGTAAAGAGAAGCCTGCTAATGGTTCACAGAATTCTTATTAACATTATCAAATAGACAGTAGTGGGAGTGAACGTAAACAATGAAAGTGATAATGGAACAGATGAAAGTGAGGAACAATGTGCTAGTGATAAAGCAGTGGTTGCATGTACTGTAATTTGAAAAAGGATGCCGAAATGTAAAATATTTGTAATCATAAATACGACCCAATTGTTTTTCTGAGAATATACGTTTCATAATTGAAAATACAAGATGATCATTCATGTCAATACCACTGGGACATATAGGTCCCACGTAAAAATATCAGAGGGATACATAATGTCCCACCCTTCCCACGTCGAAAAACGAAACGGTGGAAAATGTTTTTTTTTTTTTTTTAAATATATATTTATACGTTTGAGAACAACTTAAAATAGCCATACATTAATGTTTCTCACTCCGAAAAAAAAATGGTAGTGAAACGATTAAACGAACGGAACGACAATAGAGTTCGCATTTTTCATATGCTCTGAATTATTAATCCTACCTTATACATTTTTCCTCCTCACTATAAAACTTACAGCACTCTGCATATTGTTTGTAAGAACATTAATTTAACTGTATGGGAAATGTATTTAGACCCTAAGTGTCCTGTTACTCATTTAAACTGTTATATTTTTCTATCTGTTTAAAACCTCTCTCGACGACTCGTTTCATATTGCAGACTTACGATTACTTAAACAACGTAATTTACAAAGAATTTACAGTGTTTTGAGAATGTACACCAATGGAAATAAAGAGAATTTTCAATTATTTTTCCTAATTCTTTCTGTCTAACATGGGGGCAGAAAAAGCGCCCGGTCCCTTGTTTCAAGGAGAAAGATGAATCTGGAAAACATAATTTTTTTCACATTACTATAAAAGGCAAAATTTAGTTCATATAATGAGTGTTGTGTGATGTTTTTACAGTTTGAAAGTGAGGGGGCAAAACGAGTATCTTGCCCCCTTTGAAAATTTCAGGAGGGGCAACTGCCCCCCTTGCCCCCCCGGTTCCGGCGCCCCTGTGTTTAGGGTTGCCAGATTGTGTAAACGAAAAACCGGGACACTAATCTTAGACAATATACTTGTATAAGGTCAGGGTTCCTACTCATTTGATTGGAATCAGTTAATTACCTATCTTTTCCAGGTTACTACTCACAACTTTCTATTTCATTCTATACACTGTTAACACAATTGAAGCCCCACAAAGAATGTATAAAGAATGTGAAAAGGTAACATAAGAAGAGCTGCCTAGCGCTCCTTATTCCGAATTCCGATTTGTTGTGTTTAACATTTCTTAAATATTGCGCCTGTTACGACACATCCTCCCATCTGTAACTGAAGAGATACTTTTTCTTTGTTGTGTCATCACCTGAGCTAAAACACCATCCTAAAAGAAATACAAATATAATATTTAGCAAGAAAAATACTACATTAATGTCAGAGATGGAGTGGACAGTAAGTCAACAGGATGTGACCCACTACGACCCACCACCCATTCGGACCCATCGACTCACTCTGCTCACTACATTGTAGATAGCATCTTCTGAAAACTGATAAGTTTGTCTACGTTTTAGTTTAAATTTGTTTATGTTTTAGTTTCAAGGCCTCTATTTTTCTTCCTTTTTCATTTGTTTCTGTTTACTTACCTCAGTATATCTAAGTAAAAAAAAAAAAAGAAAAAAAAAAGAATTTTAGTCACTTTTGGATATTGATATTTGTAATTGTAATAATAGCTAGCAATAGGACTTGGCTTTTGAAATAAGCTGTGAGTTTTTAGAGAAGCTAAAATACAATTTTGAATCATGTGTGATACATGAATTATTATTTAAAATAATTGAATAATGAAACTTCGTGTGCCTGATCATCACTGCCAAATGGCAAAGCCAAATGAAATGACTTTCAGTATATAGTCATTTCACATTTATCGGAGTGGCAACAAATCAACAATAAAATTGTGAATTGCGATCTAAATTTTTTTCTTTTCTTTTTTCTAAGAAAGGGAGGTGGTGTTTTTTTGTTAACAAAAGAAAGAGTGGCAGTACTATTTAGAAACAAAGTGAAAGAGTAATGATAATATAAAAGATCTCAGTCTAAGTGGATGAGATTTCAAATTGAATTTCATGAGTTGCAGGTGTAGTGATCTTAAATAGGGATATACCTTATTTTCTATTTAGCTTAGTGTTGTCATATTACCCGATTTTTGCGGGTACCACCCGATTGTCAGGTTCTATATTCGTCCCTCGCTATCTTAATCACGAAAAACCACCTGCTTTTTGGGATTGGAGAAAAATCTAAGACGACTTAGTGAATAAAGTGTTGGTATATTCAACGTAAACCGCTACACCTTTGACAATCTTAATCGCGATTGAGTTAAATTTGGAATTGCGCTCAGGCTCAGGCTGTGAGCTATCTGAGCAGTGTGCGGGTGTAGGGCCATTCGCTAATAAGAGATCTGCTCTAATGCACAATAGTTTTCTTTGTGTAATTCATGTGTTTTAATGTAATGTATTGGAGGTTCTATACGAATGAATATTCTTTTGTAGATGTTGTGACAAACATACTTGAATTATTCATGCCTTCATAAGCTACAAGAATGCCGAACGACAATTTCAAGTGTAACTTTAACGACATTTATAGAAGCGAATTTACGTATGTTAGCCAGGGCAGAACTCAGTTTGAAGCAAAATGTACACTCTGGAAAACTTAGTTTCGTTTGAAAAGTAGGCTGCAGGGAAGCAAAGTGGACCCCACCTGATTTTTATATATTTTGTAAACTAGATCACGAGGAACACGAATCTGGAGTTTTGACATTCCGACTTCCGGAGCTCGAGATATTAAAACTAAGTTTAATATAGATATATTCTCTATACGAAACATATTATGTCCTGTGAGATATATCAAGGTAACCAAGAAAGTTCTGTCGCTTTTTGTGGAGGTCTGTGTTCAATTGATCCTTACACCGTGAGTTGAATGCGAATGGAGAAAAGGCGAAGGTCAGATGTTGGTGTGGGTATATCCAACATTCTACCTGCTTGTGGCAGTTCAGTTACAACGTGAACTTGTGTAAGGACAGAGTGAATATGGAACCTCCACATAGCGTCATAAGGGTGTACGAGTTATGCTGTACGAGTTCAAACTTGGATCAAACGCCACTGCAGTGGGGCGGAAGATATCTCAGGCCTTTCGTGAGGGTGTCGTGATTACGCAGACAGTGCAAGGGTGATTTAGAAAGTTTAAGGACGGTGACAAAACACTCACGAAAGACGCACCACGTGCCGGAAGACCAACACCTGTACAAAATGAAGATCTTCAGGTAGCAATTGAGGCGAACAGTGGAGAGACCTGTGAGGAACTGGGGCTAACATTCAATGTGAGTGGAGAAACCATCCGGCAGCACCTTCATCAACTTGGGAAACACTACAATTTGAGTATATTGGTCCCACATGAATTAACTCCGGGCCAGAAGACTACGCGTGCAGACACCTGTGTTTTTTTGCTGTCTCGTCTGAGGAAGAAGCCATATCTGGACAGGATGTTGACATGTGATAAGAAGCTCCATGGCGTCGTCATCATTCGTTAAAATCCCATGAACTGGTTACAAAACAGCTGAAACCAGTAATGCAGTAGAAAGTCCTGCTGTGTGTTTGGTGGACTGCTCGCGACATCGTGCATCGGGAACTGCTACTAGCTGGTCAGAGCAGAACATTAATGCAACTGTCTACTGTCAGCAGTTGAGCCGTGTTCAAGAAAAACTCAAAACCCTGGACCCAGCACTTCTCAATCGCTAAGGGGTTCTCCCGTTACGGGACAACGCTAAGCCCCACATGATTAGAGTGACCCGGGACACCATCCTACGCCTTAAATGGGAAACACTATTGCAACCGCCATACTCCCTGGACAGTGCACCGTCCGATTATCCCTGAACCATTTCTTGGACACTCACATTAGAGAACTAAAGTTCAACTCCGTAGTAAAGGTGCAAAATGCACTTGATACCTTCTTTGCTTCACGGCAAACCAAGTTCTACCGCGAAGGAATCCATGCCCATCTCGAACATTTTTCACAAGGTCGTTGATACTGATGGGTACTATTTTTGATCTTCCAGGTACGTCTTAGGCAGGGGTGTAGCCACGGGGGGCCCATCGGTGCCAGGCTCCCCAAATGATTTCCTGGCCCCCCTAATGACCAGATGTTAAAACATCATCGTGAGATTACTTCGCTTCAGTCATTTAAAAATAACAATGTTTACATATAATTAATAATTTACGGTAAAATAGTACGGAAAAATAGTATTTTACCATACCGATCACAAAATAGTATGGTATTTCTTCCTTATAGCGATCAGAAAATAGTATGGTATACTTTTTGTGACAGTAGATTACACAATTTACGGCGATTTGTATTTGACAGTTTGAAGACAAACGTTTTGACAAGGTACTATAAATTCTATGAAATGAAATGAAATCTTTGAGTTTAACGTCCCACGCCTATGCCGGTTAGGCCAAAGGAGACGGTGATTATGAGAAATGAATGAAATGGTGGAATGAAGAAAGTGGGAGGAAACGGAACCCCGAGAAAACCCATGAGCACGGTGTTTGTCCACCACAAAGTCCACACGGCGCGAGCTGGTATCGAACCAGGGACCCCTGAGCCACCGCGCCCCCCACTGTAAATTCTATCATAAAACAATGGTACTATACTAAATCGTAAGTACATTATATTATTTATATGCTGTAATTAGTGTTTCAAGAAAACTTTTTATCAGATGGAAAATTTGGTGAAAAGCAACGTTTTTATTCAGTTTTTCAGTTTGGATTTCATTCGCTTTTTAAAATGCTATTTCTTGTAAAACAGGAAGTGAGATATAGCTGCTAATAAAATAATTACGTCTTTTTAGTCACGAATAATAAATAAACATTTTTTTTAGAAAATCTTAAAATAAATTAAGTGCAATTTCAAAGAAAATCAGCCTTATGTATAAAATTAACCAAGAAAGTTCTGTCGCTTTTTGCGTAGGTCTGCGATAGTTGGCCCTCACTGGCGGCCGGGTTTCGTCGAGTCGAAACATATATCTCGCGTCGGGGTGTTGAAGTACCACCGCGTAGCAGCGACCAGCGAGAACTTCGTCTTGGTCCGCACTTCTTAGATTCTTCGCGGAGAATCGTGAAGGGACCAACACGAACTGTCGGCAGTCATGTGCATGCGGTTATTATTATATATTATTTTTTGCTGACGAATTGTTCCTAAAGTGAGCTCCGAGGGTCAAGAATAACCTCTGCCTCAACATCATGACGTGAAAAATCTTGAGATAAGGGCGATAATTGTATGAATTTAGATGACAACTGTCGTCGATCATTAGAAAGTGAGTATGCGAGAACTATGAAATAAAGTAAATAGACACGCGTCATTTGTTACAAAATTACATGGCGAACACATTTTATCTAATTCCAAACAGTTATCGTCGAATATACACGGTTAAAGGAGCACTGTGATTGACCAAATTAAAAAGATCTTAACGATTTATCCCTTTACAAGCGACGTTTCCTTCATCGCCATCGTAGCGAAGTAGGAAGAACACTTGCCTAGTAATCATAAGGTTGGTGGTTTGAGTCCCCTTCGGGGTAATTTTTTGGTACTTTTTAAAAGTGTTTTTTAGACTCACCTTACTGTAACTAAATCACACATATAGCCGATTTAACATTTTGGGGGAGTAATTTTGTGGTTCATTGGCGTTTTGTCGCATCTCTGCCGCTGGTGGCATAATTTTCAAAACGGTAGAGGGGCCACCGGGGATCGTCGCTGCGCGCCGCCAATGTTTGGCGTGATGTCGCTAATTGCCCATTTGTGGTCCACCGACGCTTACGGCATGGGGACAATTCAGTGTGAGTGGCGAAACCATTCAGCAGCACCTTCATCAACTTAGGAAACACTAGAAGTTGGGTCGATGGGTCCCACATAACTTGATTCAGGGTCAAAAGGCAACGCAAGCAGACACCTGTGTTTCTTTGCTGTCTCGTCTGAGGAAGGAGCCATTTCTGGACAAGGTGTTGTCATGTGATGAGAAATGGGTCCTGTACGAAGTTCCACGGCGCCGTCATAATTGGTTAGCATCCCATAAACGGTTCCAAGACAGCCGAAACCAGTACTACACCAGAAGAAAGTCCTCCTGTGTGTTGATGAACTGCTCGTGGCATCGTGCATCGGGAACTGCTACCAGCTGGTCATCCAACTGTGTACTGTCAGCAGTTGAGCCGTGTTCAAGAGAAACTCAAAACTCTGGAGCCAGCACTTCTGAATCCCAAAGGGATCCTTATGTTACAGGACAACGCTAAGCCCCTCGTGGCTAGGATGACCCGGGACACCATTTTACGCCTTGGATAGGAAACACTATTGCATCCGCCATACTCCCTGGACATTGCACCGTCCGATTATCATCTGTTCCCTTCCTTGGACAATCACTTTAAAGGATGCCAGCTCAAATCCCAAGTAGAGGTGCAAAATGCACTTGATAACTTCTTCACTTCACTTCACGGAACACCAACCTCTACCGCGATGGGATAAATGAATGGTCTTCCAGAACGTTTGCAGAAGGTTGTCGATCTGTTCTTGATCTTCCAGATACGTGTTAGGTGACATATGAATGTCCGGAGGTGGTGGGTGAGAAAGCGATAGAACTTTCTTGTTTACCTATATAGATCGGTTCTGTGTATTGAAATAGTTATGCACAAAGGTATAATGTTTGGTCGGGGGCAGTAGTTCTTGGTTAAACATAATACAAACTATCTGTAATATAATTTATGAAATTATTATTATTATTATTATTATTATTATTATTATTATTATTATTAATAATAATAATAATAATAATAATAATAATAATAAGCTAAAACAGTGTTTTTAGTTTTCCGGAAGGAAACCAAAATTTTGCAGTTTTTTTCAGGCTTCAAAAACACTAGCTGTAACACATTTTTTTTTAGATTGTAGCTGCCCCCCTTCAAAAACGACGGGCCCCTCCTACAGAAACCTGCTGGCTACACCCCTGGTCGTAGGTGACATATCGATGTTCTAAGGTGATAGGTCAAAAAGCGACAGAACTTTTTTCGTTAATTTTATACATACTATGTAAAACTACTGTATAAGTTCTAGTATCTCGAGTTCGGGAAGTCGGAATGTCAAAATTCTTTAAGATTCATGTTATTCGTGCTCTACTTTACAAAATATATAAAAATCAGGTGGGGTCCAGTTTGCTTCCCTGCAACCGAAAAGTACCTTGGAAATGTCATCAAAGAAGTAACTAAAAAAAAGTGCAAATGATCCCAGGTCAGTATTTGTAACACACAAGTTCACATCAGTACTTACGGAGTTCTAAACCGTAAGAAAGTGGGAGGAAACGGGAGCAAATAAAAAAAGTTGAAACACAGACATAAATCAATACAATTGTCTCGATCGATAGATGCTTTCACAATTGTTAAAAGGTGTGATTAAAAACATTGGTTTCCGTTTTGAAAACCGCATTTGCGGTTTCGGTTTTGAAAACCGCATTTGCGGTTTCGGTTTTGAAAACCGCATTTGCGGTTTCGGTTTTGAAAACCGCATTTGCGGTTTCGGTTTCCAAAACCGCATCTGCGGTTTCGGTTTTGAAAACCGCATTTGCGGTTTCGGTTTTAAAAACCGCATTTGCGGTTTCGGTTTTGAAAACCGCATTTGCGGTTTCGGTTTTGAAAACCGTTTTTGCGGTTTCGGTTTTGAAAACCGCTTTTGCGGTTTCGGTTTTGAAAACCGCATTTGCGGTTTCGGTTTTGAAAACCGTATTTGCGGTTTTCGGTTTTGAAAACCGTATTTGCGGTTTTCGGTTTTCAGAAAACCGGTTTTCTCAAAAACCGAAAACCGCAAATGTCACAAAAGTTCAACAGCACTAGTAATTAGGCATTAAAAGCATTGTATGTGTATGTGTGTGAGAGATATTTTAGTATTTTAAATGAAACTTAATGCGCATATTGAATTACTCTAGATCAAAACTCAATGTAAGCGATTTTTGCCTTTTAAGAATTTCCTTGTACTTTTCTATTTGACAGCAACGTCATCGCAGTGACTCCCAAGTCAATAATAGAAAATCCAAGGCCTTACGGAATGGGCGTCTGGTGGAAGAAAAGTGGGCGCAAGTGCAGGTGGGTGACGTCATACGTATGGAAAATGACCAATTTGTGGCCGCCGATGTCCTTCTCCTTTCAACCAGTGAGCCTAATGGTCTGTGTTATATTGAGACAGCGGAGTTGGACGGGTACGTTTTCCTTTCTCTATCTTCTGTATTTAAGGAACCTATGAAATAAATAAGGCTCTTGAAAATAAATTGGCCGACTGAAGTATGTTAAACCTCATTCACTTTTAATTTTTTTATTTTTTTATTTATTTATTAAATAAGCGTTACCTTGCGAATAGGTATTGTGTTCAGAGAGTGGATATAAGAGGGAGGAGAAAGAAGTGAAACCTTGTGTATTGAACTGTCTCGTGATACATATTACGTTATCCCAGAGAGATCAGTTGTGTTACATTAACATTTTAAGTTTTTATAATTAAGATATGAATTTGTAATTTTAATACTGCAGAAGATACGGTGGTTTAGTAATAATAATAATAATAATATTTCATCTCACAATTAAAATTAACTGACAAAACAAAACTTAAGAAGTACAAAGGGATTTTTCTCCTATGTAAGAGCCGGATTATCAATCAAGACTTCCTTCCCCCGTCTCATTCTTTTTCAAGTCTCGTCCATATCCTGCAAGAAGCTGAAAGTGCGGTTTCTAATGGAACTGTGTCCTAACCAGTTTTCCTTTCTCTCTTTTATTTCATCCTAAATGCGGACCCTCTTTATCTTCTATTTCACCCATCTATTTTTCGTCTAATTTTTCTCCATATTCTCATTTCAAATGCTTCCAGTCAGCCTTTCGTCGTGGCATTCTTTGAACGCAAAACATCCTACGAATTATTTTATGAATCTTTTCCTAATGTCTTGGTTCAAAACTCCATAAAATAAAATTTATTTCCGAGTCAACTTTTTCCTATTAGAAAACTTAGTTTCCGTTCATAGCCTTTCATATAAATTACAAAATAGAAAGAGAACTTGAGTATGTAAGTTGAGCTTCCTTGAACTGCTCCATAAAACTCTACGTGTGTTAGTTTTTAAGACAAGAGCTTTTTTATCGTCACTTATGGGAGAAACCAGAGAGATCGAATGACAATCCTCTGATAATAGATGGTCCTTCTCGGAGGCTCATCAGAGCCTTTGTATTTAACGGTTTTCTTAATGACATGTTTTATTGAGGTCTTTCTTATGTAACCCAATATAGAGAATTTTCATTTTCTTAAACATAAAATAACATGAGTAAAATTTTTATGAGTATTGACCTGACTTCAGCTTATACGTGACAGAATTCTGAAACAAATTAACATTGAACAAGATAAGATTAAGCACAAGCTCAGATTAAAATAAAAAGTTGTTTGCTTGTTTTCAGGATTTCACCTCCACCTGTATTTTCTCAAGGACCGAATGATTAAATTATATATATATATACCCTGTTTCAAAAATAATATACGTATTACGAAGAATTATTTTGTCCAAACTATCGATCTCTGCGCCTCAGCTCGGCTATTGGAGAAACGAATACATAGTCTAGTTTATAATAATAGCCGCTAGATGTCGGTTGTCTTCTGTTTTGCTTGGTAACCGTCATATGTTTAAAATGGCTACTCCGCAGCAGAAATCATTTTGTGTTCTCGAGTTTGCGAAGTGCAATTCCGTGATTACAGTGCAAAGACGTTTCAGGTTGAGGTACCAAATTGATCCTCCGAATGGGTGGAACATTCGCAGATGGTATTGACAGTTTGTAGATACAGGATGTGTATGTAAAGGAAAGAGTCCTGGCCGCTTTTGTGTTCCTGAATAAAATGTTGCACGAATTCAAACTGCTTTCCAACGTAGTCCTTAAAAATCAACTCGTCGTGCCAGTTACAAGTGCCGACAACAACAATTTGGCGTGTTTTGAGACGTCGGTTGGTTATGAAGCCGTAAAAGTTACAGCTGTTACAAGTTCTGCGTTCTGATGACAAACGCAAACGTGTGGCATTTTGTAACGAGATTCTGGATGCTATTGACAATGATAACACTTTTGCACAACGCATCATGTTCAGTGATTAAGCGACTATCCGTGTTAGCGGTCAGGTAAACAAACAAAATGTTCGAATTTAGGGCCTACAGAACCCACATGCAGTCATTGAATATGTACGAGATTCGCCCAAAGTCAATGTGTTTTGTGCGATATCCCGATCATCTGTTTACGGCCCATTCTTCTTTAATGGAAACACAGTTAACAGTCAGCAGTATCTCGCTATGTTACAAAACTGGTTGTTTCCGAGGCTGCACGAAGACAACTTCATTTTTCAACAAGACGGGGCATCCCCTCACTGGAGTCGCCAAGTACGTGAATATCTGAATGAAACTCTACAGAACCGTCGGATTGGTCGTCAAGAAGCTAACTACTTAGCATGTCTCAGCTGGCCTCCACGGTCACCGAATTTCACACCCTGTGACTTCTTCCTGTGGGGTTTCGTTTAAGACAACATTTATGTACCACCACTCCCACAGAACCTGGAAGAGTTGAAGAACCGGATCCGTACTGCCATAACATCAGTGACGCAGGACATGCTTGCCCGAGTATGGTTGGAATTTGAATATCGATGTGATATTGTTCGTGTCGCTGATGGAGGACATATTGAACATCTGTAATTTGAACTTGAGAGGTTCGTAAATATGTGTGTAAAATTTCATTTTCGTATGTCTTAAAGTTTAATAAATATATGCATTCGAAATACGTATATTCTTTTGGAAACAGCATATATATATATATATACAGCGTTTTGTTTCTAAATATATAAAGGTGCTGGTACGCTGGATTTCAGGTTCATAATGGTTAAAAAGTTGCAAACGTTTCAGGGTATTATTATTATTAACATTAATAATATTAATGTCCAGTAGCATATCATTGAAGTCTTGTAAGTAAAAACTCTTAGGTACATATATAAAGATGCTTTTAAAATGTCTGATTGTTACATCTTAATTTTATAATACAATAAAAGTAATGATAATATTTCTTAGCGATTTGTTTCTAGCTTGTTTTTCTTTTTGTAAACGGGCAAAAGTAAGCTGCTATTGTTGGTTTTCAAAAGGCATCAAGAGTTCCACTAATACTGAATTAAAAAAAAAAAAAAAAGCTGTACATTGTTCAAATAATGTTCTTCAGAGTACTAATCATGCTTCCAAAATTTCTATAAACCTCTACTAAATTAGTGGATAAATTTTGCGAAAAAAAAATCCAGGGGATGTTTTCACTTAATCCTCTTCCTAATAATGAATAAAAACAATCAATTAGATATATTAAAATAGAAACTGAGCAAAGCTCTTCTGAGGAGAAAATACAGAGGTGGAGTCCCAACAGAATCTTTGTACTGGCTTTCAGTTTAGTCGAACTTCAGCGACAGACAAATTTCTTGTGATTATTTCGTTGTGGACGGTCAGTCTTTTCAGGGAAAAAAAATAGTCGGTTCAGAGCCTTTATGGTTTATAGTACCGTGCGAAAAAGAAGTGAAGAAAAGAAAACGCGAGGACGTACCAGCAATCGAGAAACAGAAGGGCCTCAATATTTCTAGTCCCTGAATACATTTGACTGACTTCAAGAAGGAACAAAGATTCGCAACTCTTTCTCTTGAAACAAAGAAAGGAAAACAATAAAAACTCTGATTTTCAATAAAACTATACATTTACTATTTGGTATTTTCGAAGTTTCTCGTCAGCCCCGCTTTAATATAGAAGTAGTATTCAGTTCTCATTAAAAAGGTTCCGATACGCCGTACTGTTGTGTACCGCCAGAAATAAATCTCTCTCTCTCTCATATATATATATATATATATATATATATATATATAAACAAGAGTTACTGTAAACCGCTTCTTCGTCGTCATAGTTTTTCCAATATTTATTTTCATTTAAAAAAAAAAAAACTTTTTCGTAAGTTCAGTGACATATTTTCGATTCAGATTTCTCTATAAAAGCCCTATCATTTCCAAAGCGAGTAAATACACTGAACCCTTTTACTTCTTTCGTGTTTCTTCTCAATATAAGTTAATATGCGCTAAAACCTTTATCGAATACACCTTATACTATAGTTCCCTCTGTCATTACCTCATCTTTGAATGGAAGCCGCGGTGGCTCAATGGTCGAGCGTTCACCTCTGGTGCATTGGGTCCGGGTTCGAACCCTGCTTCCGCTAAGTGAACTTTGTAGTGGACAAACACCGTGTGTGTGGGTTTCCTCGGGGATTCTTTCGTTTCCTCCCATTTTCTTCATTCCGCCATTTTTATTCATTTCCCATCATCACCATCTCCCTTAGCCTAGCCGGCATAACCGTGGGATGTAAAACTCAAAAATTTAATTTCATTTTCGATACTTTGTTTGGTGGTTCATATAAAAGTTTGAGTCTACAATCCTTCCATTTCATCCTATCATTCTTTAGAACTTGCTTGAAAATTGTTTAGTTCCCGGTTATAAAGCTCTTGTAAACAAACATCATTGAATATACTACTTCCGTTATTATATTCGAAGTAAGGCGGTGACTCTTTTAATAGCAGTTTCCTTTCCTTTCCAAAATCCAGCTTATTTTCTTCAACTTATATTTCAGTATTGTTATGTTGAATTTTCATTGCAGACAGTATGAAACTATGATTTTATAGTCATGATATATTTTTTTCGTTTCTTTTTTTTTTTTCTTAACGAATTGAACCATTATATTGTCTATGAAATTTCATTGTCAGCTTTGTTTTCGATATTTGATTACAAATTGAAAACATACCCTTCACGTATATAGTGTGTATTCTTAATCAATTAATTGGTATATTCATTACCTATGCTTTTTTTACATTTGTCAGCTAAGAACAAATTTCTCTCTAAGTACTCAGAATACACGATTTTTTAAAACACTCCTTTAATATACCCCATAGATTTGTGGTATTTCTAGGATGAAGGTAACATTATGTATAGAAACTGTTTAGTACCTTATGTTCCATACACAGTAAAAATGGTAAGTGAATGTTAACTTTATTTTTATTTTTACGAATTATTATGAACGTGCATCAATTTTACTCCTTAAATAAACATTTTATGTAGTTATTACAAATGATGTGCCAGGTTTGATTAAGATTACACTTCATTATAGTGTTAAATTTTAATTTTTAAAATATTAATTATATACAAGTAGACGATGATGATTTGAAGTATGATGTGTTTCTTTGTAGGGAGACAAATCTCAAGTGCCGCCAATGTCTCGTAGAGACGGCAGAAATGGGCCAGGATGATGCCCAGTTGGGAGCGTTTCATGGTGATATTATATGTGAAGCCCCAAATAACCTTTTAAATAAATTCGAGGGTACTTTAACATGGAATGGAAAAAAGTAAGTACTAAAAGTTACAGAGCAGTTAATAACTATTTATTCAAGCGTATACTTGTTAAATTTTACATCATAACCTTTGTATACCAGAAGTTAATCTAAGTGAAAGTAATGAAATGTTTATTAATATATGGAGAAAAAAAAGATTAGAAATGACTTCCTTTTGGAGTGAAGAAATTAGTCCTAGTTTCCGTTAAATTTATTATTAGTGTTTTAATTGTATTCCATTCACTCCTTATTGTTAGTACAGTGAAAACCTTCAAAGGTTCTATGGTTCGGTGGGTAAGTGTCCAATTTCGAGAGATGTCCAAGACAGTGGAAATTGTATCAATTAAAGCATATATCGTATTTTGTAGCGTAACATGGATCAAAAATATATTCTGTACTGGAATGGTTGTCTATTGGTGAATTAGATATTTGTTGTTCTGTGTGGTTGCGAAACATGGTGGTTTACTCTGAGGTAAGAACATAGACTGAAAGTATTCGAGAGTAAGATCTTGAGACGAATATTCGGACCCAAAAGTAACAGGAATGGGAAATGGCGGAAACTTCATAACGAAGAACTACATAATTTATAGGTTTGCCAAACATTGTTAGCTTCATCAAGTCTAGCAGGCTTAGGTGGGCAGGTCATGTAGCCAGAATAGAAGAAAGTAGGAACGCTTTCAAAGTCTTAACTGGAAGACCAATTCGAAAACGACCATTAGGAAGACCTAGACGCAGATGGGAGGACAATAATAAGATGAATCTCGGAGAAATAGGGGTGCAAAGTGTAAACTGGATCCAGTTGGCTAGGAATAGAGGTCGGTGGAGAGCTTTTGTGAAAGCGGCATTGAACCTCTGGGTTCCAAGGCCATAGAGTTAGTTAATTAGGTAGTTAGTAAATATGTATATGTACATTGTATTTACATGTAATATTGCAAACTCATAATTCAGTCTACACTTAAAAATCGTAACTGTTTTGGTAAAAACATTTTCCTTTTCTTCTTCTTCTTTTTTCTTTCTTTTTTTTTTTAAAGTAGTAAACAAAATTTGAAATAGTTGTGGTGCGCTATTGTTCAAACATATTGTTCTGGGATTTCTCCAAACATTCAACATTCTTTGGTGGGTGATTGATTTCTGCGGAACCGTAGATTATTCTTTTGCTTTTATTTTCTTTTCTCTCTCTCTCTCTCTCTCTCTCTCTCTCTGAAAAATTCTGTTCATTTGATGTAGATATCATGTTCTAATTTCTATCTTCGGATCTCGACTGTGGTTCAAATTTCGCTTTAAATAGGCATCTCATAAAGCCTTGTGGCCAAAAAGGACACAAAATTACTGTCATTCAGTGAAAAGGTTCTGTTGAACACCTTTAAATTATTGACTGTAATTTTTTCATAGAATCTACAAAATTACTGCTCCACATTAGCAAATGTTTTGCTTCGGCTGAAATTATTGTCAAGAAACTACACCTGACTTGCAGCCTCAATGTAAAGAATCGTAATTCGGATTGACAAATTCAAACTAGATCGACATGTTGTATTTTCAGTAGTGACAAGAACTTTACTTTCTCACGGTTCATTCGCAGATTGGCCTTGTATACACTCACTCTGCCCTACTGAACCAAACATTCAAAAACTCTGTCCTTAGCCAATTAGATCCAGTTTCTGCTTTGTATTCCTATTTCTGCGAGATCTATCACGATATTGTCCTCCCATCTTCGCCTAGGTCTTCCTAATGGTCCTTTCGCAATTGGGTGTCCAGTTAAAATTTCGGAAGAGTTCCTACTTTCTTATGTTGTGGCTACACGACCTTCCCATGTGAGTTTTCTAGATTTAGTGACACTAACATCGTAGGCGAATGGTATAAGTTATGCAGTTCCTTGTTATGAAATTTCTGCCATTTCTTTTCCTGTCCGTCTTCTATCCGGATATTCACCTCAAGATCTTACTTTCAAATAATTTCAGTTTGCATTCATTCCTCAAAATAAGCGGTCATGTTTTGCAACATACAGCAAACCATACATACTTACGGTGTAATATATATATATATATATATATATATATATATATATATATATATATATATATATATATATATATATATATATATACTCCCTATATTCATTCCATTTGGTAAGAGAAATATTCTATTAAAATTTATTGTCGTATCTCACCTGGAGTAGCAGAGCTACTACAAAAATTGTACCAATTAAATTTACACTAATTTCTTTTTTAAAAAAAAAGAAAGAAGAAGAAGAACAAAATCAGTTTACGTAAAATACATTTGTAATGAAACAAACATTTAAGATGTAAAACAAATATATATAAAGTGAGTCAATCAATTATAAGCCTAAAATGAAAATCAGCTTATAGGTTTAGATTCAGTCCTTTTAAGTAGGTGACTTTAAACTTTTGTTTGATTAATTTAATCAAGTTTTCCGTTGACCTTTACTACTTGCAGCAACAACTGTTTCTCTTCTTCATCATTCGCCATTAACTTGATATCTTGAAATAATTTGACACCTCTTATCACCCACGTTCAACTTATTGTTGACAACTTTGAGACTTTTTATGGTATTTTCACCTTTCATATACTAGAAATTTTGAATCCATTCACCTAGATGTAATGTAAGAAATGACATATCTGTCTACACGTTGGATATTAATTCTGAGGTTCTAGAGTTAGCAAAATCAGATAATTACGTTTATCATAGAGTGCAGTAGATGAGGATTCTTTCTTCCCATACGAAGTGGTGGTACAGTTGTCATTTGTTCCACAATAATAACATTTACTCTCGTTCTTTTTTATTTAGTTCAACGTTCCCCCTTTATGCACCAAGGGGGGACGGTGATGATAAGATGGATGATAACGATAAAATGAAGGAAATGGGATAAAAACGGGAGAACACCGAGAAAAGCCACACACACGTAGTGTTTGTCCACCACAAAATTAACTTCTCACAGGCTGAGTTCGAACCAGGGACTGTACGCACTAGAGGTGAGTGCTGAGTACGGCCTCCTTCACTTTTTCGCATATTTGGAAATCAGGGAGATATTAGCCAGATTATTTGATAGGAACCATAGGTCAAACAAGAGAACTTCTCTTTTTATCAAAAACACTTTATTTTCCAGCATCTCTGCAAATGAGTGCATTCGCAGTGACTGATGACTCCGTTCAGTTTTCTATATACAATAGTGCTCCAAACTTGATAAATCTTCCTAAAGTAACCTTTTCTTTATTTGTAAAATGGAAAACAGCCTAATGTTTAAAAAGATACAGTTTTAAAATATATTCTTAAGTTTGGGCATCCAACGAGAGTGATGCATTGTTCCAAGCACTCCCCAACGAAAAGGTGTCCGTGAATGTTCTAACGCTAATAACAGTCAATTTAATCAACTCCACATAGTTACCTCGAGGTCGGTATTTTCACCTTAGCGCAAAAACAAATATGTCAATGGTAGCAGTTTGTAAGTATTCCTTTTCAGCGAAAACATTCAATATTGTATAATTGTCTTGAATAATTGAGTTCAATGATACTTTGGACTTTTTTGACAGTAGAGTTTGAGATGAATTAGAAGAACCAAATTATAATGTAAAGACTTTACTAGGAATAATTTCTAAAATGTGGTGGCGATACACCATTCACAATAAGTCTTTAGCTTTTTTCAACCGAAGCACATGCTCCTTATCTTGAAACCTGCGTTTATAGCCCTAATGTAAAATTCAATAATTTAAAAAAAATTAAAGACCACTATAAACTGCATTTCCTACATAGCCCTGTAAGATACCAGATAGGACTCAAGTTTTCTTCCTTCGTCTGTACAAGAAACTAGTACTGGTGATCTATCCACTTGTATCTATCTTGATCTATCTGGTTTTGCCATCCCATTGAATGACAATTGGATCTTACCTTTCAAATTCTATTTGAATTTTTCAGCAAAACTTCGCCGTGCATCCTCCAGTTTTCTTAAAACCTGGAACAATAATTACGTATTATTTTTTTATATAAAAAAAAAAGTACAATGTTTCTAGATTCTCAAACCTTTACATTCTTTAGTATTGTTTTCCTTTCGTTCTAGAAGGTTGAAATTTTACCTCGTGCATTATATTATCAAGTATAACAGAATTGGAGGATGCACTAAAAACCAAAAATAGTTCAAAATCGGAAAATGCGAAAAAGATAGCATAATCTAGAATACCAAAAAACATGAAAAGTCAACAAATATGTTAATCCAGAGCGTATATTACTAGAATATGAATGTATGAATGGAAATATAAAACAAATGGTTCGAGACAAAAACGGTCCACTTAAAGGGAAGTTTTCGTGAAATAGATTGTCTTAGGTGACAAAAAGAGTTTAAAGATAACTCTTTTTGTCACGTTTCTTAATGAAATTTGATTGACTCATTCTAATTACATCGTGTAATAATATTAACATAAGCAGAATTGTTAAATTAGTAATTCTCCTTTTAATTTGAACATCCTACGTCATATAGGAGTTATATGATTGTACAACCTACCGAATCATCTTAACTTTTTTCTTTTCGTTTTAAATTTATTTCCATACAAATCTCAAGAGGAATAGGAATTTTGGTGCCGATTTAGGAAGCTTTTAAACTATGGAAGAACTAAACGTCTAAAAATTAAATATACAGACGTAAATGTTCATACTGTGTTCATATGATGAAATTTATTCCTTTTGTTTTATGTTTCAGATATTCTTTAGATAATGATAAAGTAGTTTTACGTGGCTGTATTCTTCGAAACACACAGTGGTGCTATGGAGTAGTGATCTTCGCAGGAAAGGACACCAAATTAATGCAGAATTCAGGAAAAACAAAATTTAAACGCACAAGCATCGATAGGTTACTGAATTTCATTATTATAGGGGTAAGATTTTATATTTATAATTTTATTTGTTTCTGTTTTGTGTGATTTAAAGAGGACAGAGTAATAATTATCAATTTCACAGTTTAAATTACTTGATGTCGAAGGGGAACAATACTTGATCGTACGTCATTAAATAAAAATGTATCGAGTCAAAAAAAAAAAAAAAAAAAAAAAATGCTACGAGGAAAGTTCATATTTCATTCTGGATGTATATATTATGTATACTAGTTGTGACTTGTTGACAAGTCGTTGAAACATCGTGTAATTTAAAATACTTTATATTTTCCTCTTTCATGATAACGCTCTGTTAATCTAGTCGGGAATGCTTCGTATGTCATCCTGATGGATCTTTCATAACATTAGGTTTGGTAAGGCGGGAAATTCACAGTCAGTACTAGTAATATGTTGGCTCTTAATTCATTTTTATTGATTTTAAATTAAAATTAGTGTAGTCAGTGAAAATTGTGTTGTTAATCATTTTCTTCTTGACAGAATTGGGACATTTTATTCGTGTTTTAGATAGTTATGTTATTTTGTGGTGTTCACCAAACTATGTACTAATTCAAGCTTGCCTAAATATGCAGCAGAACTGAATTGCACATCGATGGAAGGTGAATAGTAAAAACAGTTTATTTAATGGTGAAAATGAATTGGTTGCCACACATGAAGTAAATTTTCTCAGATAAACATTTGAATACAGATAATACCAAGTAAGGCATCACACAAAGAAGCAGCCATCAAAATGGAATAATTGTGATTGATATTAGAAAGATCAAACAAATACTTAGTAACGGTATCAAAGCAATCTTTAACTAGGCATTTGTACAGGTCAAGTGCTACCTATGTATTCTGAGAAGTCAAAATTAATGTTATCTATATTCTTGTTACCTGTAAAATTGACAATATAAGATGTGTAAAATTAGATAATGGCGGTTCGTCGCTTATTCAAATAAAAAAAGCAAGTGTTCGTGCTCGTCCATTAAAAAGGATTCAATGCCAATCGACAACTTAATGCACTGCTGTTCGACGCATTGTGTTAAGAGATTCCAAGAATAAAAATATCGTAAGGCAAGTTCCATGGAAATCTTGAGGAAGATACAGAAGTGACTTGCAATTCCATTGAGTATTGGAAGGAATTTACTTGGATGAAACTATCTTCTGTGATAGCCTGGCTCGCAAAATTCAGTCGGAAACTTATAGTTGGCGAACTCGATGAGTGACCACAAAATCTGATGTTTGTTAACGTTTTGGCTACAACTTACTCAGTTTGCCCGGAATTATGACGGCAGATTTACAATTCAAGAAACACTCATCTCAACTCTTGTGAAGTTCACTTAACCAGGACGTTAATATCAATTGTCAACGTGTGTTAGAACGCTTGGTAGTGTCGTGAGCACTTGCGTTATTCGAGGATATCTGTTCGAAAGCACTAGTTAACGTGAATGTTTGTAGTTTGTTTCAAGAACTTATGTTTAGGTAGGTTTGCTGTATGTAATGGAAAGGAACAGGAAAGAAGGAAAGTAACAAATAGATTATGAAAAATTGTTTTAAAATTGGTGTGTTATGTGCTCGATGAATGTACAGGGTATAGAGAAATAAGCCGACTATGTTTAGATGATTCCTTATATTAAAAAGAGTAAAAGCGTCTAAGTTGTCTTCGAAATGTGTGTTATTTAATGGGTATAGAAAGTGCATAAAGTATACTCTTCCCAGAATCTCAGAAACAACTGAAAATATTAAAGAAACCCTATCCACGTATCTTTATGATAAGCGCAACTCGAATGGAGAGAAACATTTTGATTCAGCTCTCAAAGTGGATATGTTGTTTCTGTCCAAAATACTTCTGTTTTGAGAAAATTTCAAATGATTTTGTGATCCCTTTCTCTTTGAAATATTTAAGGTTACCCTTTCTGAGCTGGAAAGGTAAAAACTATAGTAGAGCCCCGTAAAATTATGAGATAGGTATCTCTGTGTTTCTCCGTATTTGTAATCGATTTAGATTCCGAAAGGATGTATACTTTACAAGCAGCCTATATCTATACCAAATTATGAGGGTTTGCTTTATTTAGTGTAAGGGATCATATGAATTTGTCAGTGTATTTCGTCTACACCCTGTATATTTGTTTCCAACTATCGTATCGATAATAACCTTCAACAGTCGTAATTTCACGGTGGTTTTTCTTGTGCTTTCTTTCTTTCTTGGTGAATGTGGATTTCAAGTTTTGTGCACTCTTCAATTTCTTAAGGCTGTTAATTTCCTTTCTTGCCTTCTAAAGTATGAAAAAAAGAGAACAATAATTTTTCACTATTAACTAGTCACTGTCAGGGCAACCAAAAATTATCAGAGACATTTCGACGTGTATTCACAGCTGAACTTCTGTTTTTCTTCTATCCCTTATCATGTAGACAGAAGAAAAAGTACGTAATGGAAAGTAAAATGTCAGTCAAACTGAAGCGTTGTTGTATCGATATTTCGTGTTAAATCGTTTGCTACGCGTAGATCATACTTAATATTGCCAATCTAGTTTGTTTTCGACAAGTTTTACATTGAAAGACAAGACACACAGAGAAAGGGATGTTATCTTTGCAATGCGATATTAATGGAATACTTCTTACTTGTTATAAATATTTGGGTATATATACATTATTAGTTGTAAAGGATTAAAGGTTCATGATTCAACATTAGAGATGCTTTGCCCCGATTTTGTTTCTCCATTAATTTATTGTATATTTATATTTCAGATTGTTTTTTTCCTGCTGTCCATGTGCCTGTTCTGTACCATTGCCTGTGGAATCTGGGAGACAATCACAGGACAGTACTTTCAAGTCTACCTGCCCTGGGACTCGCTAGTCCCAAATGACCCAATTGGGGGTGCCACTGTGATAGCTTTACTTGTATTCTTTTCCTACGCCATTGTTCTTAACACCGTTGTGCCTATATCTTTGTATGTTAGGTATGTGGCTTTGTTTTTTACGTGTTTAAATTATATTAATAGTTTTACTTAGAGAAATAAAACTCCAAACTAAGCACTTCAATTGCAGTAACTCAATGCCAAATTCTCTTAGCTGTTTCGGCATTACGTTTTAGTTAGTAAAATCTGTTGGGCAGTTTCGTATTGAAGTTTTATTAATCTGAATAAGAATATATATTGCACGCAGCTAATACTTAAACTTTCAGTATTTTTAATTGTCAAACGAAAATTAGATGGAGTAAATTAAATATACTTTTAAATTTTAAACAAAAATCTTATTGCAGTTCTATTGGAACTAATATTGATCGCAGTCGTAACTTCTCGTTTCTTTAGTCAGCCATAATTCCAATAGAACTGCAGTAAAATTATTCAAATTTTGGAAAAATCATTCCTTTATTAAAAATGAGTGAAATCGATTCATCCTATACTGCAGTGAGGTTTTATATACCATTAAATATATATAAAAATTTAATATACCACCATGGGTCGCAGTGGCACAGTGTTAGAGTGCGTGAGACCCTTGGCTCGATTCCAACTACCGCCAAGCGGGTTTTGTGATGGACAAATACTGTGTGCGTGGGTTTTTCTCGGGATCCCACGGGTCCCACTTTTGTCATTCCACCATTATCATCCGTCGCATCGTTATCTCCCTTCGTCTCGATGCATAATGGTGGGACGTTAAACGTTTTTAAAAAAGTTTTAACTGTTTCCGTTGTTTTCCTCGGGACCTCTGGGTAACTCATATGCAATACTTATTACTTATCAGAATGTCAGCTTGCACTTTGTGTATGTTCAGACAGTACTGAACAGTATCAGTTTTCTAAGATTAGTACTGATGTGGAAAACAGCAGAGTTTGGAAATATATATATATATATATAATATTGTTTATTGTTTCATTACCAATGTTTCTATAATAGAAGAAGGGCGGATATAAGACCTGGATATTTTTCTTCGACTCTGAGTGTAGCGTTACTAGTATGAATTTCTTGCACTTTATTTTCTTAATTCCTAGAATACATAGTGAGGTAAATTTATCCATGTACCATAGGTATTTATTTTAAGTTTTATGGCTATGAACAGGTTACTCAGCTGTACATTTCAATTGGACATTACTGTGCACACTTGTTACTAATATGGAAAAATAAGTGGTATTTTCCAAAATATAATGTAATTAACTGTCTTTTGATTTCTCTTAACCCTTTTTGCCCTGATTTTTTGTTTACTCAACGGTTTTATTTTTATTTTGTCCTATTATTCTTTTTGACTTAACAAATGAAATACAACCGTCATTTTGTTTGCGGGTGTCATATTTAGACAATTATGGACGTACAATTTCCGTACACTAGGGTTGAAATACGTATGTAAAATACAAAATGGCATTAATCGAAAACATCATTGTGATCTACATAGTTTAGAAACTCAAAACACATCACTAAAACAGAAGGAGAATTTATTGCAAATGGCTTGTTTCACCAAGAATAAAACAGCCTATGTTTCTGAGCTTCATCCATCGTGATAGCCCCAGCAAGTACTCTACAAGAAATGTGCGTAGGTTCCTGAAAACAGATTAAAGCACCACAGAAATAGCGGAATGTGATTTATACAAGTTGAAAGAATACTGACATGAAAACCCAGCCATTTTCAATCGTCCAGAATAATTATATTAATCTTAAAATATGATGTACACATATGTTACCGGCAGGGCCGAAAGGGTTAAACAAGATAAAAAGTATGAATAGTATGCTTCATTTTATTACATTATATATATATAGTAATGGCAGTAAATATCGAACGCCCCCTAAATATCGAACACCTTGGTCATTTCGTTTAGAAATGAGAAAGCCAAAAACGTTGCGTACTATCTGAAATTTGTGAACACACCCTTCCAAACCTGGCCTTATAAAAATCAATAGGTCGATATGTTTCGATATTAGCGAACGCGGGAAAGTTTCCTAGTCTGTGGTTTTGCTGGGAGATTGGAGAAATCGCTATATTTTTTGTAAGGTGCAGCACCGCAGTAATAATCCTTTTTCCCTTGTGTGATGGTGTCATTATAAGGTATCCTTTTAATAATACGATGTGTTAATATCAATATATGTATATTTATTTGTTATAATGTTTCTTTTCAGCTATCATCTTATTTGAAGAGTAAAGAAAATAAAGTTCGGTATTCGAGACCCATTTCGTAATATCGAAATGCTGTTCGATAAAAGAGGTTCCTTTAAGGAAAAGTGTTCTTTTCTATCGAACATTATTGTAATTGGAAGGGCTATTGGTGATTTAAATATTAATTTAACTAAGTTTTTTATTTCTTTTGGACTGAATACCGAGTTTTATACTGAATTGTAAGCCATCCACCTTGTATCCGATATTTCATGAGTTCAAACCGTTATAAAAATATTAAGATTTACTATTTTTAGTAATGTTTCGTCAAAGAGAGCCTATCTAATCGAGGTCTTACGTCGTGCTGATCGCATTATTTCACACTTCTAACCCGGGTTGTTCTTCTCAATATACAGACTAGTAACCCAGTTGAAGTTAATCATAAATAATTGCTTACATTTTTGTTGAGTATCCTTAACTACTGCTCAGGATTTGACAATGAGCAAAATTATGAAACCCAACAAGGAAGGTGTCCCCAAAATCAGAATCAAACCTGTCAGAAAATGAAACCATTCCATTATTCGTAATCTGTCTTGACAAGCTGTTCAGCATGTGTCCCAAAGGCAGGCATCGAGAACCTTCCAGGTTCCTATCACAACTTTAAACGATAAATTATCTGGGCGTCAGAAGACTGAGATTGCTCTTGGCCGGAAGCCGTTTCGAGCCCACAAGAATAAGAAGGAATTTCTGAATGGGTAATGAACATGGCAAAGGGAGGATTTCCGTTTGAGAAAAGTAATTTACTGGACACTGTTCAGGAAATTGTACAGTCTTTAGGAAGAAGCACATCGTTCAAGCATGGAAGACCAGGGAAAATTTGATTCAGGTGTTTTATGGGAAGACATCCTTGTCTGTCTCGGAAGAAGGTTGAAACTACTAGCAAGGGCATGGCTGCGGTTTTGGAAGAGAGAATGCGCGGTTGGTTTACTGAACTTTAGAGGTATCTTGAATCTGAGGGATTAAGTGCAATAATGGAAGACCCAAGAAGGATCCTCAGCGCGGACAAAATAAACTTTCTGTTCCCCATGGTTTCAGGAAAGTACCTTGGTGTGAGAGAAGTACAGCTTCAAATTACAGCAACATCTAAAGAAAAGGAGGGCCTAAAAGTACTTGGCAATTTCTGTCTGACGAGCTTTGCACCCAAACCATGATTATCTACAGCAAATTATACGACTTAAGCAAATTATGAAGAAGGATGTACCTGAGCTATGGATCTATGAGAAAACAGAAAGTGGCTGAATGAAGACTACAACATTTTTGACTTACCTTCAACGGTTTTGGCTGGAAACTGAGAAAATCACACTTCCTTTTATTATCTTTCTTGATGGGCACAGGAATCATCTATCACTTCAAGTCAGTGGATATTGTCATGACTATCGAATACTGGTGTATTGTCTTTTCCCCAATGCCACTCATCTTCTATAACCAGCAGATACAGGCGTATTTTTCATCCTTGAAACGAGCATTGAAGAATGCTCTTTAGGACGAGAAAATCAAAACTCTCGGTAACGAAGATAAATTTTGCACCCCAATTGAAGAAAGTTTGTAATGATGCCGTCAAACCAGAAATTGTGAAAAGCGAATTTCGTAAGTGTGGTCTTTATCCATTGAGTCCTGCTGCTGTGGACTATACCAAGTGTGTGGACAATATTCGGAAGATCCCAGTGCGAAAACCACAGCAAGAGAGTGACTAGAGTACACCTTCATCTTCTCAACAAAATTTTCCTACTCCTCATCAAAAACTGAAGTTCGTGCTTGATGATCTGGAAGAATTCACGCCACCTCGTGTTCTTAATATGTTCCGTGACAAACTAAGACGTGACGAAGAGAAACAGAGTGATGGTTATTCAGATTTGGATGCTTATTGGAAAAGTGTTAAAACACGGTACAGTGTGACACATGAAACTAAATTGGCTGATAAAAACTAAACAACAAATGATTGAAGTTCAGAAGAAGAAAACGAAGAGTAAAAAAAGTGATGATGGTGAATTCACATGGCATAATGAACGCTTAAATATGTACACACCTTCACCCAAGAAGGATCTTCTAGGTGCCATCATTTCGAAAACTGGAGTAAAAATTCACAAGTCAAAATATTGCATCAAGATGAGATTGCTTCGGAATTATTATGCTCGCCTTCCTCAAGTAGTAGTGACGATTTTTCAAAGAGTTTCTCAAACTTTTTGAAGCCACGGAGAAACCGCAACAATTTAAGCTGAAAAAATTGTATGCAATATCTTCCGAGGAATACCGGAAAGAACCGAAGAAGAAGTCAGGCAACCAAAAAGATTAACGTAAGACGCTCCTCTGTGCTGAATAGTGACGATATGAAACAAACATTTTGTAGCTTAGAATATTTTAATACGTATTTCTCTTTGCGTCTGCTATCTTAGTTTATATTTTAGAATTATTGCAATGTATTTACAATGAAACTACATCCGTATTGTCCTTAAAGTGAACTTGTTTAAAAATAAAATATTCTGTTTCTATATTTAAACCCCGCTCTTCAATATATAAAACAGCCTGCTCGATAATTAAAACCTCATTGATCGATATATAACACAACACGTTCGATACATGAAGTAATACAACTTTGCTATTTAATGTTTTTCAAATTTCAAAATTGTTAATTATAATTGTCATAAAGGGTTGATTTCAACCAATAAATAACACCTTTACAGTTTTATCGCTAAAACAGTGCTCTGTTCCTCATTGATAGAAAATAATGATTAAATATTCATAGGAATGTCTTTAAGTGTTCGATATATAGTGCCATAACCCCATATATATATATATAGGCGAAGAGAATATTGAAGTTTATTTTTTATTATAAAAGATACTTATTAAAGATAAATAAAATCTAAGTTTGTTTATAATAATGAGAGGATGTCTTCTCTATTTTCTTTCTATGTCTTTTTTTAACGTTCTCGTTTTAGTGTGGAAGTAATACGATTTGCACAGAGCTTTCTAATTAATTGGGATGAAAAGATGTTTTACGAAAAAACACAGACTCCAGCCAAAGCACGAACTACAACTCTAAACGAAGAGTTAGGTCAAATAGAGTACATATTTTCAGATAAAACAGGAACGTTAACTCAGGTATGTATAGAATATTAATTTTAATGTGTTTCTGTAAATTGTATCTAATACTTAAAAACCAGAATTTATGGCGAAACTGAGCAGTTGCAGGCAAAATGGCTTACAGAGAGGTATTTAAATCGGCAGTATTAAAAGCAATGGATGGGAATGTAGTGATACGCTCAGAACTCGTCACATGTAACAGTATCTTCTAGAAAAGCTTGTCATTCTTCACTGGGTCTTACAGATGTCTGAGAGAATATTTCGCACTATCATACATCCCATCATGCACTGTACCATATAAAATGTTGAACATGTTCGACAGTGTTCGAAGATGGATTCATTGGCCATTACGAATAGTTTCTTCAATGGCCGTGACTTTCTGTTCGTTTGATTCTGTTACTAAACGCCAGGCATGTGGCAAATGCGTAAGGTTCATACGCCTACTTCTAAGAATTTCCACTATCTGGTGATGCTTAATCCATACAGTCTTGGTCCCCTTCTTCTCTCACACACGCATACCATTTCCTTGAGGATTTAATTTCAATTATCCTTTTATACACAAAACACGAAGTACACTTCTGTGCTCTTATCAAGTAAATGACTATAACACACTCACCATTTTTGGTCAGTAATTTACGCTTCTTCCACTAGACACACCTCTAATTCAACAACTGCCTACTGCAGTGCAAACTTCAAAATACTTCTCTTTCAGTTTTTACGTCCAAGATCAGTATAATATCGTGTGAAAAAACTGTTGTGTGTTGTTACTTATTGATTTGCCCTTGTAACTTAGATGTATTCTTTCCTCTTGTCACTTAACTTCCAGAGCTCGGAGCATTATTATTTTGATCGTTGTAAATATACTCCGAGATAACATGTTACCTACAAAGAACGAAACAATTTTTCCTTTAAACATTCCATATTATTTTATCCTCTTTGAAAGTCAGATCTGCCTAAATGTCAACTTTCTCCGAAATTCCAAATTTGTCTCTGCGGTAGCAATAGACATTCGCTATGTGTAGTACAAATCTTGTTTTGATAAGGTTTGAAACTAAACTTACTCCTTTCTGTAAACCGCTAAGAATGGCCTAAGGGATGTATCAAAATGTCGAAGATGCAAGAAGTGAAGTGTGGTCACGTCTTTTCTCTATCCCTTTCTTTTTGTTTAAACAGTGCTCTAAAAATAATAAATATGATACTTGATGTAAATCAGTGTAGGGGACGAAACAAATCACAACATAACATGTTATTGTACATATGCTGTTTCATACCTAGATCATGTCACGAAAATGGAAGTAGAATTAATGTTTACTAAGTTTCATCTCGAACAATAATAAAGATTTTTTTTTAAATGTACATCTCAAAAACCGAAAAATCACATTCTCGTGTTCGTCTGGAGAGCATATATTACTAATCCTAAACGCAAAGGATATTATGTTCATGTGGAAGGTACATGTTTACTATCAGCTTTTTAAATTCACATTGTGCGTAACAATAAACGAAGCAAATTTAAGTTTGTATCGCAGTTTATAGTTTTATATTGCATTTTGGCAGCAGTAGAAATGAAGATAGTTATTTATTTCACTGCCTACGTAGATACGAAATAATGAGAATAAACTTGATATATATATATATATATATATATATATATATATATATAAGGAACACATTCGAAAGTGAAAACAAAAGTAGGGGAAAAGTAGTGACAATTCTTCTTTTAAAGTACTAATTGTTATTCTACAGACTGCCCTAAGATAAATATTTGACTGTATTTAAATGTGTCCACACGAGGATTTTTTTATCAAATACTGATTCCGTAATGTCACTCACTAGGAAACAGGAATTTGGCATTAGGCAGCCAAAAATGAATCTTCATCTTTACGATAGTAACAGAATTAGTTAAAACGCACAAGTCTTCTTCTCGTACTTTCTTTTCTTTTCTCTTTTTTTTCTTCGGAAAAGAAAAGGAACCTATATATTCTTTCTTTCTTCCTTTTTTTTTCACCTAACTAACATTGCAGCCAACTTCTGCCCGTATCCAGTTCATTCTTTCATTTTTATAAGTTCTATGGTACTTGTCTTTTGTCATTTTAATAAAAGGCAATAGGGCGCACTAAAAAAATTAAATCCGTCCTAAGAAGTAGCTAAGTAGATGTACCATTTAATAGCTATTTACCAGAGCTTGCATTTCGAAAGCCCACTGAGGTCCTTTATTTCTATAAGGTATAATATATATCGTATACGCTTGCGTAATGTCCGCACCCCAACTTCAGAGATAATAATAATAATAATAATAATAATAATAATAATAATAATAATAATAATAATAATAATAAAAACGCGTAACGTCCGTACCCTAAAAATCACAGCTTGAAAATCTAAGTTACGCCTTGTGTTATTTCTAATACGGTACCAGTTTTCGTACTTCTCGCACTAGACACACTATTTAAAAAAATTAAGATTTAAATAATTTGTTTATTGATTTTAAATGCCATAAATTTGTTTCAATTAGTTGTCCTCATTTGCTTTTCATTTAATTATTTACCGATATTATGTAGGGAGTTCAAAATGAAATTTACTTCGAAAAAAGTGTGACTGAAAATTGCGCTTTTTTCGAACGACCCGCGTAATGTTCGCACCTGCATTTTGATACCGCGTAGCTAGAATGGAAGAAAGTAGAAACGCTTTCAAAGTCTTGACTGGAAGACCAATCGAAAAACGACCATTAGGAAGACCTAGGTGCAGATGGGAGGACAATATTAAGACGGATCTCGCAGAGATAGGAACCCGAAGTAGATACTGGATCCAATTCGCTAAAGATAGAAGTCTATGGAGAGCTTTTATGAATGCGGCATTGAACCTCCGGGTTCCATAGGCCATAGAGTTAGTTAGATTTTAGGGGGAAAAAAGTGCGGACATTACGCGAGCGTATATGGTATATATCAGATTATCTTTTTGTTGTCAGTTCTACAGCTTGTCTCCAGTAATATGATGTGTAGTTTAAAATGAATTGATATATGGCATTGAAAACCAAAGAGAAACTTAAAGGTAACGTCGGGTTTTCGAAAGGAGATATATATCACTTGTTCATGAAAGAAACGCTATAATGCTGTTTAGGGCATTTTTTATTTTTATTTATTTATTTATTTATTTTATTTTATTTTATTTTATTGCATCGCAATTTCGTGTAGCGAACTGCAATACCGTTGAAATAAAATGCTGATATGTATATATTACTTGTGTAATCTTTGTTTTGAACATAGAATTAATAATAATAATAATAATAATAAGTTAACAAAGTATGAAAACCCACCAATATATCTTTATACACAAAAAAGTAAATTTAATGTAAAACAATTCATGGTTAAAGCAAAACTTTCAAAGATATACTGGGACGGGGCGCGGCCATAAATTGCGTAGTGTCGCAAGATAAGACAGACGAGCTGTCTTTCACCAATACAGAAAGCTTAATACTGGGTGTATTTAAGAACATTAATGAGGTTGGAAGAATCTCAGCTATTGGAATTGTGGGAAGTAGTATGTGTGTGTGTGTCGTATTTTGTAATAGGTGCCTTCCATTTCAATTCAGGCAGAGCATGTACCATCACCATCTCAGATATTGTTGAAACTTTTTTTATAGCAACTAGACATGTTTTTAAGAGACCCATATTTTTTTGTTTTGTCGAAAAAAATTTTCCCGCCAAGTAATGGGCCATCAAAGACGGGGAGTACAATTTATGAATTGTAGAAGACATGGAAAATGGTCAACTTCGGAGCCTTACCATTCGGCTATGGAGACAGGTAGAGTTATAATTCTTGTTGTGGTATGTACATAGGGATATAAATAAACTATATTTTATTATAGTTTGGTTTGCGCATGCGTATCTTTTTGTACATAAATTAACAAATGAACGTCAATTTATCTGAAAAGTCGAAGTTTGCGAATTTTTTTCGAGCACTTCTAGTTCGAATTTTAAAATTCTGTTTTCACGGTTGGTAAGACCTGGTTACCCGCTTTCCGAAACAAATTTTGTATCGCTTCTGTGTGCAACCGTTTTGTCGCAAAAAATTCGAGAAATTGTAAAATTTTCAAAAATCGCCATGTTTGGGCGCCATTTTCTCGAAAACACCATCTTTTAAAATTCTGAAATTTTGTCAGATGGTTCAACTTTACATGAATAATAAACACACCAAACACCATTCTCGACCAATGCTTCATGAATTAACTGCAGCCTTTTAAAGTTAGCGAAGTTTCCTTAACTTTGATGTCACAGTTAGCAACACTGGGAACAATAAAAGTGCAATGATTTGATTATGTTTGTGGTTCACATTCATTAAATGAAGAATAAAAGGTTTTCTTGACTGTTTTTTATTATTATTTTGATCAAGAAGGCTCTCTGAAATAGTAAAATGACCCTCCCCCTACTCCTCCGTTTTCTTAAACCGAAATAATCTGAGGTGGAAATTACGATTACGAAACACACAAATTTACGATTACTTGAAATGGCCATCCAATAAGTTCTGATGATCTACAAAAAGTCTGAATTATTGCCTCAGTGATGATTTGGAATGCTCCAAACAAAGTCTCAATTAAGTGCGATGTCATTACAGTGATCGAAAAAGGGCAAAAAGTTAAAAAAAAAAATCGAAACGTTTTCTTACGCGTACCAAAGAAATTTACTGACTTTTTAAACAAAACAATCCCAACATAAGAATGGGTCACTCGGAATTTTACAGTATTCGACTAAAGTGGGTCAGTCCGCAACCTGCGAGGGAAGTGTGTATGTGTGTGTGTGTGTTCTGCAAATTCTAGGTTAGCTGCTACTGCGTTGCTACAAATCCAAGGTTCAGCCTGTATTGAAGCTGTCATGAGTGACCTATTTCCTTTAACAGTATGATCCGTAGAAAATGACAACTGACTTCTTCAAGAATGTGGTGAATGTCCTGGAGTGGAACGAATAAGTGTGGAGTCTTTAATCATTGATCCTGATGAAAATGAGTGTTACGTATGCCATATGGGAAAACAATAATCTCGTTAAAAAAACTGACACTTTCTGTTTTCGTATCGTACATTGCTTGTTTAACTGTAAGAATTGTAATTCATGACTACATCAAGAATTAATTGCTACCGAAAAGCACCATATAAAATTTCAAGATACAAATTCTATTTTACTTCATGTGGACTTCACTGAAAACTGGACTGTTATTCTGCAAAGTGAAATTCAGAGTTATCACCGGAATATGAAACAACTGACAGTTTTGTTGTAATAAACGACGATAAAACACACGATTCGGCTCATTTACTCATAGCCATAGACAAGATTCTAAAAATACTCGAAGAAAAGCAAAAATATATTTTATAGAAAAAGGTTTCAATACGAGAAAAAAAAGTGTCTACAATTTCCCAAACCGTGTCAGTGATTTCTGGTGGTGCTGCATCCCACTTTAAAAATCGCTGTCAGATGTTCGAGATGCAGACAGGTCCGTTAAAGCAGTGGTTTTGCAGTGAAACCGGCCATGCAAGGGTCTCTGCGGCGGTATTGAGGGGGGGGGGGGGTGTAAAGAATGTGGCAACGCGGCATAACCTTAAGCAAAACAGATACACAGTATTAAAACCGCAGAAGAAAAAAAATGAAATGAAATCTTTAAGTTTTACGTCCCACGCTTATACCGGTTAGGCTAAAGAAGACGGTGATTATGAGAAATGAATGAAATGGTGGAATATAGAAAGTGGGGGGAAACGGGATAACCCCGAGAAAACCCACGAGCACGGTGTTTGTCCACCACAAAACCTACACGGCGCGAGCTGGGATCGAATCAGGGACCCCAAGTACCGGAGGTGAACGCTCTACCACTCAGCCACCGCGCCGCCACTAAAACCGCAGAAGAATTCGTGAGTATAGTGCAAGTACAAACTCCGGTTATTACTCTCGTTTTGTTGCCTGGAACTCAATTCGACGACTTCCGGAAGAAAAAAAGGGAAAGTATGCGACCGGTAACTGGTATTCAACGAAATCATCTTTGGCTTTCGGAAAATGGCGAAGTTTTTATGGCAGTAACGGGTCACCATGAACTAACTTCATGCTTCCCCCAAAATCGAACTTCTGCAATTCAAAGTGAAGATTTAAGAAATCTGCAAAAAGGAACTTTTGTTACATACATAGGCCTATATGTATGATAACCAGTGGTGCGTAGCAGAAATATTATGAATAAATCATGAATTACGTGAAGTTGAAGTGCTGTTTATGCTTCCACATGGACCTTCAGCATTTGTGACTATCGCCAATGTGCTACGCAGGGGCGGATCCAGGACGGACTTCTGGAAGGGGGAGGGGGGTAATACTGCTACTTAGAGCTACTTTTAAGTGCTCCAAACTCTGAGATCGGTTTTATTTATATATAAAATAAAATTTCTTCCCCCTAGATCCACTCCTGGACGAGTTGTGAGTGAGCCAACACCTATTGGAGCACACTAATAATAATAATAATAATAGTAATAGTAATAATAATATTAATGAGTGAAATTTTGTTTCCGAAGACCATTTTAAGTAAGTCAACTTGAAATTTCTGCGTTTCGTAATCGTAATTTCCACCTCAGATTATTTCGGTTTAAGAAAACGGAGGAGTAGGGGGAGGGTCATTTTACTATTTCAGAGAGCCTTCTTGATCAAAATAATAATAAAAAACAGTCAAGAAAACCTTTTATTCTTCATTTAATGAATGTGAACCACAAACATCATCAAATCATTGCACTTTTATTGTTCCCAGTGTTGCTAACTGTGACATCAAAGTTAAGGAAACTTCGCTAACTTTAAAAGGCTGCAGTTAATTCATGAAGCATTGGTCGAGAATGGTGTTTGGTGTGTTTATTATTCATGTAAAGTTGAACCATCTGACAAACTTTCAGAATTTTAAAAGATGGTGTTTTCGAGAAAATGGCGCCCAAACATGGCGATTTTTGAAAATTTTACAATTTCTCGAATTTTTTGCGACAAAACGGTTGCACACAGAAGCGATACAAAATTTGTTTCGGAAAGCGGGTAACCAGGTCTTACCAACCGTGAAAACAGAATTTTAAAATTCGAACTAGAAGTGCTCGAAAAAAATTCGCAAACTTCGACTTTTCAGATAAATTGACGTTCATTTGTTAATTTGTGTACAAAAAGATACGCATGCGCAAACCAAACTATAATAAAATATAGTTTATTTATATCCCTATGTACATACCACAACAAGAATTATAACTCTACCTGTCTCGATAGCCGAATGGTGAGGCTCCGAAGTTGACCATTTTCCATGTCTTCTACAATTCATAAATTGTACTCTCCGTCTTTGATGGCCCATTACTTGGCGGGAAAATTTTTTTCGACAAAACAAAAAAATATGGGTCTCTTAAAAACATGTCTAGTTGCTATAAAAAAAAGTTTCAACAATATCTGAGATGGTGATGGTACAATTTTATATTTTTTTGCCTGAGTTGAAATGGAAGGCACCAATAGAATATTGGAAGATCAAACTAGCACCGAATACAGGATGAATTTCGCATTTAGTTTCCTGGTATTTCTTCGGTGGAAGTGAGGGTTGATTCAAGGGAACTATTATGGTAAATGAGGGTGTGAAGGTTGAAGGCCACCGAGAAATTATTTTTGGGCGATTCAGTTCCATGTGAGGTGGTGGTAGTTTCTGTAGGGAATTGAAGCTAGGATTATTGGTGAAGGGAATTCTAAATTATTTTTATTATTATTATTATTATTATTATTATTAATAATAATAATAATAATAATAATAATAATAATAATAATAATAATAATAATAATAATAATAATAATAATAATATTTCCGACCTATTAGTTTTATCTTCCTTTTCCCATTGTACTGTCAATACAACACAGTTATATGATTTCAGTCCAAAATGGCGCTCATCTGGACCTTTTTACAACTACTTCTTTCTTCGTTTCTTGTTATCTTACTTTTTTCCCGTCCCTGTCTGATGAAGCGTTTAGGGAAAGTGCTTATTGTGTACTGTTTAGAGTCCTCTCTCACTATTTTCTTTTAAGTAGTTCATTCTAGAGCAGCAAACGGTTAGGAACCAGGGTTGTAAAGAACGCATTTAAAAAATGCTGAACCCAATTGGTTTTATTGGGCAAATATAGGTTTTATTAAGTTTTGCACGTAGAGTTAAAGCCGTATTCTTACTTAAAGTACCATTTATGTTCTATTGTACACATCAAATTATGGAATTCTACTCTCGCAAAAACGTAACCCGTGAATCCCTATTAGCGTTTCATGGGGCACATATCGCACTATTGCCACCCGCTTATTTCGATTTATAAAAGGAAGTAAGTAGACCATTTTGTAGAGTAATAATAAAATGGGTAATTCCATATGATTTGATTTAGAATAGGAATAGAATCCTGTATTAGTGTTTCTCAAATGGTCTATTCTAAGAAATTAATTGTCGAGTTTTTATTGTTATTAAATTATCTCAATTACGTTGGTTTATATCTTTGTTCAATATTTTATGTGCCATATTTTATTTTATGGATATTATTTTCATCGGTCGTTGAAGCAGAACAGAAAACGTCCATAACTGCTGCAGTACATGTTTCGGAGAAATGTACAGACAGTTAGGTATATGGTAGCCAAATAGCCGAACTTGTCGTAATGAGGAAAAGCAGACACAAATAGCTGAAACGTTGTTGAAGCCTGCTTGTAAAAAGATGGTGAAAATATTCTTGGGTTCAAAAGCTACTAATGAAATTTCTTAAATTCTCTCTTTCTCTGTACTGACAATCATTTGCCAGATTCACTTTTTGCTTTGAATTGTGGCTGTGGACGTTGACTGAAATTAAGACATCAGAGTGGGAAAGATTCAGATTCGTCGATTAAGAGACGAGGTTTAAATTCTCAACAACTTCTCACCGAATCAGCAAAGTAGGCACAAGCATACATTGAAACTATGAGTGCAGTTATTTATTTTAATTATAATACTAAGAGTTTGTAATGTTGGAATCAAATATGGTACAGTAGAGTTTCGAAAACTCGGCCTAAAGTGGACCGAAGGGTGGCCGAGTTTGTGAAAATGCCGGGTTATCGAGAATGAGGTTCAAAAGGAATAAGTACAAGTGTTTCCTCAGAAAATACACTACTGTACTTGTATGTATTGATTGCTTGAGAATACAACAAAGAATAAACTGCCCAATTACCCTACTTTATGAAGGCATAAAGCCTTTACTGTATATGAAATTGACACTGTACAGTAATTTACCTGATAGGACAGACCTAAGAAAAATCGCACGATGTTGCGATTGAACGTGTCTTGGCGTGTTTTTTCTCGCCCCGCCAGGGTGTGGCCGAGTTATCCGGACTGCCGATTTATCGAGTGCTGACTTTAGAAATGCTACCGTATTACAAAAAAATAAAATAAACCTAATTTATGCATTTCCAATTATTATAAGAAAATTTTGTTTCCTTTTTAATGCAACTCTCCTTCGTTTGTATGTGTGTAATTATCGAAACGCAATGTTAAGAAAATAGATTTAATTAGAAAATTAGTGTTGAGAAGATATATATCTTAAGTAATTTGCTTTTTTAAGCAAAGGTTTTCTGTTTGAAATTAACGTACAGATGGAGAAAAATAATTTATTATTTTTTTGTATAACAGGAATGTAGTCTTATTGCTGTGTGTTCAGACAGTTGAACATCGTTACAGCGAATTTAATCAGGCGCGAACATTTTTGTGTGGCGATCTTTTTTTTGAGATTTCTTGATAAATACATATTTTATGTTTGTTCTGAATCTAGGCGTGTATTGAGAGAAAAGATTGAAGAAAGTAATTACAGTCACATTAAGGTTATCATTTTAATCCAAGTTTTGAAGTATTTTTTTAAAGGTGATTTTTCTTGAGGGAGGTGGTTTTTAAATGTGATTTTTAAGGCCCCCCAAAGAAATAGAGTACTTTGGACTGGGGAAAATTTCAATAACCCTGTTATAATAGTTACAATTTTCTCTTTCAGAATATAATGACTTTTAATAAGTGTTCTATTGCCGGTAAATGCTACGGAGATCTTATTGATGAAAAAACGGGAGAAATATTGGATATAACCGAGGTAAGGAACAAAATTGAACATATATATATGATGACTTTTGTTTCATATATAAATTTTTTTAAACGTTGATGAACTTATTTCCAGTGCTATTCTTAACAAATATAATTAGAAAGAGAGAAAATACTTAAAGTAAAAGTTTTTCTGTTTCCTATATCGAGAGCATTAGAGATTTTCTCAGTAACCAAGTACTCGAACATTTCTTTAAAATTAATCTGTTTAAATTTTCCACTTATTTTATGTTGCTAGGCAGAAAACCATTTTAAGTGAAAACAGAAACATTTAAACCAAAATGTAAATCATTGTGTAGGGATAAACAAATTTAACACACTTTAGAATATGACATCAGGAGATTGCAGGTTTAGTTTGTTCCAAGCATATATTGTACAAATACATTGTAAGTACATTCAAAATAAATTCTTAGTGAACAAAGAATTATTATGGACTTAAGTGTTATAGATTTGACGCCTGACATAAATCAAGGAACAATGCAACCACACTTTTTCAACATTCACATACCTTCAGGAAAACTAGATTGAGTCTTTTTCTTTTACTCCATTTCAATTTCGTAGCTTCCTTAGCGGAATTAATGTAACAATAAGATATATTCATTTTAATACAGAATTATTTTTTGAAATGACGTATTTGAACATAATTTTGTGCTTTTTTACTAATTCTAGAATACTCGCTGTGTGGATTTTTCTGAAAACCCTTTGTATGAAAGTGATTTCAAATTCTATGATTCAACACTTCTTGAAGCTGTGAAAAACAATGATGAAGACGTCCACAGATTTTTCAAGCTTCTGGCTCTTTGTCATACTGTGATGCCAGAAGAGAAAAACGGTAAGTCAAATATCTTGTAATACAAATATATGTTATATATAAAATATAGAGAAACAAAAATGGCCGAATTAAGAGGAATTTCCGTTTTCACGTGAAAGCAAATATTTTGTGTAGCTAGTTAATTTGCTAGTGTTTTCTAAATATTGATTTGCTTTGATGTCCAATGACTTGCCAAACATAATTTCAACATTTATAAATCTTACGAATCAGACTACAGAACCTACAGAGATTCCAAAACTGCCTTCACCAGCAAGTACAGTATGTACTGGAGTTCAGTCCGTACTCCAAATTACAAAATTTCGGAAATTAGTAACTACAAAAAAAAAAAAAAAAAAAAAAAAAAAAAAATCACGGGTGCCCATAAAGGTACACATTCTATCCTCCTCCTAGCTCTAGTTTTTTATATGCAGAAGATTTATTGTTCTCTAGTCTAGGCTCAAAATTTCATTCAGTTTTCTCAGTGCTGGTTGCGAAATAACTTTTAAGCACCCTGTTGATCACAGGCTTCATGCCAGAGTGAGTAACCGCGCACACTCCTCTTTGCGAGGTACTTGCTTCGGATGTAAACGCAAGCAACAGTTTAAATTCCACTTTAGATAGTAGATCTCTTTTCATATAACCTCGGTACCTCAGCGTTAAACTCAAATCAACCAGGAATTTCTACAGAATGATTTGATCTACATGTGACTTCACTTGTTGAGAAATGTCAATGTAAATGATTGAAACGTTTCAGGGAAACTCTTAAAGACGCAATAAACGATTTTTTTGAAATAATCGAATTAACAAAATTGACATTCACAACACTTGGATTTCTCTTGCATCTTAACTTCTGCTGCTTGACTTCTCATTACTGTTACTACTAGTAATGTCGCTACTAACCACTAATTGAACACACATTGTTGCAGCATATGATAAATAACTAATAAAGAGAATTCTGAGCAACAGTTACTTCGTAAAAACAGTAAAATTATTCCACCAAAATAATGATGTAGAAGTGGAATTGAATCACAGCGTGTGGTTCAGCGAAGATTTGAATTTTGAGAACTACTATATGAACTCGAAACAATATTCAAAGATCTCCAATGTGGAGGGATTGCTTTTTGTTCTACAGAGTGAAAATTGTGTTGTTGTGTCTCGACAAGAATAAAGTTGCTGTATGATGCTGGAGTCCAAATATGAAGCCTGTGAGGTTGTCGAGAAGGAAGAAAAATAAGCCTAAATTTTGTAATCAATCATATATATGATGAAAATATTGTGGAAATAAACACAAGCTCAATTTTAGGTATATGAAGAACGATACAGGAACGTTATGGTAATGCAAAATAGGTAATAGTACGTACAAGTGCATACGTACGTAGTACTACAGATCCATTAGCAATTAATAATAATTTGTATTTATTGTGTAAATAGAAAGGAACTAAAGTGTCTGTTGGTTTGACCACTTTTGCATGATACTTACAGTACAGTGTGTGGTATTGTTGTAATCGCTTTTTTAAAATACGTTATTCTATTTACGTACTCAAGATCATGATGAAATTGCTTCTTTCTGGTTATATACAGTAGATATATTCACTATAAATTGGAAGTATTAATCTTGTATCCGTGAAGAAACAAACTTTTTTGTTAGATGATTTCAGTAGTCTCTGTTACTTTCTTCAGTAACTTCTTGACCTGCTATGCGAGACTCGTTGTGTATCTTCTCATCCTGCAGCTGTATCGGAAAAGGACAAGTACATTATTTTGGAAACCTAGACGAAAATTATTTTACGAGTGACACTGAATTATGAAGCACTTGTTCAAGTGTTCTGTGAAAAATTGAAATAACGGGTTTATATAAAATTAGAAGTAAGACACTTGAACGATCTCTACTTCATAGTCGCCCTGAAAAATTAAGGCATAATATGTATGTTCACACTGAGTTTGTGCCTTGGTTAACTTGTGCGTATAAAATGTGACGAATTTTTGAATTATCACACTCGTACGTGCTTAAATATATCGAAAATACTTACTCTTCACTATTCGTACGATAACTGGTAAAAATCACAATTCATTATTTTGCAAAATTCACAAATGTGTGGATGAAACGATTAACAGTCGAACTCTGTACTGTAAATAGTTTTTAATATATATTTAAACGCATAGGAATCTGTAGTGATTCAAAAGTTCGTCGCATTTTATGCGCACAAATCAACTAAGGCTCAAACTTTGAACATACGTTACGCGTACACCTTAATTTTTCAAGACAACTGTGAAGTGGAGAACGAATAGAGTAACATAACTCGTGTACATGTGCTTCATAAAGTAATGTTGTTTGCCCTCTTCGAGACAATCGCAGGCAGAGAAGACACATCATGATTCTAGCGTAGCAACTCAAGAAATTACTGAAGAAAGTGGCAGAAACTACTGAAATTATCTAACAATAAAGTTTATTTTTCATGGATATAAGATTAGTAATTTTAGTTTATAAATATGCGTCGCATAGCGCCCATTAGTAAATATCCCACTATAGTTTTGTGTAATCAAGCTTACGATGTACAGTAAATCGTGACCAAAATAATACAATTAGGCGTCTTAAAATTTGATACTAGTGATAGTAATTTTTTTTTTTTTAATATATATATATATATATATATATATAAAGTTTAACTGCGTATGTGAGGTTAAATATTAGAGGAGACAATCAAGTTACGCTGTGTCATTCTTATCGTATTGTCGCGTTAGCCTGTTGAGGAATAATATGGACAAATTTCATTATAATGAGAAAACCAGTTTTTTTTTTCTTTCTGACTTTCCGAAATTGTTTCAGATGTTGTATAAGAAGGAACTTCTTAACATGAATGGTGCAGTGTCAGATATCAAAAGCAGTTATTTTTATTGATTAATGTCATTTTCAGAGGCAAAAATAACAGTCGAAGTAACTCAAGAAATGATACAGAATAAACCAAACTTCATGAATCATGGGTCTACAACCAATAAGTTCGTCAGCAATAATAATCTTATTTTGTAAATTTCTAATCTTATTTTCTAAAATCCTGTATTTGTGGCCACGTAACTTGAAAACCCACAAAACATATTTCGGCTCAGAAAGAGGTACGAGTAATAAGGCGTTAAACAGAAGCTATTCATGTATTCAGAGACGAAGAAGAAAGCGAATAACGGAAAAATTATCAAAAGAGGACATTTGAGTTTTGGAAATAACAATAGTATCATTATGAAATAATTTGGTCTAAAATATATATTTTGAGTATAAATAATTGTTTATTTTACATCAAATTCTGTTCTAATAAAATTTTATCCAAATTTACTGTAATCTGGATATATGCTGACTGTTCTTAAAATGGCCCCCACGGACCACAGAAAAAGCGTATAATGGCTCCTCCAGGATCTTTCTCAGATTCTAGGGTTAACCAAAAATCTGACGATGTGCAACATTGTAGATAAATTTCGAGCCGTAGCATTGATCAACGAATTCGTGAAATAGTTAAATCGATTCTTTTCGCATGATAGTTGAAGCCAATAGACATTAATACTAACTCTGTTTATTAGCATTGGTACAAGCATTAATAAACAACTTACCGGCTAAGAGAAGAAAACAAACACATGTACATAAAGTGCGATGTGACTTCTTAAAGCATGATGTAACTTGTACCGATAATAGAGTTAGTATCAGCGTCTATCAAAGTTAACTACCGTTTAGCGTTTGAGTAATATACCTAATTTATAGATTCATAGAGCAATGCTAATGGTTCAAAGAGTATCTACGACATTGCCATATTGTCAGTGTTTTTTAATTAATTAATTAATTAATTAATTAACCCTAGCACCTGAATGAAGGCTTGGAAACTACCATTATATGGCACTTTGGTTTTATTTTGACCTGTAGAATAGTCTTTGTGGCCTGTGGCCTAGAATACCCGATGTATAAATTTCTAGAATAGTAACATAACGTTTTGGTCCGATGTCACTTCTTCTGTCATCACTTTCAACATAACAATGTTGACAATCAAACTGTGTAATATTTGTTATTTATATTTTCTTTTGATGTTAACAATATTTGTGTATCATTGTAGGGAAACTGGAGTATCAAGCCCAGTCGCCTGATGAATCTGCGTTAGTCTCTGCTGCTAGAAATTTTGGCTTTGTGTTTAGGGAAAGAAGTCCAAATAGCATTACAATAGAGGTAATTACATTTCCTAGTACTTAAAATTTCTTTTGAGGCATCATTGTGAGAGTAGATGATACATTTAAATTGAAGATTGCACACTATGTCTAGAAAGTTAAATGTAATGACCATAGGAACCAATTTGCTAACCACATATCCCCTATGTACCATCTGACAGCGCATATCCTTTGGGTGGCTGTAGTGCCACATAATTTAGCTTAGTTTCAATATTTGTAAACAATTTTCATCAACCTTAATTTATATGTCGAAAGCATACTTGATACATTAGTTGTGAGTTGAATCGTGTCAGAATACAACTTCAGTCAAGGTTAACATAATCCTAATTAGTACTAGATTAATGCAGATCTAAATATAAAGTGATAGACATTTTCTCTTCATAGAAATAGCTTATGCAGTAATACACTATAGCAATAACATAATAATAATAATAATGAAATATTTATAGTTACAAAAAATGTGTATTAAAAAAGAGTATAGCGATATAGGGTAGTTATACATTATGACCAGGGAGGTAATTCGCACACTCTTACCAAGCCTACTGGATATTTCCTCATCCGGTTCCCTTTTTACTGAAAGCCCACCGAAGGAATGCTAGAAACCAGGTATAAGACTTTTATATTAATATAATACATATATTTGACACAGTCTGTCCTTTGATTACACATTCCATCATTCTGCTAGTGTATAATTATTCGTCATCCACATATTTAGAGACACTTGCTATTTGGCTTTCTGCACTGAGAAGGCTCTTTTCTGATCCACATTACCAATCGTGAATAATTTCCAAGTGCTGAAAATTCTCGTCTGCGTCTCCCAGAATACGCGAAAACAGTATGTTCGACTACAGTTTTTGACGGCGTAACACTCCGCTGTCAAAGTAAGTCATTTTGTAATACACGGAACAGGTGGTTACCAACAGTTGAACTGCGTAGTATGATCACAGTTTTGAAACAGTGTGATGATAGTGGTGTGAAGGATGCTTATTTTAGTCATGCCACTTGGAAATAAATCGTAGCCTGTATTGAAGTAACGTTGATCAAGGTCAAATCATTGTAAGGTAAGGCTTAATAAGATTCATCCGGGGAATTTATCAGGAATGTGGCATGCATAAAAGTTATTCTATTGACTATGGAATCAACTTTAGTATTGCTGTCCTGTTAGTACACGTCACGAAGGAGACCGTCTTACAGCAAGGGTCTAATCTTGTCACTCTTTTCCCAGGTTAATCGATAGCGGTCACGCTTTCAGCTTGGCAAACTTATCTTTTTGTGCTACAAAGACACACGTAACCTACAAAAAACTGTTTGCAGATAGCTGAACAAGCGTGAGTGTATGCTAGGATGTGAACTAGTGGTATGTGGGTACTTGACGTAATAAAGTGCGTGCTATAGATGAGTCAGGAACATATGAGTTGGAACCGAACCAGTGGCGGAGAGTAATTTGTGAGATGAAACTCGCTTCAGCCTGTCGTCAGATTTTTTAAATTGAGTCCATTTGGCGAGAGCCAGAAATAGATATAACGAACTTCGTGTTTCAGAGGTCATCCTAGGAGATCTCTGAGTGAAAGAGGTTGGGCTGGTGTGAAGCTGAATTTAAAAAAAAATGTTAATGTGCGTGATTTCTTTGGACCAGTTCGATCCGAAATTTCAGGGCATAGACAATACTGTACGACCGCATATAGTGTAAATTTCTATCTGTAATAAGTGTCTTCCATGCTCAAGACCTCATTCCTCTCAAACATGTTTCGGATACTCGTCAAAGAAGGGTTGCCCATGACAAACCATTTTTGAAGTGCAGACCTTTAGCTTAGTCTTTTTCGTAGAATGAATGAGGAATGATGATCCTGTTTGTTTGCGTAGGTTGTCGTTTGATATACATTTTAGCTCTGTCATACTTATTTGCTTGAATTTATTCACAGCTGTTACTATTTACGTATCTCAGTTTTTAACATATACATATTACATTTTTTCTGCTTGTAGGTTAATGGGAAGCGGGAAGTGTACGAGCTTCTTTGTATTTTGGACTTCAACAATGTAAGGAAAAGAATGTCCGTTATTCTCAGGCAGGGTCGCCAACTTCGACTCTACTGCAAAGGTGCAGACAATGTGATATATGAGAGACTAAAAAACAACAGTGACAGTGTAAAAGCTAAAACTCAGGAACACTTAAATGTAAGTGTGCTATGTTGATTAATTTAGATTCTTCTGTATTCTTGAAATAATACATACTTGTAGTCTATAGATGGACTGTCTGTATTTTTACGTTGAATTGTGTCTGAACTTCCATTTCAAGAACTGCGGATGTGACGTTTTCAATAAACTCCTTTATCTTTTCTGTAAATAACTTGTTACGGTTTCTTCCATACTATTCATTTATTATGTGGTGTCTAGTCTAGTCGCTTTTTAAAAGTTTTTAATCCTTAAAGTTTTAATATCCTTCAGACTGAAAATTATTACAAAATGTATAATAGAGATTTCAGAGTAAAATAACTAACACAATGAATGTTGTAGTTCTGCGAACAGTGTTCTCTCTGTCATGAAGTGAGGATTTCCAATACTTTTAAACGTGGCTAAAAATAAGTGAAAATGTACCAAAATCGATTAAGTTGATTTTATTTTAAGCGAACATACACATTCTTAAAAAATTGTATATTTTTTGTACTCTCTGGTCTGTTTAACATCAGATAGATACTTACTTCGTTTTTACATTTGCATATCCATAAACTTCTCAATTTATAGGTATGTAATATAGATCCTGTGTGACGGAATTGGAAAGTGCTTACATATAATTCAGTGGTTCGATTTACAGTGGCTCTAGCGCACAAGGAGTCAGTATACAACATACAATAAGAAGAAAATATAAATTATAGTATGTAAGAACAAAACTTTTTGAGGTCCGGTCAGAACTCTTAGCTTTCAAAACGGTCAGAACGCCCATTTAATATAAGATCAGAACGCCCAACAGACAAATTACCCACAAGAAAGTAAGAACGCCCAATACCAGAAACGTTCAAACAGCAGGTGCCATACTGAAATTTGGACGTAAGCAAACTTTTCCGAATCAATGTGACGTCATTTGATAAGAACAGCCACGCATAATTAATGGATTCTTATGTTTCCTCCAAATCTACGTTCTTCTGCACATATCAATCCATTTTTCTCATCATTATGATTTGCTTGTAAAGTAAACTCCCTGATACGAAAGGTTTACGCCGACCATCCGGCATTCAAAAGATTTTAAACAAGGTTTAACAATTGGCATAAAGAAGATGCTTTGTTTAAAAGTGGAGGTTGCCTCAACACGTTGATGTATCCCGATGAACATGCCACAGAGTGTACAGTTCAGTTTCTCGATTATATCGTATGACAGACAACTTCGTTGTTGCAAGTGACTCTTGCCTGAGACCGTTAATGGTTATTTGGAATTCAGACGTCTCTTTTTTGGTAAATGGAACGAGGTTTCATCTGTCAAATTACGTAAGTTCCCACAATGACAGGCAATAAGATAGTGCGACTGCTTACACTCCTCACAAAATTTGGCGCATATTAATGCAGTACTTCAATACCAGTTTTGTTAACACAGATATGTAGCCGCCTCCTCAGTCACCAGATTTATCATTCGCGATTTTTATTTATGTACAGCATTGAAATGGGAAGTTTATACTAACAACCCACGGCTCATCTATCCACTGCAAGAGAACATTAGAAATGTAATACAGAACCTCTTTCGTCAAAAACTAAAATGTATTACTTGAAAAGATTGTCACACGGGCGCAGCGATGTAGATTAATAAGTTACACTATGTTTGGTTATGCTACTTTCTACTTCCTTCAAACGTGTATATCATTCAGTGGCTTATTAGTTTTAAATAGGACACTGTATAGCAGCAGTAGTACAGATAAAGAGGAAACTAAGATTACCTGAAAAATAATGAAATGAAATCTTTCAGTTTAACATCCCACAATTATGCCCGATAGGATAAGGGAGATGATGATTAAGTAAGTGATGATGATAATAATATAGAATGAGAATGTAGGAGGAAACGGGAATACCCGAACAAACCCACCGACACAATGTTGTCTACCACAAACTTAATTGGCCGGGGATCGAAGCAGGGACCCCACGCACCAGAGGTAAACGCTGAGCCACTGTGTCCCCCTACAGAAGAAGTATTATTAAGTCTTAAGAATGAAGCCTTGTTTGTAGCCATCGGTACATTTTTTCTATAGCCAGAAATACATACTCCCTTTCAAATTAGTATAGAAGGTCCTAAATTATTACCAGTTTCTGTTTACAATACCGGAGCCGCGATGGTTCAGTGGTAGAGCGTTCACCTCTGATGCATGGGGTCCTGAGTTTTATCCCAGCTCGCGCCAAGTGAACTTCGTAGTGCACAAACACCGTGTGCGTGGGTTGTCTCGGAGTTCTCCTGTTTTTCCCCACTTTCTTCATTCCACCATTCCATTCATTTCTCATCATCACCGTCTCCTTTAGCCTATCCAGCATAATCGTGGGACGTAAAACTTAAAGATTCCATTTAATTTCTGTTTACAATACTGCTGCCATGTATTGTTCCTAACATATTTAGCAGAAATAAACAGATATGTTTTATTGCGATTAAGTACAGGTACTTTCATACACTTTCGTCAACTTCAAAATGTACACAACTTTTTTTTCAATGCTTAGATATTTCTATAATTAGAATCTCCAATTCTAAAATACTAAAGAAAGTTTTTTGTGGGGAAGGGTTCCATATATATATATATGTTTGTGTTTGATAAGAAGCGAAATCATGGTGATATTATTACAATAAGTATTGATAATACTGTCATTGGCTTCACATCATCATTTATTCTAATTTCTCATTGCCTCCAATTAATTAAAATTAATTACTAAAAAAATGTAGTGAAGTTTATTCCGTCAGTTATAAAATAAATAAAATTCAGAATAATAAGTGAAGATAAAATTCGGTGGACTGAGCCAAAGTACATAAAGAATTTGTTACAGACTGACAGTTAAAATTAAGAGATTTTAAATTAAATTAAAAGGGCATTATCATAACAAAGAATACTACAGATATTCCTATGTAGAAGAAGCCATACTTTTTTTTTTTATTATTATTATTTTTTTTTATTACAAACCAACTGTACTGTTTGGCATCGTCCGAAGCAAATGTTAAAATAAATTAAAATAAGGATCAATGGGTATATCGGAACACTGTCTATTGCGTGAATTGGGGTTTAACCTCCGTTCAGCAGCGAGAGGACGTGGACCTACAGCTTAACGTGTGACCTGAACCATATCAGCTCTCGCTAAGAACCATATCAGCTCTCGCTAGGAATCGAGTACTGGTCTCTTGCATCACAGACGCATGCACTAACTATATAGCCACCATGGAGCTCCCGAAAACTGTCTACTAGGGACAGACAGCAAAAGAATAATACCAAAAGTACGATTGTCACTATAGCATACTTTTTAAGACTCCTGTTGATTTTCAAATTATACGTTGTGAAAACGCTTGACTTTGCCGTGCACTTAAAAACAAAATTTGCTCATGAGTTGCGTAAATGTAAATAATAATAATAATAATAATAATAATAATAATAATAATAATAATAATATTATTATTATTATTATTATTATTATTATTATTATTATTATTATTATTATTATTATTATTTCTTCTTATTTCCACAGAAATTTGCAGGTGAAGGCCTGCGTACATTGTGCCTTGCCGTTCGTGATTTAGATGAGATTTTCTTTAATAATTGGAAACATAGACACCAGGAAGCAGCGGTGTCGTTGGAAAATAGAGATGAAAAGTTAGATGCCATATATGAAGAAATTGAGCGAGATATGGAACTTATAGGTAAGATATTCCATTTTCTTGATATATCTGTTTTACCTTTACATAAGTAAACATACATATACGTGGAAACACGAAAGGGTATTTTGCAATCTGTATATCGAAGTGCTGTATGTTGTAAAGTTCTTAGATAGAGCAAAATTATACACGGGAATGTTTTTTCCCATTGCCGAATGCTATTATAAAAATCTTTCTGTTATAAACAGTATGACACAAGATCACTCTAACATAAATAATCCTCTAATAACTGGGTAAACAAAGGTATCCCAAGGCCCGAGTGGTATAGGGAAGGATCTCCACAGATCTCCGAGCAAGCTAGGTTGAGTGCACGCACCAATGCTCCATGCAAGCTGGATAGCTGAAGTTAGGAATCCCACCGAGTCCCGAGCAAAATAAGTTGGCAGGATAGGAGGCCTAAGCTCCGAGCAAGCTAAAAGCTTTTGGATTAGGTAGCTCCCAGAGCTCTAATCAAGCTAAGGGATGGGTGGGGACCAGCCGTAGACTGATACAAAACGTTGAAGTCCTCCTGGCTCTATAATCTCGTTGCTATAGAGTTTGTGGTTTCTGGTCAAACAGTTGTTACACGTGGTTTTCACAGGCCTCATTTGAAACTAAATTAACATCATTCAGGAAGTTCTGCAGAGAGCGAAGCAAATATTAATCTGACGGTGCCACGTCCGTGCTGTACGGTGGATCCATTAAAACCTCCCAGCCAAATTCTCTTTTTCTGTGGGATCAATCAGGTATATCAATTTAAAGACAGAAATCTTCTACGATAACTTTCGTATACTTTTCTCCGATTTTTATGAAACAAATGTATTGTGTAGGGTAGTCAAGACTCACCCCCTGTTGTCGGTCTGGCCTTGTCAGCGTGATATATGACACCCTTTCTCATGACCAGTTCCAGCTGTTTCTTTTGAATTGCCCTGTGCACTAGCCTTAATTGTCGACAGTACATGTCCAAGTCGATCGTTTTGCCCGGCGGCATGAGCTTGTGATGTGCGATAACCTTTCGATCTCACTAAACGCACAGCATAACCTTCTTAGTAGTCAGTGTAGGTATCAGTTTTGCCACAAACTGTGGATCTTTTTCACACATTATTGTTTCAAGTTATCCACTTTTCGTCATTAGTGATGAACCACTTCAGAAATGACTCAAGTTCGTTATGCTTCAGTAGAGATTCACAAATAGATTCGATCAGGTAAATTTTCTTGATTCAGATCATCTAGCACCTAAATGTGGAGTTCGTTTTTGTAGCCAGCTTTCTCCAAATGTTTAATACTGTTTGTTGATGGATGTTTAGGTCCGTGGTGGTGTTACGACTGCTGATATATGCCGATGTTGCTCGACTTCTGTAATAGTATCATCCACTTTTGCTGTAATTGGACGTCCACTACGAAGAGCAGCTTGGAAATCAAGATTTTCGGAAGGAAAGCGATTGAACCATCTTCTGACAGTTGCTTTTGATAACTTATCTCTCTTACACACAGCACAAATTTCTTCACAGGCCAACGGAGTATTTGCACCTTTATCTACAGATGGTCGTCCACATTTATGGAAACAAAGAGGAACATTCGCCAGGGACGCTAGAATTGCATAGACAGTAAGCACAGCAGAGCAATCAGAAACTAGTTGTGTGGAGAATTCGATAGCAGGAAGTGAAGTGCTCAGAGTGTAAAGTGCCACCAAAAGTGACCCGTTCTGGGAGGGATACGTCACCGCTCTTTCCGACATTGGACACAGCTACAGTGCAATTTTGAAACATTGTTCGTCCAAGGGTTTCATCATTTCCAGGAAGGTTATTGCCAATATATTTAAACGCAACAAAAATGCAGAGGGGCGCGATGGCTCAGTGCTAAAGCGTTCACCTCCGGTGCTTGGGGTCCCTGGTTCGATCCCATCTCGCACCGTCTGGGCTTTGTGGTGGACAAACACCGTGCTCGTGGGTTTTCTCGGGGTTCCCCCGTTTCCTCCCACTTTCTTCATTCCACCATACCATTCATTTCTCATCATCATCGTCTCAATTAGCCTAACCGGCATAACTGTGGGACGTAAAACTGAAAGATTTCATTTGCAACAAAAATGTACAGCCAGAGGAAGCGGGTGTGCGCACAGTGGCACGAAAACAACACTCCCGTCCCAAATGTACAATGGATGTGGTTCGACAAGGGCAGAAGTTGGTGACCCAGGAAAATCCGCCGTCACAAAGAGACATTGCGAGGAGTATTAGAAGATCCAGATAAACTCTGCACAGGATAATCAGCCAGGATTTACGCCTGCAAGTGAAGCATAAGCAACGTGTTCACACACTCACAACCAAACACATCCATTGCAAACGGCTCTATGAACAGTATTTAGCGGGTGACAAATGGAAATATGTGGTCACGTTAGACGAGGCCTGGATCTATTTGTCAAACTCCAAGCGGGTTCGAGCCGTTTACTATCATCAAAAAGGATGCCAAAGACTATGCCAATTGGGTCCGCACGTGCCGCGAAAGTTTTTCCCGTGGTTTCATGGTGGTTGCAGGTTTTTGCCATAAAGAGAAACTTCTTCTGCATAGAGTTGCACGAAATGTGAAAATTAACGCAGCATACTATCAACAACATGTTCTAGAGGCATTATTCCGGCAGCATATTCCGTCGTTGTATGATGTCGCGGTATCGAAAGTCTTCATTCATCAAGACAAAGCAGCCAGCCACACGACTCGAACGACTGTGGCATACATGGCCCGCAAAGCATGTGAAACTGGAATCCATGCTACCCCTTATTCAGACAACCCTGTCAAGTCTCCCGACGCTGCGCCAATGGACTTTTGTGCTTTCGGGTGTTTGAAGCGAGCGATTTCCTTACGCCGTCCACGCACACTGACTGGCTTGTGAAAAGTTTGCAAGGAGGAGTGGTCCAAACTTGATCAGATTTCTCTGAACAGAAGCCTACTCCAATTTAAACTTTGGTGTCGGGCTATAGTTTATAGTCAGGGTCGTCATATCGAGCACAACCGCTTGTGGAAATACGGCTTTATACCCTAGCGTAGGGAACACAATCGTTTCCATAAATGTGGACCAACCTTCTGTAAATAAAATTATAAAATGTAGTGCTGTTTTCTGAAAGCTCATTCATCTTCATGGCGCAATATCTTACGTCTGATTATGAAAATTCCAACACTTTTTGCATATCTACTATAGATGTCGTTACTGTGAGCTATGTTATGTCTGACCCACTTCGATTTATATATCCTGACATTTGGGACACTAATGCCATTGCGTGAGCAAAAGGCTCAATACTTTTCAAACAACCTGATATACTATGGCGTGAGTTTCCTTGGAGACTTAATAAGTACTCTTATTGATTGCTGATCAAGTTATTCAGCGGTCAAGTGTTTGAAACCTCCAACATAAATATTTTTCCCTCGTTTCTGTAGTGCACCATATTATGCAGTAGTAAATTTTTATGCAGTGGTTAGTTTTCGCCGTACTGGGAAACGTTCTATTAAAATCGGTCAAAATTTTTGTTTTATTAATACACATACACATTTACATTATTCATACCTTGACCATTGATTTTATTATATTTTAGCAAAGAATTTTAATGTTAATGTTGTAAAATTCTCTCTATTTATGTTGGGTAGAGCAATTATCGTACACGGGAGATTGGACTTTCCCATTACCTTTTATTATAAAAGATCCTCTGGAATACAGAAATATATTACACTTAGTTGTTTCCTCCAATATTTTAGGTAAGAAAGTGGAAGGAACTCAATGACCAAGCGTCGTAGGACTTTTGTAGGTGAGGTTACTCTCGTTGACCAGGCGCCGTGAGAGGGAATGAGTTTGTGTGATTAGGTGTTTCTCGGTAACCGGGCGTCGTGAGAGAGTAAGGGAACCCAATGACCAAGCGTCGTGAGAGGGTAAGGTGTTCCCAGTATCCAGGCGCCTTAGCGCTTTTGATGGTTTGATCAACCTGGAGAGATTGATGATTCTTGAGGGTACTGCTGTCTTTTATCCTAAAATGTCGGCTACCTTCGTTGATCTTCGTCTTGCCGACTGTTGGCGATGGTGGGCGACTCCTCTTCGTTACTGTCGTCGGCGTTGTATTTGTTTACTGCTAACACATGTGGTACACACATGATTGTAGCATGATGTGAAGACATGCGGAACCTTACACCCCCGTGGCATAGAAAAAAATGAGCCTCAAAATTATTTTTGCTATTATTGGGAATCTGCATATACACTGGAAATGCACTGAAACGCTTGAACACAAAATCAAAGTTTAAAAAAGCACTGGTCACTTATAAACACTGTATACAACACTATCACACAAATAAAGTTAAAGTTGAAGCACTAACAGTTTGTCCTCTAGCCTAAACAGGATCCGTAAAGAGTATTTCACCTCCCTCAAAGGAGAGGCTGTCGAAGCTTTGGTGGTTATAATTTGTATTTATAAACTAGGTCACTGATAGTATGTCCGTAGTATATTTTGTGAAGTTTGCACGTCATAGGATGCTATAATAAAATATCTAATATCGGTCTAGTTCTCACTAGTCATAGTAAATGGATGACAGAATATACTTATGTAATGGTTAAAATCAATAGGATGATAACCGTAGTCATGCTGGAAAAAAGTTTGTCAATTGAAAATCCTGATTTTCTGAACACACTGTATATGTAGTTTATTATGTTAGTGACAATTATGTGATTCGCATCGGAGAAGCGAAAAATGCTGTTGCTGGCTTTGTGAAGTTCATTCGGCCGATTCGGATAGAAAAATGCTGGCTTGCGATTTTGTTCATTGAAGGAAATTGTACGTATGCAGGTAGTCTGAATGACAGAATGCAGTGAGGTGAGGAATTATAAGAGAAAAAAAAAGGCAAGGGATCTGTTGCAATGTGACAAGGTTAACTATTTAAAGTGACCAAATCTAGTACGTACCTTAGAATTCACATTGCAACAGATCCTCTTGAATACAGAAATATATCACAGTTAGTTGTTTCCTCTAATGAAGGAACTCAATGACCAAGCGTCGTAAGGCTTTTGTAGGTGAGGTTACTCTCTTTGGCCAGGCGTCTCTCGGTAACCGGACGTCGTGAGAGAGAAAGGGAGCCCAATGACCAAGCGTCGTAGGGCTTTTAGGAAAGGTAGCTCTCAATTGACCAAGCGTCGTGAGAGGGTAAGGTGTTCCTAATGGCCAGGCGCCTGAGGGCTTTTGGTGGTTTGATCAACCTGGAGATATTTATAATTAGAGCACATTATGCTTTATTTTTTGTTTATGCTTTATTATTTTTCAAATTATGCATTATTATTAATATCAATCATTCTTTTACATTAATCGTATGTAATATTTACTATACATTAAATATTCTAAATATTTTGATTTCTTTATTAATATTTTATGCAACCAGTTTCTTTCATATTTAATGAACTTTCTACTTAATGTACTGTAAAGAGATGCTTTACTCGACTCAGTTTTTTTTTTTATCATTAGTGTGTGCGCCTTAGAGGTGCATACATACAGAAAGGGACAGTAAAAGATGCCACCAAAAAGTACACAAGATGCTCAAGTTCAAGAGGTACACAAAACAATATAGTGTGGTATTATTCATTGTTGGCGGAAGTTTTCTTCTCCTTTTTTCTTTTCTCCACATCAAAGGATTACACCGAGAAGTTTACAGAAATAAAAGTAAACTTTTCATTGTTGCATTGTTGTTCTTAATGCTTTTGTATTGTAAATATTGGTTTTAAAAAGTATTAATACAGAATGTTGAACTTGTAGTTAAAGATATTTTTTTTTTTAAGAATTGTGCTATATATTTTAAATTATGCTTTATTTTCTAAAATTATGGTTTATTATGCTTTTAAAATTAGTTTCTTCTGGACCCTTAAACAACCACAACCATGTTCAAGGTACCAACCATATGCGTAAATTGCTGTTATGCTTTTTATGCTTTTGGGTTGCTCTATTGATGATTCTTAAGGTGTACTGCTGTCTTTTATCCTAAAATGTCGGCTACCTTCGTTGATCTTCGTCTTACCGATTGTTAGTGATGGTGGGCGACTCCTCTTCGGTACTGTCGTCTGCGTTGTATTTGTTTACTGCCAACACGTGTAGTACACACATGGTTACAGCATGATGTGAAGACATGCGGAACCTTACGATATTCATATAAGTTTTCATTAACTTGTAACAAATTAGAAATTACATCAACAAACCCATTCAACCACTTGCGTAAGAAAGAATAAAATACGTTATGATAAAACTTGATATAGATACTGTTGTACGAGTTTTATTTATTATTACAAGGAGTACAACTTTGCTTCCGCCGTTTTCTGATAGGTGGCCACAACGGTAAGTAGCGGTCGAAATAAACAGATCGCAGACGTCGGGCAGTTAGCTTGGACCTCTGTGAACATAACCCCATTCAAGCATTAGTCGATTTGTGTGTGCATCGTAAAGTTGTTCTCGATTGAAAACGTCAGGTTACGAGCCAAATTCTCGCCATTTGCGGGAGGTTCTACTTTTTTGTTTTAATATGAAGAAAACTGCGGCTAAGTCTCATCGAATGCTCTCAAGTACTTATGGTGAGGACGCTATTAGTGAGAGAACGGTGACTTTAACGTCGAAGACCAGCATAGAGGTGGAAGACAGAAAGTTTTTGAAGATGCAGCATTGGAGACATTGCTGAGTGAAGACTCGCGTCAAACTCAAGAAGAATTGGCACGATCATTGGGAGTGACACAGCAAGCCATTTCAAAATGGCTCAAAGCCATGGGTATGATTCAGGAAGAAGGAACTTGGGTCCCGGATGAGTTAAAACCAAGAGACGTTGAACGGCGTTTGTGTTTGTGAACAGTTGCTCTTGAGAGGCAAAAAACGGAAGGGATTTCTGCATCGCATTGTAACCGGGGACGAAAAACGGGTTTATTACGATAACCCTAAACGCAAAAAATAATGGGGATATCCCGACGATGCTTCCACGTCGACGGCCAAACCGAATATTCATGGCTCCGAGATCATGCTCTGCATTTGGTGGGACCAGCTCGGCGTCGTGTACTATGAGCTGTTAAAACCAAGTGAAACAATCACAGGTGATCGTTATCGAACGTAATTCATGCGTTTGAGCCGAGCATTAAAGGACAAACGGCCGCAATATAGCGAGAGGCACGACAAAGTGATTGTGCAGCACGACAACGCTCGACCCCACGTTGCAAAAGTGGTCAAAACGTACTTGGAAACGTTAAGATGGGAAGCCCTACCCCACCCGCCGTACTCTCCAGACATTGCTCCCTCTGATTATCACCTGTTTCGATCAATGGCGCATGACCTGGCTGACCAACACTTCCAATCTTATGAAGAAGTGAAAAAGTGAATCGATTCGTGGATCGCCTCCAAAGATGAAACATTTTTTCGATGCGGCATTCGTACGTTGCCCGAAAGATGGGAGAAAATAGTGGCCAGCGATGGACAATACTTTGAATAATGCCTGGGTAAGCAATTTGTTTCATTAAAGCGTCATATTTTGAGGAAAAGACAGCGGAAGCAAAGTTCTAAACCTTGTATTATTATTATTATTATTATTATTATTATTATTATTATTATTATTATTATTATTATTATTATTATTATTATTATTATTACTACTGAAGATTTTAAAAAAATCCATATTTTTAGGAGCGACTGCAATAGAAGATAAACTTCAAGATAATGTTCCACAGACAATAGCTAATTTGAGCTTGGCTGGAATAAAAATTTGGGTACTTACTGGAGACAAACAAGGTAAGATATTAAATTTTACTTTCTAAATACCCGTACAGATGTTCCGTTCCTAGGTATAACATCAATTTAAAATGTCGTAATATTGTTAATTTTAGTGTAGTATGAGATATAATATCAATAGTTTTATTATTATTATTATTATTATTATTATTATTATTATTATTATTATTATTATTATTATTATTTCTAAGTTCAAGGGAAACTTGTAGTCCAGATATCATGATCCCAGGTATGTATAAATAGAAGTTTCCTCGCATGAGTAATACACCAATTTTATTTCCGACTAAACAATGGTAGAATTGAACAAAGTAGGATAATTAGCTAGGGGAAACATATCGAGTGAGAAGTTGCGAAACTGAGCCTGGAATCGAACCCAGGTTCCATTTCACCATTTTATTTCTCTATACACTAAGCTACTGAATTCAGTCTCGGAATAATCATTCACTCTTGAAGATACAATGAACAGATACAACAGTTGAACATGAGCACACTGGCAGGTTAAGCCGAGGACTCGGGTTAGATTTACTTATTTCTCTCTCTCATTTTTTCGCACCTGTAGAGGATATGTCAGGAAAATCGATTGATGTCTTCGATTTTCTCATTAAGTTTATCAGAAATCGTTTCTAATGTTTGTCCCCTTATAGATATGATGTAACTTAATTAATGGAACAAACATCGGAAGAATATTCCAATATTCCTGACACTGATATAACCAGAAAGGTTCTATCAACATTTAGCATATTGGGGATATTGGCAGAGTTAGCGAGCGCTGAAAGCATGGGAACAGTAAATTTAAAGCAGTAGATACCGATGTACAGAGCGACACAAATGTACGTTCATCGGGCACATCAAAGGAAATGTTCCAAGTGTCCACCACGGACAGCGGTGGATGCATAACAACGCCGGATCCTGGATTAGCGAACCCATTCGAAGATACCTGGGTCATGGGATTCATGGCGAACAGTTTTACAGGCGTTATGGATAACCTGTTCCTAGTCGTTGACATCGTTGATAGGAATAACATACCTCAGACTTTTCATTAGTTCCACAGATAAAAATCCAGTGGATTCAGATCCATACAGGTCCTTGTAATATTTCAATCTCATTTGAGTTCTTCAAATGAGACCACAAATCGAAAGCGTATAAAGTCATCTCTGCTATTGCCATAAGTTAAAATATGCTATACAAGAATCGGTTCGTATACGTATTATGTAGAATCCCTTCATTGTGTATCATAAAATGAGAGAAATAACTATGACATGTATTACTGACACTTACATACCCGTAAATGTATAAAGAGAAAAAAGTACTGCGAAAATGAAACTGGAACGCTATTCTACTACTCAATAAGTAACTTTATTGGCCAATGCAAGTGAAGTTATACCCTGTAGATGCATATGATGCAAGAAATATCGTTAAAAATGGTTTCATTAGTTAAAATAAAAGCTTGCTGCAAATTATACATTGCCATTCACTTAATATTAAAGGCACACACAGTTCAAAATAATAATAAATTCAAATCTTGTTAACTCATCCTTTGAAAAGTAGTCTTTTCTGTAGATTTAACCCAAATATTACCGTAATATTGTTTCTTTCAGATATTTATTAGAGGATTTTTGAATATAAAAAATGTGCTCAATTAATTGGTTACTGTTGACTGCGTACTTGATATTTTTTTCTAGTCTTAAAATACATAGTTTAATACAAATTGTATTTAACGTGATGTTAATAGAGTGATTTACGTCACAGTAGTTTCGAATTTGACTTCACCCAAAATAAGACTTTCTTTGTTAAGACACATCTCAATTGCTTTAAATAATTTATATACTGAAAAGTCCTATATTAATCAGGAGAGCAGCTAAAGTTTCTATTCACAGCTTTAAAATGATGATCAGGTATTTTCGAGAAAATTTAAATTCAGTATGAAAATTAGTTTATAGGAGATACTTCCTTATCATGTATTTCAATGTAAGATGTTAAATTTACTATGAAACAGAATTGAGAGAACATAATGTTATTATTTTCAGAGACTGCAATAAATATAGGATACTCATGTCAGTTACTGACGGATGAAATGGTGGACATCTTTATAGTAGATGCAAACACGTACGACGAAGTGGAGACGCAGTTGACGAAGTACAGGGAGTCAATTCGTAGCGTAACGAACCACCAGCAAGGTCCCACCGCTGTCAGCATAGTCACCTTCAGGTGGGAGGACGAAAGGTAGAGAAGAAGAGCTACATGTTAAAAACATCAACCAATGGGGGAAGCATTCACGATTACTCTGCTTTTGTCTCGGTCCCTCTGCAAAACATTGTAGTTCTTCTCTCTCTTACTTGTTTTCTTTCCTTCTTTTTGCGTAGAAATAAGCATGGTAGTTGTTTAGGTACATATATATTTTTCCATCCTTAAGGTGATGGATTATCTGCTTTAAAATCTGAATATACTGGACATGCCAAGTGTAGTGTAATGACTCCATCTTGTTTGCTTGCAGGTTAAGAGTTTTGCGTATGTCATTGTGATCATCTTCGCTTTATGTATTATGTGCATGATTTCAATAAAGCTTTCAGGGCTTGTTGACTGTTTCTCTGAAGCGCGTTCGGAATGCCAGTTGGATTCTCATTCTGCAAAGCTTTATAATATCTATCTAGGTATTACATTCTATTTGGAACGTTTACTTCTTATTCATAAGAGTTAACTGACATATTTGTAAATGTAGGGGGTGGGAAGGTAGTGGTTATTAATTCGGTATTGAAAAAAGAAACTCGAAATAGAGAATAGACTTAGATTTAAAACAGGGGTGATTGATTTAAATGAAATTATTTTTTTCTTTATTCTATAATTTAAATCAAATTTATTCTTAAAATAGAAATAAAAGACCCCTGGGACACTAATCTAATGTAAATCTAAAAGTCGCATTTCAATCTGTATAATGGTAGGCTGTTAATAATGAAAGTTTAAACAAATTATATTGTTTTGTAAATTACAGTTAATAGAAAAAGAATTTTGACAATGTACTGATTTAATGACTTCATATTGTACAGGAGACTTAGAGGTGAAAACTTGAGTCCATCTAACATGCAATATTCACAGTTTTAGTTTAGAATTGTACATATCATGTAATATATACCATAGCCTGTTTACCGTAACTACAACGTTTACATATGTAAAATAGGCTAAACCGTTGAAATGAATGTTTGCACTTAGTACCTATTTCAAACAGTGTTTCTATTATGTCGCTTCGATTAAAATCCTTATAGGAAGGGTCAAAATTTATGTAAAGAGTAGTGTGTCTCATGAGCTTCTCAAGTTGGAAAATGGAACTTGAGGATATACTCCTTATTAATTGATAATAATTAAACACATTTTTAAAAACTTCGGCGTCTAAGGGAAAAGGCAAAAATTTCTAATGATTTTCCTTCATATTGAAATCCACGTTGTATGTCATCATGGGAATACCGCTTGGATCGAGACGATTTTTATTATGTTATTTTCACTAAAATGCGTAGCCTAAAAGGTTTAAAGTGTATTCAAAAACTACTGTCTCACTCACTTGTACCTCATGTTTGGAAGATGAAACGTCACATATAACTTTCATAAATAAATGTCCACGTGATCCTGTGTTTTTTTAAAAAAAATCCATTTCTAAGAAGGGAGGAAATTTCTATTATTCACGATGTATAGAAATACCATGGATGTTGTCTATTTCGTCATCACAGGAAAACTGGTTAACCCTTTGCAATGAATTTTTGAGCAATACACAGTAGCACTTTGGCCGGATTGTTATCTTGTCACTTTCACCAAGCTACATATTCAAAGGGGAATATTATGTAAAAATTATGTATCTTACCAGCCCGTGAAGTTAAGCAGGTGGAACTTCGTATATAAAATTCTGATTGAAAATAGGTAGACATATATCCCAGGGATCTCGAAAATTCTGCCTCTAAAGGAGGAACATTTATATATTATAATTTCCTACTTTTATTCATAAAATGACGAAAGTGAGACACGGTTAAACCATTTAAAATGTTTTTTTAAACATAGTTCTCCTGGGTCTTTATCATTACTTTTACACTTAGATTGAAATGCGTATTTTAAGGGAGTGAGGTAATTTTTCGAAAGCAATGATAACCGCCCTGTTCGAAAGAATTTTTGAAGATAGCACTTGGGTCGAGTAGGGTTTGCAATTTTTATTTCGATTCAAATACGCTTCCTAAGGGATTGAAATATACCTTTCATATATTTGCATATTCTTCTCGTGCTAAGAGCGGGTATTTTAGCTAGTTGTTAATACTGTGAATAGGATTTTTTTTTTTTTAATCGAAAAGGAAAAGCCATTTGTAATTAGGAACACCTTATCACTAAAAGATCTTACGTATTATAGTATTATTTTGCCCTAAACAACTCATGCAGATATACAAATTTATCTGGAATAATTTTACAATTTTAAAGCAAAATATGCTGATGTTCATTATGATAAAGCTGTGGCGAAAAGAATATGAAAAATTGTATTCAATTTATATATATAAACTTCTGAAATAAGATAGATACTTGCTGTGCAATGCAATGCAAATCTTTTGCAGTTTGCAAAATGGTAGCGTAAGCGTATTCTGCATGTGTATATTTTACTTTGGGTTTTTACTAATTAAAATGCTTTAAAAAATTATATATGTACTAAGATTATCATGGTTCTCTTCCTTCCGTCCAATTATTGTGAAGTTAATTCTGAGAATCATTGTGATCACCCACTCTTGTATGTTGAAAGTATAGTGATATACTGTTACTGAGTAACTATCACATGTGAGAAACACTTGTAAAAATTAAAAGACAATAAATACCAGTAACCCCCGACTTGGTTTTTATTCAAACATCACATAATTAAAGAAACTTGAAGCTTCCGTAGTTTATCAGTTAAAAAAGGAATAACACTTTAATTACATTCTCTTTTGATAAAATAAAATATGATTACTTAAATGAGCAAAAAAATTATTCAAATAAAAAATCATGTACATTGGGAGTTTTACAGATAAATATCAATATTTAAGTCAGCATATAGAAATAATAAAACAAAAAATCATTTAGACTTCATGAATATGTTGAATGTAATTTTATTTTTCTATTTACCAGGATATTAACTTTTTTTTAAAAAAAAAAATGGAAGATATCATTTGCTATTTTGTATCCAGATATAAGAAATTCTGTGGTTGTGAGAGAAATATAATCAAGTTCCCCAATAAACCTGTATAATTGACCTGCACTTATGCTACATAAGAATAAATACAAAGAGTGAAAGTACGGTCAACAACTCATAGTGGACCTTTGAAAAACATTGATTTTTTCGTGATTCAATACGTACCTGTATATATTATTAGGATTGTGTAGGAAGTAGCACGTTAGACATGAGATCTGTTGTCTAATCATTGTTACTAAAATACAGGTTTTTCAATTTTTAAGTGAAACCAATTTTGGATGGAAAAATCTCTAGTGCTTATGCAATTCAACTGTTGATAGTTTCTGCAATTGTAGTTTCAAATGTATTCCTTTCATTGAAGTATTTAAATAGTTCCTTGGAAGTCACTGCGAAAGCTTCTTGTGAGGGGTTTCATTAAGTTTTCTCAAATAGTCACTAAGATTTTCCGATCATGATTGAATGAGAATTCAACTGGTAATTATGACTTCTTATTTTAAGTAATTGCAGTCATTTCCAAATAAAGGAAATCAATTAGAAATATTATATATATATATGTATTAGTAGATGTAAGACACTTTACCACTGTGCTTATAACTAGTTATAGTCAGTAAGTAACGCAACTCTGTATTATTTACTTTATCTCAGTTTATACGTTGAATAAAACTCAGCTTAGTTTTGATTGTTGAAAATGAAGTGTTTCATGTTGGAACACCCGAGAAAGCTGTTTTACTTATATAGTTTACTTATTCAGACATTTACCCTATCTAGACTCAAAAATTGATTGTTATAAACGTAATGGGATAAAGCAGTAGGATTAAGCTTTAAAAAAAAAAAAAAAAAAAAAAAAAAAAAAAAAAAAAAAAAAAAAAAAAAAAGTTATAGAAGTACAATAATGACAATTAATGTGGTCTTTCACACTGAGCCTTCATTAATGTTCATTTTTTTTTTCTTTACATTATGCAGAGATGCTTAATAAATTTTAACTAACGACCTTATTAATTTTTAAATGTTAGTGTTACGTTTTAATACTTGGGTTTAATTGAAAATCTGAACCACCAATGAAACTTTTTTTCGTTCAATTCTTTCTATGGGTAATACAAAAACTTTATAAAGAAAAATGACTAGTACAACTTCAATGAACATGATTGTACACTTCTCCAAAATCGAGCATGTAATTTGTTTTCTAAATTAATGTAAATTTTCATTTAACTACAGCTTAAAGAAAAGAAAAAATGTCACTGACAATAACTATTTGTTAGGTAAATGCCACCGAATTTTATTTGTTTATTTTTAACTTGCTAGTGTTTAAATGCAGTAAATTCATCCTCAGTATCCTACCACCTGCCGAAAGATTTATCCACTTGTTCCTAGACAGAGTTGTGAAAAACCCATTAAAAAAAAAAAGCCCAGTGGGTTTTATTGGGTAATATTGGGTTTTATTAAATTTTGTACGTATATTTAAAGCCATATTCTCACTTAATATACCATTTAAGCATATATGTTCTACTGTACACACGGAACTATGGAATTCCCTTGTGAGACTACGGTAGTTCACGTCTGGCGCGGGTTCCTAGTTCGATCCCAGCTCCCGCCAAGTGCGTTTTGTGGTGGACAAACATCGTGTGCATGGGTTTCTCGGGCTGGTTTCGTCATGCCACCATTATTATCAATATAATCACAATCTCCCTTAACCCCTTCAGGACCATAAGGTTTCTAGGCTATAAAAATTTGTGTTTTTGAGTAATATAGGCGAAATGTAACGTGTTAGTTAAAAAATCAACACCGTAAGTTCACCGCACCAATAGTTACCTAGTTATGGCCTGGAACAAATATGTCTCTATGGACGATAAAGGATAGTTTTTAAAATAATGAAGCATAAGTCGTTCTTCTTTTCATAAGTATTTTAAAAGTTTTATTATTATCAATTTACGGAATGTTAGCGGTACAAGTTTTATTTATACAAATAAGTGTTGCTCTTATACTTAAAAAATGCATAAGTAAGTGTTAAATTAATGGCTGGTAACAATGTTATTACATAGGAATATATGGATTTTCAGTATTCGTTCAACTGGTGACCTACCGGGCTATATCTATAACAAGAACCTAAACTAATGTTACAAATATTCTTGCAGCCCTTTAGGTTATTTTAGGTTATTGTTATAGATATAGTCCGGAAAGTCACCAGTTAGACGAATACTGAGAATCCATACATTTCTACCAGTTCAAAGAATACCAAATCTTCTTATTAGAAATGAATAAAAGATGGTTTTTAAAATAAATAGGAATAGCAGTACTCACGCGAAAGATGATGCACAAGCTTTCGATCCACTTGGACCACTCTCAAGCAACGGAGAGAGAGAGAAGGTGTATAGATCACTCATATAGATCGAAATATAGAAATATATATCACTCATATCCATAGGCAATATTTGATGCACTAAATGTGTTCTAAATTTGTACACTTTCGTCTTTAAGAATGATAAGCATCGAAACAATTCCGCGATGATGTGTAGCATAAATGAACAACACACGTGTCACACATATTGTCACTCCTATTTTCAATCTTGTCCTTTGCACATTGTGCACACCTTTTCCTTTTTGACACTTTTACCATCCTCTGATCTGGACTTGGAGCTGGTAACATATTCCTACTGCTTCGTATTGGACCTGTTGGAAGACTTCGGTTCGTGTTTGTGTAATTTCCAATGAGAAATTTTGCTATGATCTGTGTATTTTTAGCGGAGAAATTTCGTTGTACTTAGGCTCCGTGTTCCCTTTTAGTAGCGTGTAAATGCAGTGAACGTTGTTCACTGATATATCAAGCAAATCAAAAAAGATTTCTCAAGTAGTACTTCACCTTGGATTTTCTGTTGACTTCGTAGGCAACCTTTTTCTGATCCATCAGATCAACACTACCCATATAGTTGTTATCCTCAGAGACTATTTCAGGGCTCAAAGACTTGTATTTTTTTCTGCACTTGTTCTTTGTTTTCTGATTGCTATTGTTACCTCATTGGAATGCAAAAAGTTTGAAAGCAGAGCCACAGAATTATCATCCATCCATTTAAGACATGTTATTCCATCTGGTGACAAGTGACTTTCCCCTCATTCCATGTCCTTGGCCTCCTTTAGAGATTTCGGCATATACTTTCTGTCAGTCCGCACAAATATATGTTTCTTTTGTGCATTCACTTGAAGCAAATGAGAATTGAAAAAAATGTCTATGTAGATCTCACAGTATAAATTCTCAATAAGTTTCAATAGCATCATGACTACACTATCTTCTAGTCCACAGTCCGGGCCGGTTTTCTTCCCCGTGTACATTTCAAATTGGTATAAGTAACCAGTGTTTGAGTCACATCTGCACCACATCTTGAAACCCCATTTTATAGGTTTGCTCTTTATGTACGGCTTCATTACATTGTGCCCTTTGAACTTGAACGTGTTCATGTATGGATTGTTGCTTGCTTGGGTTTCTTGCATACTGAAAGCAGCGATTGAAATGGTTGATCACAGGTCGTATCTTAAATGCTCTGTCATAATCTGAGTCAGTTCTAGAAAGCATCTCCTCATTATTTGTAAAATGCAATGCATTCCTGATAATTCGAAACGTCTTAGAGGCATCACATTTGTTATGTATGTCACTTCAAGGCCAGGATCAGTAGACCAATAATCTCTCAACAACGGAACAACATGGTAGCTCATCAAATTCATTCCCAAGAACACACGCATTCTTCCAATTAATTTGGTAAGGAATGCCCTTTCGCTTCATACATACCTCAGTCTGTTCTACAATAAGTGCAACCAAACCATTAAAATCACAAGTTTTTTCGAACACATCTGCAGGATCCAGCTCAACATTACAATCAACATTTATATTTACGTTTCCATAATCATAATCAATAGAATTCTTCCGATACACTGAAAATCCGCATATCAATGAAAGTGTAGTAAGCTAGTCTATTTCTGGCATGAATTTTAACCCCTTTTTCCCTTAGGAAGGTTACCTTCCCCTTCCCTTACACCCTTTAAGAAAAGTTACATAATAATATCCCAGCTTGCGGTAGGTACTAAATATCTTCTAAAACTCATTTCAAACTGTTCAAGCATTTCCCGTGACACGAAAACAGACAACATCGCTTTCAATGTGAACAAAGGAATCATGGAAAATCACCCCCTCCCCCTTAAAACGAAAATTTTCAGAAACACACAACACACCAGCTTATTTTAAATGAAAAAATTTACCTAACTTGGCGAGCTCGTGATATATATATATATATATATATATATATATATATATATATATATTAACATGAATTTTGAACTTCATCTACTCCTTCTTCTAGGACGCGCCCTTGAATCAAAGTAATATAAAAATCCCAGCCCAGGGTAGGAACTGACTGCTTCTTTATGTTCAAAACTTCATTTCAAACTGCTTAACCGTTTCCCCGTGTGATGCGATCAGAAACAACAGGTAAAATCGCTTTCAAATTGTAGAAAATGCTTCCCTTTCCCACTTGAAATGGAAACTCAAAAGTACTGGAACACGAGTCCACTTACTTTTCGTGGGAAGTTTACATAAAAAATGTCATCTTCCTAACTTGACAGAATCGAGAGATACTAAGCTTTTTGCATAGATTTTGACCATCCGCTCCCCCCATTTTAATCAAAGTAACCTGATTAAACACCTAGTTCGAAGTACGTGATAGCTGCTTCCAATAATTCATTCCAAACCGTTTAACCGTTTTCCCGTGTTGCGCGCACAAACAAAATTCTTTTCATTTTTATATAATAGATTACAGTTGAACAGTATTACAGCGAATTTGATCGAGCGCAAATAAAATTCATTTTGAATGATTCCCAAACCTTTTTTGTTTTCAATAGTGTTCTGTTCTGGTTGTAAATACATATATTATGCCAATTTTGAATCTAGGCATACAGTAAGAAGTACGATTAAAATAAAGTAATTATAATCATACTAGCAGCGTTCACCCCGCTTCGCTGCGGTCACCCCGGAACGCAATAAACTTTGTTACTTAGATAATTTTTTACTTTTTCGCTTTCAAGTGATATGATAAAAACCATAGAAGATTGCAGTAAATGTTAACATTATATCGCCTGTCATTTATGTTAACCCGCCCCGCTTCGCTGCGGTCACCCCCGAACGCAATAAACTTTGTTACTTAGATAATTTTTACTTTTTCGCTTTCAAGTGATATGATAAAAACCATTATAACGCCTGTCATTTTATGTTAACCCGCCGAGTGACACGGTCATGCGGGTTGCATATACATACGTTATTTTTATACCTATGATGAACTAACAAAGGATTTGTACGTAATGGACACCTGAATGGTCAATTATCTCAAGACACTGGTAATTGAAAATTAAAGTGATATGATAAAAACCATCTAGGGTCCAAATCCTAATAACCCCCCAAAAATAAAAGAAATTGGTTCAGCCGTATTAGCGTGATGAGCGGACAAAGGATTTGTACGTTCTCTTTTATATATATAGATTACGATTAATATTTCAATCCAAGTTTTGAAGTGTATTTTTTGAGATGGGCTTTTTTTCAGGTTTTATTGTGGGTTTGTATGTGGGTTTTACCCAGTGAAACCCACTGGGGAATTTTGGGCTGGGGAAAGTTCCAACAACCCTGTTCCTAGAGGACATATTGAAATGTAAAGTTCTGTGTTACGATAGGTGGGTAATATTTCAGAAGGAAAGAAAAAATTCATTTCACCTTTGGTATCAAATGCAAAGCGGGACTATTGTTCCTGGAGCAACGAAGTCAGAAATGAGGGAGTTATATCTTTTTCACGATCTCTGTCTTAATAGTTGTTTTGTTTGTTTATTTGATTGATTATATTATTTCTTCGAACTTATTTTTGATTTATACTTTTAAAATTGTTATTTTATTTGTTTATTACTAATTTTGTGGGGAACATTTGTCACCCATAACTTCATAATTAGGAATGATTTTTCCTTAGCAGGTAGTGCTCCTAATAGGTGGTGTGTGAGCGCAGATTTCTTCTGTTGTTTTCACGGACATACACATGGATGTTATTTGTATACGAATCACCGTGTCTGATCTCAAGTTCGTTTATATAACACCCTTGAGCGCTTATGTAAGAAAAAATTGCGATCTTGAAACCCATTAATGCTTCCTTATTTTAAGTTGATGATTTATTATACTCGTGTCGGGTTTAAGAATTTCCACTGCCTATCATGAGACAAGAGTAAAAGCCCGCTGAATTTGAAAGATATTTGATAATATGTGAAGATGAACGAGAAATTGAATCAGTAAAAGACAAAATTACCTCGCTTAGTTACTTGTTTAAATTTTACTCCACCAACTCTTCATCCTAGATCTTATTCCATCTTATTTTTAATTTTTCCACATCCACTCATACTTTATCCTGTCATCTTTTACTTTGTCTTCTTCGTGGCAGTTTAATGGAACTTCAGTAACAAATTAAAAATCAGAGTATGACAAGTGGTTGTATAAACGTTATTTCTTATTTATACACTCTATTTTCACCTGAATTTTAACTGTTGTGAAGAAGAAAGAAAATTAATAATGACACTGGAGTTACAGAACTAAAATGTATAGAAAGAAAGAAAAGAAAATGCAAAATCCAGGGAGACTGGAACCACAGTAAACTTAAAATCTCCGAAACTGGAAAATAATAAATATTGTCATGCTTTAATTCGATTATCTATTCAGGCAAGTTATTTATTCGCAATATGCTAAAGCTAATCTCCGAGGAATTTACTCTATACGATATAAAAAAATATTTTTACATTTTTCAGTGTTTCCTGTGGTTTTCCAAAATAAATAGAAATGAAATTTCTACTTTTATGCCCCATAGTTATGCCGTATAAGCCAAAAGAGGCAGATGGTTAATGAAAAGGAATGGTTGTGGATTGAGAATGTAGGAGGGAACAAGAGGATCTCGAGAAAACCCGCGGACACGATATTGCTGATCACAAATTCTCATGACTTGGGGTAGAACCAGAAACTTCTCGCACTCAACCGCTGAGTCACCATACCCTACATTTTTTTATTTTTTTTATTTTTATTTTTTTTAAATAAAATCTTATTTTGTATAATCAACAGAGATAAAATTTTCCGGAATTGAAATGAAAGATGGAGTATTTCAGACTTCAAGGTCTGAAGTAGTAGAATGTTTCTTTAGCTTAATATTTCTTTCAACTTGTTGACATATTATATACTTAATGGATTTAGAAGAGAAATTACACTTGCAAATTTATTTTGGAGGAGTGTACACATTGTAGAATGGCTTTTTCGGTGTGTTTCTACAACGAATGGAAAATGAAATCACAGATAAATTTGTTTATACTGTTGATTAAATATTTATATATAACCTTTGTGTTAATGATTATATTTATAATCAAAGTTAATCACATTGTGTGTATGTATAGTATATGAGATTTTGATTTTTTTAAAAATAAGTTTAGAACAAGAATATTTAGAGTTAAAATACTTCATTTTCTTGCTGTCATCTATATACGAGTTTTAAATTTATATTAAAAATATACACTAAGTACTACAGAGTTGCAGAAACTTTAGGACTTAAATTTAATTAAATTAAAATATTATGAATTTAATAAACAATTTGCAGGTAGTATACTAAGAAGTGGCATACGCTAGTAAAATAATAGTTCTTTTCACCAGACACGTTCTTTTGCAGCTTGCTTATGTGTAGGGCCAGGTTCACCTAACATCAAAGATTTCACTGCATTATTTTCTCATGTTGTAAAGCTCATATTTTGTTGGTTCACAAAAGTGCACGCTATCTCGTAATCAGTATCAGTTGATAGCATTGTCTCGGACAAGAATAGATTAAAATATCTGCTTGACATACGAAATTTGGACGAACAACTGATCTTCCACAAAAATTAAAACTATTATTCGTTTATTTCGCTGTCTTGAAGGGATGATAAAATTTCATTTTGTTCATACCCACAATAGAATACAGTTTAGTAACATAGCATTTCGTAACATACAAGTTTATGTTCTGAAACAGCTTTGTCATATCCTACATTATACCCAGTACATAGAGCGTTGTAACAATCTAACGCGTCTATCTTCATATTATTAGCGATATCAGGAAAATGTCGGTGTACTGTCTGAATTAGTCACTCCTTTCTTCCGTTGCTTTTGTAAATGTTAGCTGCAGGCACACCGAGGTGTGCCATATAGTTAGAACAGAGTGAACAAAAGGAAATTGTTGTAAACTAAATCAACAATAAATATCAAAATACCGGTAATCGTGTGAAATTTCATTTCTGTTTGAAAGTTATCTGCGTGAAATATTGCTTGAGCTATTTTTCGTTACTGCCTTATGTATACATTAGTGAGCAAAAGTTCTAGCATGTTTTCTGAGAACTGATAAATACCATTCTGTACTTTAAACTTTTGCATCTAAGCTAAATGTTAAAAACACATACTTAATAGAGCTTGAGAACGTAAGTGGACTATTTGAAACTAATGAAATGACTGATCTTATTTGTTTTCCAGTGTTTGAAATTCGCAATAATTTCAACTGCTTTTTCGCCAGGTTAAAGTGAGAACGGGTTAAGGAATCCCAATATTTCTCATTTCTTAGCATAAAGTGGATGAACTTTATACAAAAGTAATATTATTTTGATTTATTTTTTAAAGATTTAAAATCGTATTGTTAAACTAACTTATTCTTGTTACTTTTTACATAAATATAGCAGAAAAAGAAATGAACGTTTTGATGTGGCTTCTTTCGAAATTGTTTCTTTCAATGGAAGTCTTAAAACGAATTAACCTGGCAGTCATAAGAAAGAAAAAATCTGAAAATCGTAAACTAAGAACTGTTTTTCACCTTGACCAAAAAATATGATTTTTGCATGTTACCGTTATGCAATCTTGTTTAGAAAAGTTGTTTGGCATATTTTTACAATTTTTGGCCCATTTTTTGCTTTAATCCTTAACTAGAATTTAAAAATAGCTAAATTTTGAAAGCTAGAAATATTCTTTTGTTTCAAAAAGATGGACATACTAGATCTCTTACCACTTGGGTGCATAATTTTCTGTCTAGATGCAGAACTGACCAATAGTATCTACTTGTTTTGAAGTGTGTCGTGCAGTATGTGAGAAACCACAGGCTAAATGCGTAAGAAAGAAAGAATAGGGAGGGGGGGGGGGGGGAACTGCAATATTTCAAAATCAACTGTCAAATAGTTGGCGATCCGATGTATATGTGTACCCCCTTATCAAATCTTGAGAGTAGTAAGTGTGATCAGTGTAATTCAGAGAAGTTGGTAATGCTAAATCCCAGTTTTTCATTATCGCTAAAATATTTCTAAATTTTGCTAAATTATGGACCCTAAATTTTGTTTCTTTCCTTTCTGTATCAGTTGTTTGTATTACTTATACAATTATCTGCTTCTACTTGTTCAACGTTGAAATAAAATACTATTCACTCTTATTTTCAGCACGTGAATGGAGATGTGACTAAAGATACTGAAACTCTGTTAAGTAATATTATTATTGCGGATTGCATGTTTCAGTTCTGGCTCTACTAACAAGCATTAACTATGTATACCAAAGTCCATTTCGTTATTCTCGAAGTGTTTCTAGCATGAAAACAAGTACACTCTTAATCCGAAACGAGATACCACATTTTCAACATGTAGACAAGTAGCTTAAGAAAAGTCACGCTGGGCATAATATGCTTCATTTTGAGTAGAAATATCTGCACAGTCACTGCAGAGAGACCTTACTTTAACTATAAATCGATAGTTAACTGTTTGCTATAACGTAAAATGTAAAATATGAAAAACTAAGCTGAAAATAAATCAGTAATTAAGAACACAGTCTTTCTTGAGACAGGTAGTCTACTTCGTTAACTTACTTTATTCTGCTTGCAAACTCAAAAAATATGTTTTTAAAAATGTTGATAAGAGAGAGAGGTTCGGAAACTGCAGTGTTACAAAAATATTTCAAACATCGTACGCGCACGTACTTTAAGTGAAAAATCCAAAATGTGTATTTCCAAGTAATGAAATTTTTAGCACACTGTGTCTTCACTGTACATAATTTTATGTTGTGGAAGTTACATTGAAAATTAGTTTACTACTACTACTACTACTACTACTACTACTACTACTACTACTACTACTACTACTACTACTACTACTACTACTACTACTACTACTACTACTACTACTACTACTACTACTACTACTACTACTACTACTACTACTACTACTACTACTACTACTACTACTACTACTACTACTACTACTACTACTACTACTACTACTACTACTACTACTACTACTACTACTACTACTACTACTACTACTACTACTACTACTACTACTACTACTACTACTACTACTACTACTACTACTACTACTACTACTACTACTACTACTACTACTACTACTACTACTACTACTACTACTACTACTACTACTACTACTACTACTACTACTACTACTACTACTACTACTACTACTACTACTACTACTACTAATAATAATAATAATAATAATAAAAAGAATCTTCCTTGGTATCAGAATTCCTATATAGAAACGATCTCTAAATTTAATAATTTTAATTATTGTTTGTCAGTCAAGTTTTAATTATTGTTTACCAAGATATACAATTAGACTGTAGGAGTGATAACATAAGTGTGTAAAACTTCACTACGTTCAGATTTTCAATAGCACAATGTGTTTGCCTAATATTTAATCATTATATAGATTTGTATTTAAGCATGTATTTAAATATTGGATTAAATTAATGCATATTGGAGCTACTAAGGTAATCACATAAAGAAGCAAAGCATAGTTCCTTGTAAACAATCTTAAATTGAAATACCGAAACTTCTGATAAGTAGTAATTTCGAATTTCTCATTTTGAAGTTTCGATTCACAGACTAAATTGTACTTACAGTGAGACATAAGTCTTGCAAAATCTCCCATAAGCCAAACAGCAGGCGAGTTTATACGCGGTGATCGATCTTAAGTACAAGATCAAACTGGACCAAGTAATAGTGCGAAATGTGGACTATTTACCATGGAGGCGGCCAGTCCATCAGTATCTTCAGTCAGTTTTTAATACCAGTGACGATGAGTGCTCAACAGCGTGTGATAAGTCAATTATTAATTGTATGAATTCGAACTTAGGCATAACGCTGCGTCTGCAAACCAATTTGTCATGCGAAAAGGGAAAGTCAGTGAACCACAAGGGAAAGTCAGTGAACCACAACAGAGCAACCCATTGGTTCCAGAAATTTCGTGTTGGTTGTGCAAATGTCGAAGACTAGCCAAAGTTTGACCGACACCATTGAGGAAGATCCATCCACCAACACACTGCGATTGTCAAAGCAATTCGGCATGTCCCAGTTCACTGTAGTTCGTTACCTTCACGAACTCGGAAAAAGCATTAGAAGGTATCCCATTGAGCCATATGAGTTAACACCAGCTCAGGCCCAGAGGAGAATAGATGTGTGCCGACAACTGTTGAGAAGTCCGCGAGATATGCATTTTCCGAAACTGATTGTCACATGCGACGAAAAGTGTGCGCTTTTCCGTTATCCGAATGTACAAAAAAAGTGGTTAAGAAAAAGCTAACTTTCAGAACCGATTCTCAAACGGCCATTTCGAGCATAAAGTTGTACTTTGTTGGTGGAACTATGAGGGGATAATTCATTTCGAGTTTGGTTCTGACTCTCGTAGCATCAATGCCAACCTATATTCTGAACAGTTGGAGTGAATGTGTGCTGCATCTACGCCAAAATATACTGCAGTCGTAAACCGAAAGCGCGTCATGTTGGAAGGATAACACAAAACCCACTAGGCTTGAAAAGCGCAGCAAAGAACTCAGAATCTTAGTGACATTGAACTGATGCCACACCCATCATATAGTCCTGACCTTGTCCATTAGAATTACTACTTGTTTTGGTACATGGTGCACTTCCTGAAATCGCAATGCTGTACCAACCAGCAGGAAGTTGAAATAACAGTTGCTGATTTCTTTGCCTCTAAGATCAAGGCGTGATATCGATGTGGAATCGAGGAACTGACAGGAAGGTGGCTGTAGAGAGTCCAACACGAGATGCTTTGAATGTGAACCTCTTTCATTGTTCTGTACCAAAATATTGCTAGACTTATGATTTATCCTTGTACAATGAAGCAATATTGCAGCATTAAATAGCAGTAAAACTTCTTAATTATGCTATTTAAACCTATAAACAAATGAGTAAATATGATGCGTTTTATTTACTTTTCATGTTAGCTTCTATTTTACATTTTACGTTATCAGCGTGAGAGTCCCTTTATATATATATATATATATATATATATATATATATATATATATATATATATATATAATAATTCCACTGTAGACATGTTGCACCAGTTACGTAATTGAATTTGGGACTCAAGCAGAGCTGTCATTCGTTGCTGTAGCGTTGAACGCTTCCATCCATTCTTTTCCTAGACAAATGACGAGATATACATGTATATATTTTTATACTTGTAGGTAATGATGATTCGTAGGTAGAACAACTGCGTTATAAGAATAGTTAAACATTATTACAGTATATCTTCTTGTAAAGCAAATTCAGGAATTGTATTCGAGATGTATGTTATTCCTGGTGGTTGTTTCATTTTAGGTACGACGTCATAAGCGATAAACGTTACGTATGTATCCAGCTATCCACTTTTGGCGCATATAAATAATGTATGTACATACATACAAAAATACCCATGGAGTCCCTAACCATTTCTGGGAAGGAGCACTTGAATTCAAATGAAGTGTTTATAATATCAAAGAAGACACACCGTAAGTCAAAGAAATCACAACAGTTTGACGTGACCGCCCTCTATATCCAAGCAGAGTTTTCTCCGCGGTGCACCCGAACACACGCTGCAACATTGCTGGGGTAATTGTACGCACTTACGCCGAAATGCGTTCACGCAGGTGCGCCAAATGCCTAATCTTCATCCTTGTGCACATGACTCTGATGTGACCCTATATAAAGAAGTCCAAAGATCTGGCGAGCTTGCTACCCAGAACTGTGGTCAGCCTCGTCCTATCCAACGTCCTGGGAACGTCTCGTTGAGGTAATCACGCACAATGTTTGCTAAGTGCGGTGGGGCATCGTTTTGTTGAAACAGCACCGAATCCAGAATACTGTCGGCAAACAATTAAGGCTGCAGGAATTGCTGAAGCATGTCCTGATACGATGTTGACGTGATTGTTGCTTCAGCAAAGAAAAGAATGGACCTTAAGTTCGCTGTTAGGTGATGCCTAACCACACATTCACCTTGAGACCATTACGTCGCAATTCCATGACGATGTTTGTTCTTCAGCCCATACTGTGGTCTTGTATCGATTGATGAGAGCACGTGTTTGAATGGTAGCCTCGTCACTGAACAGGACATATACTAACAATTTGCATTGTTTGCTGCCTCAGTTAAGTCTTAGCACATAGCCTTGCGTGCCGCATAATCCTCAGGTTCAAGATGATGGAGCACCTGGGTGTAATAAACCTTTTTCTTGAGTACGAAGCGCAAGGTTTGCCACACAGCGGACTTTGGGATGCTGTGTCTCCAGACTGAGACGACGTGTCGACGCTTTTGGGCTCTGCTCGATCGCCTGTCGTATGGACTCCAGTTTCCTGGAACGTCGGAGACCACCCAGAACGTTTCTTGTCACGAATACTCCCAGCTCGCAGGAACTTGCTGACCAAATATCAATGATTATTCCTGTTGGGGCTTCTCTATGATAACGTCGGAGAAACCATTCTTGGTCCTCAGGAAAGGGTAGTCCGTTAAGCCTCCACCTTACAATGTCGGTTCGTTGTTCTAGGGTCAACATTTTTAAAGTTACCTGCAATAAAGAGAGAAACATAACCATATTGAAGATTCACCTTACGATGTCTTTTCGTTGTTGTTACATCTTTCAGATACCTACACCAGAGAGACAAAGATTAGTGTTTCCCCAGAAATTTTTAGGACTTCTCATGACTCTGTATGTGTTTACGTCATTTATATATTTAACAAATAATTTTGTACTCTGCAAATTATATTTTGTTTCTGTCACGAAACATATAAGCAATGAATTTGAAGGCTTATTTTGTAATATGGGGTCGGGAAGGTAAAGTGGAGTAAAAACTTGCTACATTAATTTTCTGTTACAAATAATGAATCACAGTTATATAGGTAAATAGTATTGGCTCTGAACACGAATTCATACTAACCGTTGCCAGACCGCTCAGGTATTTGTTGTGTTTGCGTATAAATCATTGTGTATATGTCACCTGAGGGATGTACACATTCTAAGTGTATAAAATTTGAATGAAATAAATCATTGCAATTTGGCGACTAGGAGCTGTCACATCAAGAAAATATCTGATATTCTAAATTCGGTACGTGTTGAGTTATAATAATAGTTCGAAATCTTAAACAGATAAATAAAATAGCAATATTAAAGTCCAAAGGTAAACAACGATTTCTATAATTTTTAACGTGATGTGCAAAATAAATCTTGAAACTCATTTATTTATTTTCGATCTATCGTGAAGTAGATCGTCATTAAAATTGTCCTGCATGTATTTCAGATTATGCCAACTAGTTGTACATTTTATTGACGATAGATAGTAATACCAATTTGAGGCAATTTGTTTTGCATCCAATTAGTGTTTCTGCCTTGGATATTGGGAATCATTAATTTCCAGTGAAAGCATACGTTGTTCGCATTACACGTCTTCTATACTCTCAATGATGGAAAGAAACATAAAATTATAATTACACAAATCAAGAGAACTTCATATTTTACAGAATAATGACTGTTTCCTGTTCTTGTTTACTAGTAGTTTAGTCCGGAAGTATTGTCCACGTTTTGTATATTCCTGTTTCTTCCTTCTTTTCTGATGCAACAGAAGTTGGAAGTACAAGTCACAAGAAACATTGTTGACTTTTTTTCAAATTTACAATATTCGTAACTCTAGCTTTGTATTGTGTTCACTCTTCCTTTTTATTTTCCCCTTCTGCATAAGGTGTGTTCCCGTCTTTTGTTTGATTTTTTTTAATATAGTAAGTAAAAACTAGACAGATGACTTGATTTGATTAAATTCAAATATTGCATTCTATTTTGTGACCAATCAAAATATTAGATTAATGTATTATTATTAAAGGTTTTTCCTTTTTCTTCTGGCCATTCACCATCAATGAGTAACTGTTCCTTCCTCCACGAGGTGGGGCTGAAAACGCCGTCATCAGTAAGTCGAGGTGTGCTAATATCTCGAAGTAGGGCTCTATGGTGGCTAAACAAGGACTCTTCCGTCTTCTCTGCTCTCAAGCTTCATAACTTATAGGTACGATCGTGAGGTCTTCAGTAATTATATATCCTCTGGTAGATGGAGAAGCTGTTTATATATATATATATATATATATATATATATATATATATATATATATATATATATATATATATATATATATATATATATATATATATATAAACACTTCATACAGGACACGTAAGTTTGGCCCTCCACTGTACAATATGTGGAGAGCCAAACCCTCCACTGTTGCGGTTGCCGATCGTATTTTGTTTTCAATGTGTCATGAGGACCTTCCTCTTCCGTCAGCAGTAACCAGTTCGTCTGTGAGTGTCGTGGTGTGAAAGTGGTGCGGTAAAATGGGCGACCTGACAGACTTCCAAAGAGGCATGATCGTTGGTGCCCGTCTGGTTGGAGCTTCAGTGGCAACAGTGGCGAACATTGTGGGGTGTCGAAAGGCACTGTGTCCAATGTCACGAGGGCATACACAATTCATGGGCAAACGACGTCTGCAAAGGACAACAACGGTCGAAAGACAATCCTGTCAGATAGGGATCGGAGGGCATTAAAACGGATTATACCAGCTAAAAAGAAGACCACTGCAATAAAAATTACGTCTGAACTCAATTCCGGCCTGCAGAACCAGGTTTCATTGAAAACAGTGCGACGGGAACTTCATAAAATGAAAATTCATCGCAGGGCCGCTATCGCCAAACCCCTGGTCACAGCAGTAAATGCGAAGAGGCGTATCCATTGGTTCAAGGACCACAAGGCGTGGACTCATGAGCAGTGAAAACACGTAATGTGGTCCGATGAATCGACCTTCACCCTGTTTCCAACAACCGGTCGTGTTTACGTACGGAGAATACCGTCGCAGGACTATGATACAAACTGCCTGCTCCCAACTGTAAAGCACGGGGATGGTTCTGTAACAGTATGGGCAGTGATATCGTGGTTTCCTGCAGGTCCCATCATAGCCCTGCATGGAATGATGACTGCTAAGGCGTATGAGGCCATTTTGGGTGACCAGGTTCTACCCGTGGCCCAAATATTGTTCCCTGATGGTGGTGGCATCTACCAAGATGATTTGGCACTCTGTCACGCTGCAAAAACGGTGAAATCATGGTTTGAGGAGCATGACCAGGAGCTATCACACCTCCCATGGGTCCCACAATCACCAGATCTGAATATCATTGAGCCATTGTAGTCTGAGTTAGAAAGGCGTGTTCGGTCTCATTACCCTCCACCAGTATCCCTTAAGGAGCTGAAGCATGTTTTGGAGGAACAATGGTACAAAATTACACGCACCACGATTCAGGAGCTGTATACGTCCATTCCACGTCGGATCCAAGCTATTTTGGACGCAAAAGGAGGCCCCACACCATACTAGGTATGATTTTTATACCTTCGCAAATATTTTAGATATATATATAGCGAGAGAGAGAGAGAGAGAGAGAGATTTTCTCTGATCAGATTCCTTTTTGACCATTGCGAGTCTACTTTTATTTTATTTCTTGTGTTTCTTGTATTTTTTAAACTTAGGTTATTACGTACATATTAAATGGCACCTTTAACTGATGAATGTCCACATTATAATCAATATACCTGTGGAAAAGTAATGTAATGTATGTAAACGAAAGTGTCACTTTGGTTGTTTCGAGCAATTAAGTAAGAAACAACATACTCAATAAAGTGAATTTAAATGTAACGCCTGCGTTGAGAAAGATAAATTATCTGCTTATGATAATTCAGCTAATAGTAGGCAATTAGGTATCTCAAGTAGTGAGTAGAGACAAGATAACCAGTTACCTTGTTACAAGATTTCCTTCTATGGATATTGAAATGCTATCGAAATTACTTGAGTTTCAGTGTAAATAAAATAAAAAGTGAACTTTTATATGAACTCCGTAAATTTAGAAAGAAAATTGTAAATTTAAAGAAAGGTAACTCTTTGTTTAGAGATCTGTTAATTGGTGAACAAGTGTATACCTGTAAAATTTTAAGTTCAAACTAGGACTCGGAACTAGATATTATACCGACTCCTAACATCATTTCCTAAATTTAACTAATAACAGTGAAGCTGAAAAGGATGAACGGCAGCACTCGAAGTTAACACCCTCATTTTGGTCCCAGATAATATCCACAAATAGCTAGCCCTTTCAATATCGTTAAGTTAATAATTTACCGAACTCAAGTTTTTGAAGAGAACCAAGGAAACTCATTGTTGACTTTGACTTACGTATTTCAGATCTGGTGTTTAAATCAAGAAGAGAAAAGAAAATGTTTGACAAGATTCACCTCGTTAGTTACTAGTAAAGAAGTTGAAGAAATTGTTAAAGAACTCAATTTAGCTTCAATTATTTGAACAAAACTAAACATAATTCTTATTCTTTATTTCATGTAGAGGTGAACGAATCAGGTTTCTTCCGAATTAACGATCCTAAAGTGTGGCTTGCAGGTATTCTTGTTGGACTTTTCTATGGTAGATTGCGGAATCATGGTGAAGTTATTAATCGTAATTCTCTTATTAAACATGATGAATCTCATCCTTAAAATTTGGTATTAAAATGTTCATGGACTAAGAAATAATGAAGAGTCGTGTGAAAGAGGTAATGTATCTCTGATAGCTATATGAAAGAAAGTTTATGGTGAATTGCAGGCCTGATCTTGAATTTATAAGTGAATGTGTGTGTGTGGACTGAACTAAAATGCAATTTTGTGAAGAGTCTTTAGATATCGCGTTTATTTTCACCCCCTGTGATCTTCAAAAATTACCTGAACCACATTTCCAGCAGATCCAATCCTCTTGAGAATGATATACTGAGATTTGGAGCTTTATTTAATGTATCCAAAATTGATTGGTTAAATAATGAATAGCTTCTCAGACACAAGCAACACATTATTACTCTAGACTAAAGTTTCAGCTATTATCTACTTTTTTGAATAACTTTAACCTATGCATTGAACCTTCTGTCTCCGCTCTTAATCTTATCAGCAACGTTCTAATCAGTATATAGTGCGTCATCATTCTTTTCCACGAACATTTTAATACCACATTGTAAGGATGACATTCATCATGCCTAATAGGAAAATTAAGATTGTTAATAACTTCACCATGATTCCGCAATCTACCACAGAAAAGTCCAATAAGAATGCCTATAGGCCACACTTTAGGATCGTTAATTCGGAAGAAATCTGATTCGTTCACCTCCACATGAAATAAAGAATAAGAATTATGTTTAGTCTTGTTCAAATAATTGAAGCTAAATTAAGTTCTTTAACAATTTCTTTAACTTCTTCACTAGTAACTAACGAGGTGAATCTTGTTATAAACATTTTTTGTTTTCTTTTCTTGATTTAAACACCAGATTTGAATTACGTGAGTCAGTCAACAATGAGTTTCCTTGGTTCTCTTCGAAAACTTGAGTTCAGCAAATTATTAACTTAACGATATTGAATTGGCTAGCTATTTGTGGATATTATCTGGGACCAAAATGAGGGTGTTAACTTCGAGTGCTGCCGTTCATCCTTTTCAGCTTCACTGTTATTAGTTAAATTTAGGAAATGATGTTAGGAGTCGGTATAATATCTAGTTCCGAGTCCTGATTTGAACTTAAAATTTTACAGGTATACACTTGTTCACCAATTAACAGATCTCTAAACAAAGAGTTACCTTTCTTTAAATTTACAATTTTCTTTCTAAATTTACGGAGTTCATATAAAAGTTCACTTTTTATTTTGTTTACACTGAAACTCAAGTAATTTCGATAGCATTTCAATATCCATAGAAGGAAATCTTGTAACAAGGTAACTGGTTATCTTGTCTCTACTCACTACCTGAGATACTAATTGCCTACTATTGGCTGAATTACCATAAACAGAGAATATATCTTTGTGAACGTAAGGTTACATTTAAATTCACTTTGTTGAATATGTTCTTTCTTATTTCATTACTCGAAACAACCAAAGCGACATTTTCATTTACATACATTACATTATTTTTCCACAGGTATAGTGATTACAATGTGGCCGAATCATCGGTTAAAGGTGCTATTTAATATGTACATAATAACACAAGTTTTAAAAATTCATTAAACAGAAGAAGAAATAAAATAAAAGTAGAGTCGAAATGGTCAAAAAACATCTGATCAGACAAAATATATATATATATACTATATGAAAGCTCCATCTACCAGAGGATATATAACTACTGAAGACCTCACGACCGTACCTCTAAGTTGTGAAGCTTGAGAGCAGAGAAGATGGAAAAGTCCTTGTTTAGCCACCATAGAGCCCTACTTGGAGACACTAGCACACCTCGACTTACTGCTGACTGTGTTTTCAGCATCCCTCGTGAAGGAAAAGACGGTTGCTCGTAGATAGTGAATGACTGAAAGAAAAAGAAAAAAAAACTTGAAAAGAAAGCATTCACGAAGCCCAAGGGCGAGAAGCGATATTATTATTATCATTATTAGCATTAGTTATTAGTATTAGTATTACTATTGATGATGATCCCAGTTCGAAGGCTTTGTAGTTTTAATTTTAATGTTCATTACATTCTCGTTAATACATTTATCTGGTGAAGTTTCACATGTACCCTAGGGTTAATGTTTGTTTAGTGTTTATTTCTCAACAGTCACTCTTACTGTATAGTTATTCATTCTTTGGAAAAGTTAATATTAGCTACTTGCGGAAAACTGGATGCCTTATGTGACGATTATTTACAAAATAAGGAAACTTATTGCGAGTGCAGGTGACGTTTATTGTGTTCGTCATTTAATAATAGTAATTATATATTGAAAATGACGCTTGTCACCGAATGCACTCACGTGTGGTTATACAGTTAGCGTGCTCGCCTTCAGCACGGAAGACCCGAGTTCTATACCCCGTAGGAGCTCATATAGTACAGATTTTACGGGAAACTGTAGATCCACTTCTCTTATAGCCTCGTTGCTGAGCGAGATGCTAAACTCTATATCAGTCAAGCTTGTCACCGCTTAGATTTCTTAAGGTTAATGTTACTTTTTCATAGTGTAATCCGGTCCAGTTTTGTAGACTTTGTTCTTTTCTTTTTCAAATTCGGGCATTCACAGCTTTTAAGTTTTTTTTTTTTTCTGATTTCATTTGGTATTGGAAATTACCTTCCCAAATTTGCCAGAGTTTTTTTTTTCCCCTTCCCTTTCTATCCGTCCGTCACACCAGTCTGTTAATTAACGATTTCAGGGTGTAAATAAACGTTTGCTTTGTCAATGATAATGATGTCTATTTTACGTATAGTATCTGTTTGTAAACAGTCCGTGTACTTTTATGTTGCTTGCTTTGTGTAGTGTCATCATTATTGCTGTATGTGCAAACAACACCTTTCCATGATTACAATTAAAATGTGAACAGAGGTTTTTGAAGAAAAAAACTGAAGTACTTAAAAAGCGGACCGTCAGCTTGAGAAAGATAGTGTAGTTTGGAGGACGGTCTAAAATTTACACCATCTTCTTTAACTGGTGGAAGGAAGAAGGAAGGGAGAAAACTATTCAGTCTCAATGGAAAGAAAGTGTGTTTTTTTTTTTTCTTCTTTTTTCGAAATAATCACAGTTACCTTGTTTCTTCCATTTTGCTCTTTTAACTGTAAGTAGGATATCCTTTGTTCACACGTTAGAGGTCTGAGCTTTACATCACGGTCCTAGGTTAAGTTGATTCCTTTAAAGACAGGTCTAGAGAATGGGATTGAACTATTGAAAGAAGGCTCTGTTTACTAGCGAAAACTATCGAAATTCGTGAGAGAGCTTTTACTATCTATATGTAAAAGTGTTTCCTTTTAGAAAATAATACCCTAGTATCAGTCATTCTAGTAAATATCAAATACTGTATCTGTCTGTAACTGAAATAAGAATTAAATGTATCAGTACGGCAGATTGTCACTTTGATAAATTTCTAAAATTCATAATCAAAGAATTTTCGCTCTTGATTCTGTGTGATACATCTATTTAAGATTTAATTATGAATTGTTTCGCTTCATGATAATACGCTTTTTAAAACATGCAGCTAGCTATTTGTGTCTACTGATCCAGACGATGTTTTTCATAACAATACGTTTTGAAGACGAATTTACTAATTTTAGCATGCTTACAAACAAGCAGAAACTTGTAATGTGATGAATATTAGACAGCAGATAGTAATGATAGAAACCAGAAAGCAAGAAGGATGTTTAGATACCTTTCCAAAATTTTTCCCGTTTCAGCAAAGTTATACCGAATTATGGTTTGAAAAAGAAAGAAAGAAAAGTTCATTGCGCTTTGGGACCGTTGGTTCTGGTCTTAGTAAGTTGTTGGTTTTACAAGAACTTTACGGTGAAGAACAGCTATTCCTCTGTGCCATGTTACTCCTAAACTCAGATCATACTCTTTAATTGTCTCGATCTCACATCCAGCTGCACTCACACCGAATCCTTATTCGAAACTTTCGTTCACCTCAATGTTACGTTGTTTCAGGTCATCCACGTAACAATCTTAATGTTTACAACAATGAAAAGATTGTGTTGAGAATTAACATAAACAATAAAATTATAAGAAATAAAAAGTAAAGGAATAGACTGTTTACATTAATGGATGTAAAAACAACAAAAAATATTATTTGTTTTTGAATTTTAGTGTTGATTTTGTTAACCTGACCTATTGGTTCGACAAAACAGAGTTTAATTTGGTTTTTGAAAGCAATTTTCAGGTGCGTAGCTCCTAAATGACTAAGTTATCGTAACACAGGCAAGGCAGAAATATAATTGAAACTACCCAACAAGTAATCACAAATTTTTATATCTTCGGTGCTATTATCCGTCCTTGTTAAACAGAATATACTGAATTGTAGTCTTTTGTAAATTTTCTTTTTTCCTCAGCATTTGAAAACTAAAATGAAAAGAAATGAAGAATGAATTCATTATTAAAAGCCATGACATAATTATGTGGCTGTTTATTTTTTGAAGGAATCAATAAATTTATAAATATATAGCATTTCAAGTAAATATCGCATTCAGGTAATGAGAAGGACAGCATTCGGTCAGATTATCTGGATGACTTCAAAAGAAGATAAATAAAGCCCTTACCTCGCGGTTTGATATCTTGCAGATCCTTCGCTAAGAACAGAAAGTAAATAGTGCATTGCACAGTCTTGAATCGCTAAGTGAATTAGAATTGGAAGACGTATTATTCTGTCGACAAACGCGTTAAAATACTTTTCCTTGGGTAGTGTGGGGTTAGAATTAGTACCAATATAAAGTTTAGCGCAAAGCGAATAAAACCTTATAATTATTATTGATAATATTCAAGAAATTGCTTCGTGAAGTTGAAACATTTATCAGCTACAAAAGATGTCTCCAATTCAGCTCTAAGAACAAAAGTTGTGGTACAGTCCGCAGCAAAAAAGCCTGCAACATGGGCATGTAAGTTTATTGTGAAACGACGAAGTCTTTTCCTCCAAAATCAGTGTGCAGAGGAAGACTTCGAGGTTTTTCCTGGCGTGATTCGTGCCACTTAGACGTTATGTTAATTCCCTGGGCTATTAGGCATAGTTTCACAGTAAGCTTACATGCTCATGTTGCAGGTTTTTTTTTTTTCCGGACTGTACATGACCCTAAAACAGAGACCTTAGGCAACCAAAGCAAGTCAACCGTTCAATAGTAGTGATATTAAACACATTCGCTACGTCTTTGTAGTGATACATACGACCCGCGCGTAGTGAGTGTTGTGTGCCAGTTACTTCGATACTTGCCAGTTTGTAGCTGTGATGTGAAACATTTGCTCCCAAAAAATTCCTGTTTACAACAGCAGCATTCAGTAGAAGCTTGAGCGAATTGCACATCTTACTCAATAGCCATGTGGATATGACTCGCAATGTTCATAGTGCTTTTGAAAGCCCCTTGCGAGAAGACTGGAATGTCCCGGGCAGGTGACGTAAACACCTCTAGAATAAATACACAGTTCTCAAGTAGAAGTGTCAAGTTATGAAGTAAAATATTAACCTGTCTGTAACTATTACAGTGTTCAACTTCGAAATTATTTCAGATCGAGTTCCTTAATATTTGTTTCAAATAATTTTATGGTAAGTAGAATGATATTGGTCGTAAGGCTTCGATGAAAATGAAGCACTTATATTTATCAACACAAAATTAGACATTAATGTTGTATTTTTGCATTTTCACAGCGAATCAGATTATCAGCGTGGCCATAGCTTAGATGAGTTGGAGTCTCCCGGTGGGTTTGCTGTTGTGATTAATGGGCATTCTTTAGTACACGCGTTGCATCCACAAATGGAGAAGCTTTTCTTAGATGTAGCCAGTCAATGTAAGTGTTTATTGTTGAGAATAAGTCAGTAGATTGTGTTTTGTTCGAATTAAAAAGTAAAAACCCTGTCAAGTGTATTTAAAGAAGAAAGCTAAATACAAGTATTGTTCAAATACAGGTATAGTAACTAACAATAATTATCAGACTCAATTTAAATTTGTATGACATTCGAAATTGTATATGTTTGTGTAGTTTGTTCTAACATCTATGTCGGATATCATATACGGATGAATTGTTCGATAAACTTCTGGCTGCTTGGACGGTAAAGAGTGCTTCATTCCTTAATTTTGAATAAACTTTAATGTTCCCAGTTCCCATTAAAGCTTTATTTTTGGTAAGTTTTGTTAGAAACTAAATGGCAACTAGCGAAGAGAAGTAACAATAGACGACAGCTTTTTCTTTTAATCGGTGTCGTTCGGTTATTTGGTTAATTTATCTTTCGATTTACGATGTCGTTGTCAACTAATACTAGTTATTTGTATTTTGTGTGTTTCGAGTGTGCAGTTGTTCTGTGCTTTCTGCACTAATGTCATTTCGTTATCCCTTTAACTTCGGTAGCATGTTGTTTTATCTAGTAAAATTTTTAAGACATAATTCCCTTTAGAAACAACAGCGTATTAAATTCTAGTATATAAAAACAAAGCGTATTAAACTCTAGGAACAACGAAGCATCAATAGGCAGCACGTCTGGTCAGGTATGGTGTCCTGGCAAATCTAGAATAATCTAGAAACTTCGTCACAAAACGTTAAAGAAAACAGAAGTTGTTAAGTGTGTTATTGAATCATCTTTTATTGTAACAGAAATCTTATTTGCTACAGAAGTTCATAATGAATCTATTAGATTGGTCATTATCTGTAATGCTGCCTTTTAGATGTTTCAGATTATATAAATAATATATCGTGATACTAGTAGAGTATCAGTTATATCGTAAACCTAGATAAGGTTTCCGAATTATTATCGAATAAATGTTTGAGCAGATGGTAGGCTTCAGTCTATTTTTTGAAACATCATTCATTTGCATTTATTACACGTCTCCTGTAGCGTATAGATCATAATTGTGGAATGTTGAAACTAAGGTTTCATTTCATTATCTAATGCTCATAAAATTCCACGTATTAGACGGAAGTTCTCAAGTGCTGCTCTATTATTGTGTGCAATTACTATAGGGTGACTGGGCCGGTTGTGGACACCCTTAAGGAAATTTTGATTTTGATATTTTTTTGTCACTTGTATTTTAATGTTTCAGTGGTAGTTTTTTATTCAGCTAAAGTGAAATTTTATTCTCTTTGAATGTAAGCGCAGCTTTCAGTCATTAAGGGAAGCAGTAAGAAAATATGCCAATCTTTCATTGGAATAGCAGCTTTGCTAGTAGTGGTCACTTTTTTCTAGTGATAGACACTTTTATATGTAGTAGTGATCACATATTTTTTTAGGTAACACTTAATATACGTTACTGTGTTTATTCATATTACATTTTCTTTTTAAAAGTAAATTTACATTGAAATGATCGCTACTATAGTACTATCAAAGTAATAAAAACTCGTTATTTAATTAGCTATAATATTTAATGAAACTGAAGAATTGCAGAAACATATAAAAGTGAAATACAATATAATTACATTTGAAGTATAGCTTTATTTTTCTAAGAAAAAAAAATATGTAAACTTATAGTGAAGATATGCTTTTATAGCTTTACATTAGTACATGAAGGTAAAATCTGGCAGAGCATCATATTTTAAGGATCTTCCATATAATGAAATTAAACTACCACAAATTTTACAGTTTGTCTGTAATATCCTGAAAACAAACAGAAAAGAATTCGAAAAATGAAAACCCGGTGCGGTATAGAATATTATTTTACATGTGATATCGTTGTCGTATCTCAACTATCTGATATCGCTTTAGAGTTCTTTATAAATTTGGCATTTATTCGCGGGTATATAAATATCTATACAGCGATAACAGGTAGGTAAGTCATGATAACGGTATCGCACGCAAAATAATAATGTCTACTACACTGCGTTTTCGCTTTTCGATTAGTTTGAATTTATTACAGAAAAACTGTAAAATTCACGGTAGAACCTATTTTATTTTTACTGTATGGAAGACCCTCAATTCCAAAGATACAGCTAAAAAAATAACTTATTCTGCATCGTCTGAATTGAGATCACTCGAGTTTTCATCTAGGTCACATTCAATTTGAGCACAAAACTCTCACAAAAAGGTTATTTCGTCGTCAGAATCGGATTAAGCTATTTTATGAAGATAGAAAAATCCAAAATCGTCACATGTTTCCTGGATACACAATTAACATGAAACCACTTTTGACATTTAGTACACTGCACCCGTCTCGACATATTTTCGGTGTGGATATGCTGAGAAAATCTTGAATTACACTTTCGACACTTACGTACTTCGGTCTTTATTTTCGTATTAATTTTACAAGTTGCTTTTCCCTTACGTGAACTGTTTCTTTCCTTATACTTCGATTTTTTTTTTTTTTTTTTTTTTTTTTAACTTAAGAAGTCCCTGTACTGCTTAGAACTTACTACAGCAGGGAATTGGAGTTTTCTCCTTTTGGAATTTTGTATTTTCTTCGGAGTTTTTGGCCGCAACAAATTTCTTTTCAATGGAATAGACACACAGCTTTCCCGTTTAGAATTTTCTATGGATATGTATTGGCCTGGCTATAACATGTTGAACTGGTACCGACAGACTGAGAGTCTGTGGCTGTTGAAGACGACATATTGATATTTGATTGACATCCTTCATTAGACCTACGAGATGAATCGTTGTGGGTAGGTTGTGTATCTTGAGTAGGATCGCGGAGCAATTTCACAGACTCCGTATACATAGTTTCTATAGCCTCTGTTGTCTGCTTAGAACGGATTTTTTTCCACACACAAAATAAATCATGAGATTTTTCATCCGTATGCCAGGTGTCACCTGCTTTGAAACTTGTTAACATTTGCTAATCAATTTTCGATTCCAGGTAATCTATACGATTTTAAGAGCAAACGGATCAACAGATTCAGTCACGGTAGACTTTTTAGAATATCTGCTGCATGTAGGGGACACATTTATTTCTACCTCAAATGCGGCTGGTTTTTTCTATGCCCAGTACTGAAATTGTGCATTCAATTATGGTCACTTAGTGTGACCATTACTAAAAAATAGGCATTTTAGTATTTTAGTAATGATCACGCCTACAAATCATGTCTGCAACAATGTAGGCGTAAAAACAAGTATATTTTTGAAATAACTGATCATTATTGAATTCGTACATATTAAAAATCACAATAGTTATAAAATAAAGTAGATGTAGTGGAATAATTCGGATAGTTTGCTTACCTTCAAAATTTAGGAATTGGAAAAGTTCTTCACATGCACATAAACAGCTTCTTCTAGACTCTTACTCCTACGGAAAAAGCTATCCAATGGGGATGCAGTATAAAGAAAGGGTAGTAGGCTTTACAGTAAAAATGAAAAAAGCTTATTGGCTAATTCACTTCTGCACCTCAAATTTATTGTTCTAGGTGACCACTACTGAAAGGGTGACCACTACCGGCCCAGTCACCCTACAGAATGATAGCAAGTATTTTGCGAAGTGTTAAGAGTAGTACAGATTATTCGAGTAAAAAATAAGATTCATGTAAACGTGTTTGCAATTATCAGTAGATTAGAAGAAATGCACATCTGTCGTAAACTTCGTTTCAACTTCGTAACAGTCAGCCTCACGAAAAGAAAAGGGATGAAATTTGTTTTAAAACTGAGTTAAAGTGTGTTATAAGTATATGCTATGAAAATATTGAGAGTTTCAGTATTAATTTAATCTTATCTTTCAAAAACTCTCTATATCGGTATATAATTATCAGTGGCACAGCAACTGGGTGGACAAGCAAGACCGTTCCGTCTTTCTGAAGCAAAGTTGTGAAAACAATGAGTTTATTTCATCATTTGATAAATATTTTGTAGTTAGTTCAATATTGGGTTCATACTTCTGACTTAGTTGTACTCCCAGAAAAAAAAAATCCTAACTGTTATTACTGTCTTGAAGAAAATATTAACCTTATCATTGAGTGCAAACTTAAAATGTTTAAATTCATAATAGTCTAGCGGTAATGTTTTATTTATTATATAACATTGTGTTGTCACACGTCTGCTTTCCATTCTTACATTTTTATTTTAAATGTAAAATTTTCAGTGTTTTATAATTTATCGTAACAGGCAAATCAGTGATATGCTGTAGGGTAACCCCTCTTCAGAAAGCGATGGTCGTTGAACTGATTAAGAAGTACAAAAAAGCTGTAACGTTAGCGATAGGAGACGGAGCCAATGATGTTTCAATGATCAAAGGTAAGGACTTTTCGTTTGTGTGAATTCCGTTTTAATTAGCTTTAATGATGTTCAATAGGGATAACTCATTTAAACTCATTCATAACACAATATTCAAGTTTTGTGCTATGCGTAAGAAAGACCTAAGTTTTAATGGACATGTTTTTAAAAAGTGAAAGCATCAATATGTACTTTACCTTTAGTGTATGTGTGTGAAAAAGAGAGAGGGGGGGGGGAGGTAGGTGGATTGTTAATTTGCATGGTTGACAACGCTTGGGAGGTGAATCTACTCATAGAAACAAGAGAAAAATTCAGTAAACATGTCTTCAGAATCGCTTGTTTCAGAATTATAGGCTGCCGAAAACGTCCGTCAAGCTGGCCCGCACAAATTTCATATTCAAACTAAAACAGTACCAAAAATTTGTACCCAATATGTACCAATTTGTACCACTAAAATTAGAATTTGTACCCCCACCAATTTCGAAAAAATTGAATTTCTGATGGCGGGCCAGCTTGACGTCAAGCTGGCCCGCACAATTTATTTTTCTTTCTAATTCGAACAAAAACGGTACCAAAAATTTGTACCCAATATGTACCAATTTGTACAACTAAAATTAGAATCTGTACCCCCACCAATTTCGAAAAAAATTAAATTTTGATGGTGGGCCAGCCTGACGTCAAGCTGGTCCGCACAATTTATTTTTCTTTCTAATTCGAACAAAAACGGTACCAAAAATTTGTACCCAATATGTACCAATTTGTACAACTAAAATTAGAATTTGTACCCCCACCAATTTCGAAAAAAAATTAAATTTTGATGGTGGGCCAGCCTGACGTCAAGCTGGTCCGCACAATTTATTTTTCTTTCCAATTCGAACATAAACGGTACCAAAAATTAGTACCCAATATGTACCAATTTGTACCACTAAAATTAGAATTTGTACCCCCACCCATTTCGAGAAATTTGAATTTATATAATTTTTAAAACTATACCTTATCTTGGGCAAACCAGGAGGTAGTGAAAGTACCAAATAGACAATATTCTAATCCGAAACAGATTCTGAAACCAAGTAAAGCTCTGTACAAGTTACTCAGGTGCAGATGTGGGCACAGATGACTCCCTCGTGTTGGTTATCGGTCTCTATAAGATGACGCGAATATTATAACCGTGCACCAAGTGAAATTCACTCAAACTAAGAAAGATGTCAAGACTCATAAAGAATTCTGGAGAGCGACAGATAGATGAGTTACCACAACAGATACTGCGAAAAATATTATGTAAGAGGTGCTTAATGGCAGGAATAATCAAAAGCTGTGATGATTACATGGGGAAACAGGAAAAAATAACTACAAGGCATGGGTAATTGAAGAAATATTGAAATTAGTGGAAAAGCGAAGAAGTTGCAAACTAAACAAGGACGTCGAAGTATACAAGCGATACAGAAACCTGATAAACAAGAAAGGCAAGAAAAGAGTGGTTAGCAAATGCAAGGAAATTGATGAAACTATGAAGACTGGAGACATAGAACAAGCTTACAAGAACGTGAAAAATTAAGTTTATCACATAAGAACCACTGCAAATGTAATAAAGGACAAAGACGGAAACGTTCAGGTATAGGAAGAAGATAGAACACATCGATGGAAGGAATGCGTAGAAGTTTACAAAGAAACTGAACCAGGAAGAAGCGGTGGTAGATGAAGTACATGAAGATTACTTGGGACCATCAATTTTAAAAGTGGAATTTGAAGAAGCAGTGCAAACACTGAAGTCAGATGCAGCAACCGAACCAAATGAAATACCAGCTGAAATTATAAAGAATTTAGGATAAAGAGTGAAAGGAGTTTTATATAAACTAATAAACAAAATTTACGTAACAGGTAAAGTACCAAAAGATTTTGAGAGTTAAATGCGAAAACAATGGTGTTTGATATTACTTGTGTCAAAAATACTTATAAGAATACTTCGAAAACGTGTGGAAAAAAGAATAGAGCAGAACCTGTCCGAAGACTTATTTGGCGTCAGTTAAAGGAACAGGAGAGGCTAACGACTGATAATCGAACAGTTTCTAAGAGTAAACTTTAGTTGTTGTAACAGCAACGTTCATCGATGTAGAAAAGGCATTTGATAACGCGAAATGGAACACACTGTTTGAAGTTCTGAAGAAGAAAGAAATAGACTAGAGAGATAGACGAGTAGTAGTATATGGACTAGAAAACCAAACAGGTCTTATAGGAAGAAAAAGAAATGAGAATAAAGAAAGTTGTAAGACAAGAATGCGGACATTCACCATGGATATTTCGAATATGATCAAATATGATCAAAATGATCGAATATAAAACGAATGACCTACTGTATTCTCAAATACTCTGTCTGCGTTCTTGTAAGCGACCATGTTTCGCAACTATATAGTTCAACAGGCATGGTTATCGTTTTATAAATATTTTAAGCTTCAAGTTTTTCAGCATAATTCATGAAGATCAAAGATTTTGAACCGAATAATAACACGAATTCCCGGCTTTCAGTCAAGATGTATTTTCTTCCTACATATAGTTTTGGTCTGCTAATGTTGATGCTACATTTTTGAAAGTATCCACTTTGTCGAAAATATTTCATATTTTGACATATCCATCCCAGCGAATTTCCATGTATTTAGATTCCTCTCTATTTACTTCTAAACCCATGTCCCTACAAGCGTCCAATAAAACCTCATTATTATATTCTCATTTCTTTTCGAGTATTAATCGAATGATAAATTGATTAATAATTAAATTGATCAATTGAACCTAAATCTACAATGATAATGTCCAGCAATTTCATCCGCGTATGGCGTCGGTCTTGCTATGTTTGAGAGAATTTTATAGCATGTTGACAGAAGACAGATGCCTTGATCAGTGGCGTATTTAAGGGGGGAGCTTCCGAGCTTAAGCCCCTCCCGAAATCTTACTTACTATAGTAAAGTAAATGAAATATCTTGCAGAATTTTCACATTTCCAGGCAAAGCCCCCCGAAACAAAATCGAAAATACGCCACTGGCCTTGATAATTATTACAGTCGATCTTGTCGCCTTTCTTGTGAATCGGAACAATGATTGATTCGTGGTGGACGAAATCGTATCCGTGGGTTTTCTCGGGATTCTCTCGTTTTTTCCCTGTTTCTCATTCCACCATTTCTTCCATCATTCACTTACAATTTCATCCGTCTCCTTTAGCATTTAGCTTGCATAAAAGTAGAACTTTAAGCTAAAGAGTTCATTTCATTTTTTCGATGATTGATTCCTTCTAATCTCGTGGCAATTCCTCCCTTTTTTCAGATGAGGAAAATGAGTTTCTGTAACTCGTTTCACAATTTCCTCCCCCCAGCTAAATTTAACGCGAAAGGAATTTCGTCTACATCCAGAGATTTGTATTGTTTCCATTCTTTAATCAATCTGTTTAGTAGTTTAGACGTGGTAGATGTATTTTCTTCCTTTTTTTTCCTGATTGGCTTTATATTAGAGCGAAATTATTATTTTTAACTTAGTTATTTTCCCAAGTTAAATGATAGACCCTACTTTCAATAGAACACGCGAAGTTATGCACAGAATACATAATTATTAGTAGTACAGACACCAGTCTATGTAAGAAAATTCGGACAAACTAACAGATACTGAGCAGTGTTTATTTCAGAAAGTAATGTTCCGGGGGGAGGCTCAACGGTATTCGGAGGAGCACTTATTATTTTCACATGGTACTGTTCTATTTATTATTATATTATAGACGTATTATTCTGGTCTCCTTCGGAGGCACTCACAGAGCTCCGGGAGGCACTAGCCCCGAAAAACATATCAGAGTTCCGGGGGACACTAAGTATCTAGTTAAAATTATTACAACTATTGTAGATACACTTTAGGTTTTAATTACGGTTAAAAGCAGTCGGGTCCCTGACAAAATCCGGCCCTCGAAACCATTTCGTCAGGCCTGTTGATCGTTTTTTGTAATACATTATACTAAATTGAAATTTTTCCAACTCTCAATTCTGTAGTGTTAAACTACGTCAGTCAACTTCCCTCCTGCAACTTGACCATGATGATAAGACTTAGATAATGGGAGCTGTAAGCGGGAGTGATGGGGAACGCGTCCAAATTTTTAGGTAAAATACCAAAAAAAGATAACGCAGTAATATGAAATTTAGTGAACTCCATGCATCTCCCCCAGAACTGGAAAGATAACAAAGAGTATGCTCAGAGGCCAACATTATCTTCTCTTCACTCCAACTCCTTCCCATTGCACTGGAAAATGCCCTCGACGTTGGTTATCCGACCTGCGACGCCAGCACGATCCATATAACTGGTTCGCTCCCTCTTTTAACTTGCTTATGCTAATTCAGAGACTTTTCTGTGTTTCATTTACTGGGCGGAGCTATGGGGCACGGGAGGTATTGCACCTCCAACTTTTTGACAAAAAGTAAAAATGCCACTTCTTAGATGGCCATTTACCAAGACCTGTCAAAATTTGCGAGACTGTACTGTAGGTCTTTCCCCCCGCAGCAGACGATTCCTAACTCCGCTTCTACATGTTTCTACGTTTTCATATGTGTATCTACTTAAATTTATAATATATATTTGATAAGTAATAGAATTTTCTTCATTATTACAGTATTGTATACATACATTTTTATTTAAATGGCTTTTAAGTTGACAGAAACAATTCATGATGTGAGTTTTCAAAACAACTCTTTTCGTAAGTAAGTTGGTGTTTTTATTAATTAAGAGAATACGTACCATCTTGAACTACTTCCTCCTTATACTTCATGATTTCCGCTTCGATATAACGCTTCTCAATAGAGGGTGGTTTGCCTCGTTTTCGTTGCATGATGAATTCTTGGTCGATCTATTTTTATTCCTCTAAACAGAAGTAAGAACTGGATACAAGATTTTTTTTTTTTTAAAAAAAAGGGGGCAAGAGGGAGGAGGATGAAGTACGCACTTGCTAAGTCATGTGATGTATAGAAGCAATCAAAAGCTTTAACCTTATCTCTAAACTAAATGAAAGACTAAACTAAAGATTACACTATAGACGAATTATATTCGGATTGTGAAATCTCACGATGAACCACAATTCCATAAAATTATTCCTCAAGACGGATGAGGAATTAAATCCAGGATGGGAAAATTAAACAAGTAATTGACAAAAAAGAATAAATAATGCTTTGTTTTTAAACTAAATCTATAAACACTGAAGAGAAAAATTCAAATTTGTCAAAATTGGTGGGGGTACAAATTCTAATTTTGGTGGTAAAAATTGGTACATATTGGGTACAAATTTTTGGTACCGTTTTTGTTCGAATTGGAAAGAAAAATAAATTGTGCGGGCCAGTTTGACGTCAAGATGGCCCGCCATCAAAAATTAATTTTTTTCGAAATTGGTGGGAGTACAAATTCTAATTTTAGTTGTACAAATTGGTACATATTGGGTACAAATTTTTGGTACCGTTTTTGATCGAATTGGAAAGAAAAATAAATTGTGCGGGCCAGCTTGACGTCAAGATGGCCCGCCATCAAAAATTAATTTTTTTCGAAATTGATGGGAGTACAAATTCTAATTTTAGCGGTACAAATTGGTACATATTGGGTACAAATTCTTGGTACCGTTTTTGTTCGAATTGGAAAGAAAAATAAATTGTGCGGGCCAGTTTGACGTCAAGCTGGCCCGCCATCAAAAATTAATTTTTTTCGAAATTGGTGGGAGTACAAATTCTAATTTTAGTGGTACAAATTGGTACATATTGGGTACAAATTTTTGGTACCGTTTTTGTTCGAATTGGAGAGAAAAATAAATTGTGCGGGCCAGCTTGACGTCAAGCTGGCCCGCCATCAAAAATTCAATTTTTTCGAAATTGGTGGGGGTACAAATTCTAATTTTAGTGGTACAAATGGGTACATATTGGGTACAAATTTTTGGTACTGTTTTAGTTTGAATATGAAATTTGTGCGGGCCAGCTTGACGGACGTCTGCCGAAAGCGTGGGAAAATGAGCTTCGGAGGTAAATAGTTTGAAAACTACTAGACATTGAGCTGAGGCAGAATGTTATAGTGTTAGATTTGTAATCTGCTCCATCCATCCAAAAGATATAGATATAGATATTTTTCGGCGCACGAGATTCCTCCACAGGGAGTGATGAATTTTCGGATATTCCATTAAGATAGGTGGGCCCTATTAATGACGTATAGAACGACGTCCCTCTAAGTAACGAAAATTCGTTGACAGAACATCGATATCTTGATCAGAATCAAGATAGTGATGTGTTTTTGGTGTTGTGCGTGGGTGCATAACCACAGAAGGGAACGATTGCAGTTGATAAAATGAAATTAAATAAAATCTTCAATTTAATGTCTTACGATCATACCCTGTGGGCTAAAGGAGACGTATTTATGATATTTAGTGGTTTTGAAGAATTAACGAAATGACTATGTACGAGAAAATGGGAGAAAAAAAACGGACACGCCTTTTGAACTTTAATAATTCGAGCCAAAATAAACAAAATGATTTTTTAAAGCTCCAAAAACGTTTAAAACATTACTGATGATCTAATTTGGTGTGTATATATATATATATTCAAATTAGATTGGCAGCAATACTTCATGGACAATTCTGTGGAACAAATCGACAGACATGTAATATGGTTTTCATTGGAATGGATTCAGAGATAGTCGCCTCTCTGATGGCATCCAGCGTACGTGGTTTCGTGGTGTAGAGAGTGTTCTTCCGAGTTCCCCTTAGAAAGAAGTCTAATATCGTTAGATCGAGAGAACTGTGTGGATACTCTTCACTTTCTTTTCGGCCTATTCATCTCTAAATAAATGTTTAATGCGGAAATTGTCTGCATAGTAATCTGGCGGTGCGCTGTCTTATTGGAATAAACGATCTTCATCTGGGTATAGTTGATGAACAGCTGGCACAATTTTTTCCTGCAACATGTTAATGTACTCTACACCTATCACTGTTCTTTTAAAAAAAGAAAGACTTGACAAGTCCTCTGACAGACATTCCACACCACACTGATAACCTAGAAAGATTAACAGCTCGTTCTTCCATAACATGGGTATAATCTCTTGCCCAGCACCACAGTTGTGGCGATTGATGGTTCCATTGAATTGAAAAGTCGCCTCATCAGACCAAACAATGAAATTAGTCAACTGTTCATTATCTCAAGTACATTCACAAAATTGGAGGCGCATATCGAGATCGTCTTCATTGCGTGAAGCAACCTCGGAATGTAAGAATTCCACGTGGCTTGCTTTAAAATGTGCTTAAATATATTTCACGCGGAGCTTACTGTATGGACTTCTGAGGAGATTTTGTAAAAGTTTATAAATTGTTTCCACCCCTCTTCCGTCCGCTACTGATTTCTTCTTGGCACACCGACCCTTCTTCAGATCACACACAGTTACTTCCCTCTCAAACTTGTCGCATAATTTCGTAATCGTCACACTTAACGGTGGCGCAGTATCAGATTTTGCCTGCCATCGTCTCTGCACTTTTTTCGTGTTCTGATATTTCCAGAAAAGCTTCTAAATCCACTTTCGTTGCTCAAAGAAAATGTTTCCAACCATCTTGTCAGTTACTCTCCGTAACTGGCAATGGAACTGAAAATAAAATAAAACAAAAACAAAGAATGGTCACACACTAGCCATGAAAGCGCCAAATAAGAATAATTTTATTAGGTTATCTTTAGTGCCTTCTCTGTTATTAATATTCAGTATAAACCCCTTTGTGGGACCCACTGTATTTCCCACCACAAGTTAACTTGATTTGAGATCGAAAATGGGACTCCTTGCAGTAGAGGTAAACGCTCTATCACTGACTCACCATGCAGCCCTTCTTCCTTGTTCTTCATAGCGGACAAAAGATTGTTGACAACACATGGGAGGTAATGACACATAAAAGCAACAAAACAATATAGAACAAATAGTTGAAAAGGGTGTATTAAGGGGGAATACATCTCAACAAACCTGCATAAATGAACTTTCTGGACGGATATTGGTGAAGACAACACTACAGAAGTGCAGTGACAGGCGACCCATAAAGAGCAACACAACATGGATTGTTCATATATGCCAAGATCAGACTTGTAAAATGATCTCCGTGTAATACACTCTTACCCGTTGTGACTCTACTGTGCATAAGTCCTTGAATGATATTTTGAAGGTGCGTATCTGAATGGATAAAGACGAAATGAGTAATGCCTCAGAGACTGTGTTGAAACTTTCAACCATTCGTCTCATTAAACAAATAGCATCGATGAATCTGGAGTTACCTAGTACAATCGAACATGCCCGGCATTTCTGAGGTCACATGAGCTGCAATGACATGAGTAACGAGGTCCTCGCGTGTTGCGATAAGCGTTTCGCACACTACGTGTTCCATCTCACCCCACAGAAAGAAGTCGAAATGAATTATGTCAGCTAAGTGTGGTGGCCAAGACACAGACCCACTATTACCAACACAAGACTCTGCGAATATTTGATTAAGGAAGTTACTGGCATTCATGTCAAAATGTGCAGGTCCATCATCCTGTTGAAATCACATTCGCTGCCTAATTGCAGATAACATATTCTCAAGGAATTCCGACAAGACATCACGTAGAAATGTAAGGTAGTTGCCGCCACAAGGACAGGTAAGCAACAAATAAGGATCAGTCAGATATCCTGCACTATACCACATCATACATTTAATGAAAACTTGTGCTGATGATCTTGTAAAAGAGTGCCATGCAGATTTCAACATCCACATCTGACTATTGTGTCTGTTGAACATATCTGTCCTCGTAAATGTTGCCTCGACGATCCACAAAACCAGAGTTGAAAAGTCCGATATAGCAGCAGTTTGCTGTAGAAACCATTGTCAAATTGCCTGACAGTGGGAAAGTCTTTCTGCGATAAACACTACATTGTGCACAACTTGAATGTGTGCATCTCTTCCTTATTGATATTCACCAAACATTAACATATTGAGTGTTCAGCGCCCGGGCTACAGCGCGTGTACTAGTTTTAGGATGTGCCGCTATCCTAATAAGTACATTCTCTCAAACTGATCCGTGTGCACTGTACGAGGTCATCCTTGTTCCAATCGAAGTGGTAAAATAGATCCTGTCTCCCTCGAGGTCGAAGATCAAGTTGAATAAAATGTGTGTGGTGGTAATTTCGGACTTAGGATCCTTTCACTATACATGCGCTTCGCTTCCCGGGTGTTATTTCATGCATTTCCATAAATGAGGTACATGCCAGCCAGCTCATAGAGCATTCTGTCATCCTAATTATTGTAAATTTTCGTATTTTACAAATCATCATCAGTATCATACGTATTCTACCATTATTGACAGGTCACTTGCCGCAACTGAGAAAGTTCCGTGCTGCACGGTCTTCAGCTGATCTCTTCGTCTTCATGTACAATCTTGCAACAGATCTAGAAATCTGTGACACTGCCACAATTAATAGGGATTCACTGGACAACTATAGTTTTAGTCTTCTCAAGAACTATCTAAAAAGAAATGCCCAATATTAACCCGTTAACGTCCTTCGACGCAATCAAACCACACCACAAGAAAAAACTTTTGTGAAAACATGTCCTTCGGATGGAAAGCTCCAATGCACCTAAATTTGTTTTGCTACTACAATCAACTTACACCGAAAACATTTCCTAATGATGGCCTGTGTACCTTCTATACAGCAGTTAAAATAAGTGCGATCTCCCTATTCCTTCCCCTATTCATTATTGCATTATTCACAATCACTAATGGACACGAAGCACGTAAGCATCACCTTCGTGATTGGTTAATTTCAGTAGATTCATAGCACTAGTGCTTTCATTGTCCTGCACTTCTGATTTACCCGTATCCCCACTACATATTGTTACACATTGAATATTTCTATGAGAGTACTCCTGGACAAACTCGTGTTTGTGGGTTTTTTCTTAGTTCACCAATTTCCTGCCACATTCTCGTTCAATTAGTTTTTGTAATCATTCGTTATTCACCTGCTTAAAAACTTCAGGCTATAAGTCAGGGACGTAACAAGGGGAAATCTCTAAGTTCGGGCTAAATCTATCGCCACTGTAGTTCAGATGGTCGAACAGTCTATTTTTGAGCAGTCCATACCTATCACCGCACTTTTACAATATTGTCGCATTTGTCATTATCTGTCTGAAAAGTTCATTTATCCACGCTTTTAGATATGTCTTCTTTCTGAACACTCTTTTAACTTTTTGTGACATCAGTTTTGTTGCTTTCATTTGTCATCACCTCCCATGTGTTGTCAACAATCATTTGTCAGCTACCAAGAACAAGGAAGAAGAGTGCATGGTGAGTTAGTGATAGAGCGTTCATCTCTGCTGCGAGGGTTCCCACTTTCGATCCGAGGTCAAGTTAGTTTGTAGGTGAAGAATATCGTGTCCATTTTTTTTTCCGGGGGATACTTCCACTTTTTCGCACATCGTCATTGCGTTAATTCTCTCACAATAATTAAAAGTCATAAATATGTCTCCTTTAGCCCACAGGACATGATCGTGAGACATTAAACGGAAGATTTGATTTAATTTTATTTTATCAATTACAGTCATTTCTTTCTGTAGTTATGCAACCACATATAACACACTAAAAACCCATCGCCACCTTGATTCTGATCAAGATATCGATGTTGTCAATGAATTTTGGTTAGTTGCTGGGACGTCGACCTATACGTCATTGATAGACCCCACCTATCATAAGGAAATATTCGGGAATCCCTCACTTCCTGTGGAGAATCATTCGCCGCCACTAAAAGATTCTGAATCATTCGTTTTTGGGCTGCCTACGCCAGGGGTGTAGCCAAGGGGGGGCCCATCGGGGCCGGGCCCCCCCAAATGGTTTCCTGGCCCCCCCAAATGACCAGCTTTTAAAACATCATAGTAAGATTATCTCGCTTCATTCATTTGAAAGTAACAAAGTTTATTGACAATTAATAATTTATGGTAAAATAGTAAGGAGAAATATTGTTTTTTTCCATACCGATCGAAAAATAGTGTAGTATCTCTTCCTTATACCGATGAGAAAATACGATACTTTTTTTTTGTGACAGCAGATTACACAATTTACTGCGATCAGTTTGAAGACAAACGTTTTAACAAGGTACTATAAATACAGCCATAAAACAAAGGTATTAAACTGATTTGTAAGTACAGTTTATTTTTATATGCTTTAACAAGTGTTTTAAAAGACATAGAAAATGGAAAATTTAGTGAGAAACAATGCTTTTATTCAATTTGGATTTCATTCGCTTTCTTTTATTTCTACTCAGTGTAATAAAATAATTGTGTTTTTTTAGTCACGAATAATAAATATTTTTATCAGGAAACCGTAAAGAAATTAACTGAAATTTCAAAGAAAATCAATCTTGTGTAGATAGGTTCTGTATCCAAGGTCTTAAATATACATATAAAGGTAACCAAGTAAAGTTATGTTGCTTTTTCACCCACCACCTTCGAACATTGAGGTGGAAGATCAAAAATAGTCCCCATCAGCATCGACGACCTTCTGAAAACGTTCTGGAAAGCCATGGAATCCATCGCGGTAGAACTTGGTGGGCCGTGAAACGACAAAAGTATTAGGTACATTTTGGACTTTTTACTAGGGATTTGAACTGGCGTCCTCTAAGGTGATTGTTCAAAGAATGGAACCGGTGATAATCGGACGGTGCAATACCCGAGGAATATAGTGGTTGCAATATTGTTTCCCATCAAAGGCAGAAAATGGTGTCCTGAGTCATCTTAGCCACGTGGGACTTAGCGTTGTCCCGTAAACGAGAGCCCATTTGCAATTCAGAAGCGATGGCTCCAGAGTTTTGAGTTTTTGTTGAGCACAGCTCAACTGCTGACACTACACAGTTGCATTGATACTCTGACCAGCTGGTAGCAGTTCCCGATGCACGATGCACCAAACACAGAGAAGGACCTCATTCTGGTACAGTGCTGGTTTCGGCTGTTTTGAAATCGGTTCATGGGATGCTAACCAATGATGACGGCGTCGTGGAGCTTCGTATAGGACACACTTTTTATCACATATAAACACCCTGTCCAGAAATGGCTCCGAAACAGTATATAAACACAGGTGACTGCCGCGTTGCCTTCTGGCCCGAAGTCAAAATATGTGAGACCCATTTGACCCAACTTGTAGTGCTTCACAAGTTGATGAATGTGCTGCCGAATGGTTTCTCCACACACTGAATTGTAGTAACAGTTCCTCTTTGTACATGTGTTGGTCTTCTGTCACGTGGTGTTTTCGGGTGTTTCGTCATCGTCCTTAAACTTGTTAAACCATCGCTGCACTGTCCGCGTTGTCACGACACCCTCATCAAAGGCCTGGCTTATCTTTTGTCCCTCTACAGCGGCGTTTGACCTCCATTTGAACTCGTTCAGCATACATGCTCTTATGACGCTCTGTGGATGTCCCATGTTCCCTCTGTCTTTACGCAAGTTCACGGTGTGTCTAAATTGGCACAACCAGGTAGTATGTTGGATATACCCACACCAACAACTGACGTTCGCCTTTTCTCCACTCGCATTCAACTCACGGTGTGAGGTCATATTGAACACAGACCTCCACGAAAAGGGACAGAACTTTCTTGGTTACCTTTATATTTATGCACAAAAGTATAGCGTTTGGTCCCGGGCAGTAGTTCTTGATTAAGCATAATAAAAACTATCTTGAATATTTTATGGATAATAATAATAATAATAATAATAATAATAATAATAATAATAATAATAATAATAATAATAATAATAATAAGCTACAATAGTTTTTAGTTTTCAGGAAGAAAACCAAAATTTTCCTTTCTTTCAGGCCTCAAAAACACTAGCAGCAACACTTTTTTTTGGCTTTGTACATTGTAGCTGGCCCCCCCCTCAAAAACGACGGGCCCCCCCTACACAAACCTGCTGGCTACACACCTGGCCTACGCTCAATGTCTGGTAGCTTTCGATCTATTTACTTCCAAAGTTCATTTTCGCATGCTTTCGGCAATTCTGAAACTAAGCGATTCCTAAATATTTGCTTGAACTTTTTTTTTTTTTTTATTTATTTTTTTTAAATTCTGTGAGTAGATTTTTCTTCCAAGCGTTGTCAATCGTGCACATAAGATATATTTGACCGAGGAGGAGAGAAACCCTGGTGGAAGTGGTTCACTAAGACGTCCGTACGAGATGTGAAACTTCGGGTTCAGGCGAATTCTATGTGAAAGACGCCGGAGGAGAAAAGAAAATTATTTCCCACAGTAACATATGAAGGTATTAACTAGTGCACATGAACTGTTTCATGAGATCCGAACCACGCGTACTTCCAAGGGCGCCGATCCTAGGGGAGCCGGGCGGAAACGGACCCCCAAAACTCATGTGGGCGCCCGCATTGTATTTATGAATATACAATATTTGAATGCAATTTGTCTTAAAATCCTCATATATGCCATCTGCATCTGAATGAATCCCCCCAAATTTAAAGAGAAATCGTCGCCCTTGCGTGCTTCTACTGGGAAATAATGTTTATAGAGAGAATTTTGTAACAACTATTACCATGAAGGAAGGTATAGTAAATATTTAATCATAGAGTATATAGATATTCACTGCTACCAGTGTTCATTAGCTTAATGAGTTGTTGTTTTTAGATTTATATATTTATTATTATCTATATCTAAACTTAAGCCAATGTAATCAAGTTTCTAACTTACAGCATTAGTGCTAAGAAGATCCATATTTGCAGTTCTAGATTGAACACTGTGTAGGATCACCAACGATGAGTGAAAACTCCGTGTAAATATTTAAAATTGATGAAGTCCAGGTTCATTTGGACATATATGTAAGCCTTCTTTTTTTGCCTTCCGTATAGCAGCGGTCCGGTGGAGGAGAAATATAATAAGGTGACATTGATCGTCCATTTGTATGAACAACCAAGGTGCGTGTAATACGGTCTTCATTGCGGAAATGGAGAGAGACTGGATGTGCCGATCCGTGTTGTTCCATAGGTTCTCTATGGTGTACAGAACTGGAGAGTTCAGGAACCATAAAAGATGATGGGCGTCCGTGCTGTATTTTTGGAAATATTGTTGAACAGGATGTGCAGGATCGTGCATGTACCACATGTTGTGATGAATCACTAGGAAAATATTTTTTAGTAATTCGGGCAATGTATCCTGCAGGAAAGTGTATCCAGTCAGTCTTCGGGGTAGCATGTATGGGCCGATCAGTTGATCATGGACAACACCACAGCACACGTACATTGAGTCCAAATTGGTGTTCGTGATGAGTGACAACCGTATTATGAGGATGTGCATCTGCTAACGTGTATATGTTATGCATGTTGACGATACCATTTCTTCGAAACGTGGCTTCGTTAGTGAACAGCATGATGGTAGAGGTCGGTTAAATGAACCACTGGCAGAATGCTTCATGTGGTTGAAAATCCGCTTCTGTCACTTCTTGTACCCTTTGCAAGTGGTATGGGTACAAGGCATTTTCATGTAACACACGCTATACAGTTATGTGACTAACATTTATTTTACATGTAATTTCCCTCATACACGTACCTGGCTCATTGCCCACAGCTTCTAACACATGTTCGTCCATACACAATGGGTCGATCAGCATCCGCATGGGGAGGTAGTACGGTTCCTGTTTCACACATGTCCCGATAAATTGCTTCTAACATTTTATATGATGGTTAGTATCGTGTTAGGAAAATTGCTTAGGATAGAGTCATGCTGCTTCGCACTTATTGCTATCTGCAGAACCGTACATGAATAGCATGTCAATCTGTTCTCAGTTTGAATAATGCACCACGTTTTAGTCGAGCACTGCCACTTGCTATCAACACTCGCAACACAATAACCGCACTCCTGTACTGTAGCGTCTTAAACGCAAGCGCCATCTATGTGTGTTTGTGTGAGTGTGAGTGAGTGAGAGAGAGAGAGAGAGAGAGAGAGAGAGAGAACCGAGCAACTACGTATAAAACACCAGCACCACCTCTAGATTTTCTAGACCGCCATTTCTAAGCTTATTGGATTTCGATACTGTTCGAACTTACTGTTCCCACGTTTTCGGCCGTCGCTAACTCGGCTTGTATGCCCAATATGTTATATGTTCATAGGATTTTTTTTTTTTTCGTAGTTCGGTGTTAGAAATCACTTCCCGATATTTGTTAAATTAATTAAGCTACACTTTATATATTAAAAATAAGCCCAGTGTTGGAAGAATGAATATCTAACCGCAAATTTCATACAACACTACTCGTCTGGATTACAACAACTTTCACAGTACATAATTTTTAAAATTTTCATTGTTTATTTCCCTCTCGGGAACTTTTATAACAACCTCATCTTATCTACGTTATCATGGATGGCAACTTTCGGCGGGAATTTTTTAAGAACTTGTATTTACTCACGCACAGAAAATAGGGAAAAATAAAACTGTTCTATTCATTTTGCTTGTCTTGTTTCCTGTAATGAACATACAGTTGAATTTATAATTTGTTTTTCAGCTGCACACATAGGAGTTGGAATTAGCGGTCAAGAGGGGATGCAAGCTGTTTTAGCGTCAGATTACAGTTTAGCCCAATTTAAGTACCTTGAAAGATTACTTTTAGTTCATGGACGGTGGTCGTACTACCGGATGTGCAAATTTCTACGGTATTTTTTCTACAAAAACTTTGCCTTCACGCTGTGTCACTTCTGGTTTGCCTTCTTCTGTGGTTTCAGCGCGCAGGTGAGTTGATTTATAAATTTAATTAAGTGTAATACCGAAAAATAATATTGTTGTATTTCAGTAGTTTTTTTAAAATATATCGTTAACATTTTTCTTTCTTTCTTTTATATTTAAATTTCAAATATGAAGAATTTTGAAGAAAAATAAGTTAATGCAATATAGTATAAACTTCATTGACACTCCCGCAGTGAATTTTTCTTTTGACACTAACCAAAGAGTATTGTGCGGAAATTGCAAACGCCCCACGATATATGTTTAGTAGGAAATCTGGTCATTCCTTTTGAATCAGTATTGTTATAAATGCATGCTTGATAAAGAGATCTCATCTGTGAGGTTATAGTGTAACTTAATTTAAAGCTAATGCGAAATTATGTACACTGTATAAATGAATATTTATTTCGCTACAATTGTTAAGTAATTCCAAAAGAGGAATCAGGTATCAGAAATGTGAATGATTATTTATGGAACATATCGACGATAAGAATTCAAATTCATAAAGAAAATAGTTTAATGGAAGATTGCATTCCTCAATGACCTACGAAAATTTTATACAGAAAAGGTAGATTGAAGGAATTGAGTTACGTATGTGAAATTTGGTAAATTATTTTCTGACACTGAGTATTTTCCATATTACCGTGTTTATTCCAGGGGGAGAGGGAATTACTTTTAGTCTGTTCTGTGTAACGTTGCACGAAGTTCATAGATAAATATTAAATAGTATCATGTAATTAATTGCAAACATAATAACCACATCATGACTGAAAAATCGTAACAATTCGTTTTCTGTGAAATCACATTTTCTGACAGTTGCGGATAGTGGTCATAACAAATTTGTAGGACAAAAGTGCCAAAGAACAAACTCTTATTGCTATTTTGGTAGACTAGTCTTTAAGACTAGTTGCATCCAGCTTCACAGATTTTTTTCCCTTTATTTACTTTATTCTGGTAAATACTTGTCAGAATTTGTTTCCCTTACTAAACCATCTTGGCACGTTGTCGTCGGGTAACAAACTAACTGTTTGTAATTTTTGTATAGTAAACTCTGTTTCGTTAGTATCGCTGTAAATTTCCTAAAAATTTATATTCCTCCTGCCCAAATAATCTCTGTCCACAGGTGCGTATACCCTAGATAGTTGAATTATATTTTCTGTAGATTCGTCTAATACCTGTAATTTCTTAAGCTTTCCTGTTCTCTTATTTGCAGTTGCTGAATTAGAATGTGTTTTGTCAACTCGATTTTGCTCTCATACGTTCACAGAGATTATACCCAAAACCTTTAGAAATAGTATCTGAAAACAACTAGAGAAAGTTGGTTCTGGTATTTTATTTTCTCGTTTTAACAAAGTTCCCAATCGAATCACGTACAAAACATCTCTGAGATCATTGATCCTTCTCCATCTTTGACTATTACGTTCCTTTTCCTATCCTCATTTTTATTTTTACTCGACGGACTATTGGAAATATTCGTTGGGAAAAAGTTCCGATTTCGATTTGTCCGAGTAAAAAACGGGATTCCACTATTCTTCAGTCCAGTAGATATGTCTTGGTCCACTGAAAGACTGTTTTTCTTGTTTTGTACTCCCGTTAATGTTTCTTTTACTGCAACGCTACAATGGAGGTTGAGCTAATGAGGCGGTTGGTTACAGTTCTAACATTAGTTTTTCTTCTTTTTCTTTTCCTTTTTACTTCTTTTTTCACGTTACATTAAATTCTGCTATTATTTCTGGAGTTGTTTTGCGTTTATTCCGTTTGCTCGGTACAACAATAAATTAATCCTTCTGTTCCGACGTGCATCACGGTCTTCCAAAGCAAAACTTTTTTTTTTCTTTCGATGGACTGTTCCGCACATAGTGTGTAACGATACGCGAAATTTTGTTGCAGTTTGCCGCGTCGTTAACTTTTCTTGATGCAAAATTATAATTTCGGCCTTTTATTTCATTACTACCGTGTTGTCCTTCGATTTTTTTTTTTTTTTTTTTTTTTTTTTAAGAATAAAACTTTCAGATAATTTTGATGACTAACGTTGAAATCATCAAATAGAACACACACAATGGAAAAAGAAAAGTATTTTGTCAACTGAAAACCAATTTGCTTATTTTAGTATTTCACTCACAAGTACACAAAGTAGTCGTTAGGTGGCATTTGGTCAGTTATCGACTCAAAGACGCGGTTTATACATGTGTACGTAGGTCGTTGTACAAAAGTTACAATAGGATTCTTATCAAAATATATAACCTTTTAAAACTAAACTAAATACTTCTATACGTGATCGTTAGAGGCACGAGTTTTTCGCAATGCGCGATAAAACGAAATGCGTCAGAATAAGGAATTTTCAGTTTCTTTTCGTTTTATGATATTCTGTGTGTATTTTCATTGGTTTCCGTTGCGCGATAAAACGCGAAATTAGAAGTTTTGCACGAAATTTCTAACTACGCGATATGACGCGAAATTTTAGAAATATGTTTTCATTACTTTAAAAACGCCAGTTTTCCGCTGACGGAACGGTAGAACGTGGCATGAACTGTTCATTTTGGGTGATTCGGAGACGGTTATAGGGAACATTTTACCCGTTAGCTATCACCATTGCAGCTGGATTGGAAGTTCCGAAGTGATGATTGTTTGAAGTTTCTTGTATATGCACTTACGTATGTGTGGCTTCCAACAAGCAATGCCAATTGTGAAAGGTTTTTTCCAAGTATGGACTGATAAGTGACAAACATACAACAATTAAGGAGGAAAATGTGGAAACATGTAACATACTTATGTTTAATGCTTCAATGTGACCTGTGCCTATGTGTTTTCAGAAGACAACAGAACTTTCCTACTCATAGTAAGTTTAGTTCTTGATTTTCCTTCAGTTTGATATGAAAAAATATAATTTTCTATCAATGATATTGACATTGTCAAGTGAAATATTCAGTGTATTTTGCTTTTAGGTAATTAATGGTTTATGTTTATAGTGATCTATGAATAAAAAGGAATAATTGTAAAAATCTCAGGGAATTCTTCTCCAAGAGCTACAAAAGGCGAAACTGTATTTGGAAAATGCAACAAAACGCGAAATATGAAAAACAAAACGCGAAATTTTCAAATTCTTAATGCGAAAAACTCGTGCCCCTAGAGATCGTGTTTTTAAACTTTTTGCAAATAGTATAATCACAATCAAAGCAATCGTAATACTTCGTTGTCCGTAAGATATTAATCACATTTCCTCCAAGTCACTTCATGGAGATCACAATAGATCCATCTAAGAAGAGAAATTAATAATCTTTCCATTTTTTATTTCTGTGAGCCATTTACAAAAACACACACTTGGTGCGTTCAGAAATGATTGGCACTACAATTAATTTGTTTTCACAGGAACTATTTATTTAACAAACGATTACAGTTTATTTTAGAGGTATTCCCCGGCAATGTCTATACACCTTTGCCACCGTTCTGGAAGCTTCCTTATTTGTGTGACAAACCATTCTTTGGGGGTATCTCTCTGCCACTGGCGGACAAATGCTTGGAGTTCATCATTTTGTGTTGAACTTTTTACCTCTCATGCCCTCTTTCATTGTGTCGAATAAAGCATAATCGCTAGGAGCCAAATCCGGCGAATATGGAGGATGCGACAGTACACTAAACCCTAGTTCATGCACTTGGCAATTGTCTGGCGACTGAATGTGGCCGTGTATTGTCGTGTTGAAGAAGAACGCCATGGTCCCATTTTCCTTGTCGGCGTTGTTGGATGCATCGGCGGAGTCTATGCAGTGAACTGCAGTAGCTCTCATTGTCGATGGACGTATTGTGAGGGAGCCATTCCACCAGCAGTATCCCTTCCTAATCCCAGAAAATGGTCGCCATTTGTTTCCGCACGAATAATGCCATCCGTGCCTTCTTGGGACGAGGGCTACCAGTGTGCCTCCATTCCATGAACTGGCGTTTCTTTTCTGGAGTCTCGTAGAGGAACCAAGTTTCGTCGACGGTGACCAGACGCTCAAAGAAGTCGGTCGGATTTTCATTGTACTGTTGCATCAACTGCTGGTAAATCTCCACACGCTTTTGTTTCTGTGCAACGGTGAGGTCATGAGGCACCCATTGTGCAGACACCTTGTGCAGCTTCAAATCCTCATGAATGATAGTGTAGAGGGAACCCCGTGATAGACCTGTTTCTTTCTCTAGTTCATCAAACGTGATTCTCCTGTGCTCCATTATCAAATCATTCACTCGCGCGGCATTGCTTGGACTGCGTGCAGTTGCAGGACACCCAGTGCTTTTGTTTTTTGCAGCACTGTCTTTGCCTTCTTTGAATTCGGATACCCAACGAAACACGGATCTGTGACTTGGTGCTGGTGCTGTGTCCCCACATACGGCTAATAATCTGTTGTGGATGTCTGAAGTATTCAATCCTTCCCTCCAGAGAAACCACACTGTCCACCGTTGCCCATGTGTGTCTGCTTCTATGCTGTCTTTTCGCTGTCCACCAGCGTCCTGGCAAGTTGGAACAACTGCTGCTACAATGTGCTACCTACGCAACGAAACGAAACCATTTAGTGGGATTTGATAGTACTATAGTCTATCTTAATGCATACATCAACAAACATTTCAACTGCTACTTGGCACCAGTTATAGGGGAGGTGCCAATCATTATTGAACGAACTAAATATATATATCAGACTAAGCTTATGAGACAATTTTACATTTGAAACAACAGTAGAGGAGAAAATTGATCCAAATCTACATATTAGTAGTACCTTTGCTACAACATTCACCTGATCTGAGGAAATCCGTAAAGTATCACTAATCAGAATGATCGGTTGGTCGCGGGATTCGAATCTGGGGTTTTCATATTGTTAAGCGAGAATGACAACTGCTTAGTACTCCGTTAGAATTTGTGTGTTGCAACTTAATTGAGTTCTTGAAAATACACATAAAAAACCAAGAGTATACTGAACTACTGTGATGCTATAATTTACGTAGTGGCAGCCATAGAATGGGCAATTAGACTCTTCACCAAATCAGTTGATTTTAAATTGTCATAAGTATATCTACATCAAATTTATGTACGTTTTGCCTTTTGTAATTGAGTTCTTTTACTGATTGATTCTTGATTGAGCTGAATGAAAGAATACCTTGTTACCAGTACTTGAATGAATTCCCTACAATAGCTGCAATAATTTCTTTCTTATTTTCTCATAAACGTTCAAATTGATAGTATTATCTCTGATCTCTGACTTCATCCATTCCAGCTAATAATAATAATTATATATATATAATATGCGTTTTTCGTCCATAGGAACAAAATATTTTTCATTTGTTTGCAACACATTAAGTAACATTGAAGAAAATGCTTTATCTTATTACTACTCCAATAATACATATCATTATCGAGAAGTGTCCAGCAACATATGTATTTTTCCGGGCTTTGTGTAATTAAAGATGATTGATTTTACGAGGACGTGGGCAAATAGTGACATTTTCAGTAGAAATTCCTCTCTTGTCCCTTCTGAATTTGTGCCTAACAAGAATGTCATTCGTTATATTTCATGCAAACGCTCTTATGTTGTTATATATTTGGAGGCTAAATCGTAGTTTCGCGTTGCATAGACCCCATTCATGTGCTTCTACAGAGAATCTTAGATGGAGTGTTACATAATTAGATTTTAAGAAATGAACATTGGTTTTTCTTTTCCTCTCAGACAGTGTATGATCCATACTTCATCTCCTTCTACAATCTGTTCTATACATCGTTGCCAGTTCTTGCGCTTGGGATATTTGATCAGGATGTAAATGAATTTCATTCTATGAGATATCCCATTCTGTACACTCCAGGGATTGAAAACTTGCTCTTTAATAAGGAAGAGTTTGTGTGGAGTGCTGCGTACGGAACATTGACGTCTTTCGTAATTTTTTTTGTACCGTATGGTAAGCCATTAAGTATCTTATATTTTCTGTGCACCTTGTGTTCACGTGATGCTTGTGAGATGATGCAGCACAAATGTCGTTTCAAACGTTGGCTTTAACACTTGAGTGTTTTGTCCTCACATAGACGAAAAGCAGTGTGTTCTCCGTATCTGTTCTGTGATTTGTAGATAAGATAACGACTACCAAAATTAATATATAAGTAAATCATCAAATGCTGTTTAATTATGCACATGTGATTTCAAATAGCTTTATTTCCTCTAATAAATCGTAGTGTCGCCCATAATAGTCAGGTCACTTGTATTTAAGTTTAAATGCTGCAGAAAAGGTCGCGCTATTTCTTTGCAAAATGTAATCTCTTATTTCAAAAGCTTAACATACGTTTTCTTAGTTAAATATTGTAGTCATTTTATTCATTAGTTAAAAAGCTGCCAATTCATCCTCTCTCAGGAAATCATGACAGTTTCGTTATGCGTAGTTACAGACTGCAGATGGCGTTCACGGCAGTATTTATACTATAATATTTGTTTTACAAAATTTCCAATAATAGGTTCTCTTCTAGCTTTTCTTCCTCAATAATTCAATTGAACTCACACCGTGTATCAAGGCAAGAGTCCTTGATGGAGTACAAAAACCATAGTTTATTTTATTTCATTTTATTTTATTATCAGTGTGTACCTTTAATAGCTGTAGTTACAATATATTTTTAGAACTATTTTATAGAAATTGATCACTTTTGTGTGTGGGGTGGGGGGTGTTTGTTTGTTTGTTTGTTTTAATTTTGTGATACACATTGCTACACCTCGCACTTTACTCTCAACATAGTACTCTCTCGTGCTTATACGGTTAGCGTACACCCCTTCGGTGTGGCTTAGTTTTCTGTGCGTGCTCATGTGGTTGGAATTCCACGTTAAGCTGTTGGTCCACACAGGGCTGGATTAACCCATCTGGCGGCCCGGGGCTAGAAAAAATATGTGGCGCCCGCTGACTTCACCTAATCCATTTCTCTAAAAGTACAGTAGGAAAGTTAAGGGAATGTTTCATGCTTTTGGTAATATTTTATTTTATGATGATGATTGTATCTTAATAATTCTTTTTAGATAGCCAGTTGAAATTTTGATCAGAGTGGACGTGCCTGTCCACCTGGAGATCTGGAGCTGTAGCCTTCCCAAGCCCCTCCTTAATTTGGTTCTGGGTCCACATCTCATATAGCATAAGTGCTTGAAGGGACGCCAAACTTCAAATCAACTAACCAATTTACTGTCAACGTATTTTCCTCTGACTTCATTCTTAATTATATCCTTAAGTAACTACACGATAATCCAAATAAAAGTAGCTCGGATACTAAGAGCTCTGTGACGCAGGAAAAGCAAAGGAAACAATACAATAAAGTTACGATGCACTTATCATTAATGCTGTTTATGTCTTTCTATGGGCTGTAAATGACCACCTAAACTCTTAAAACACTTTGTATCCTGATAATGAGATTGATTATGTTGCACACAGTTGATCCTGCGTAATCTTTACAATAGCTGTGATGCTGTAGGATTTGAGGATTGTTTTCATACATTTTTTTCCTTTCAAGACACTCCATAAGAAAAGATCACGTACACTGAGATCGAGTGATGTCAGAGGCTACGAATTACTACTCGTAATTCGATTCTCATCGAAAAATTCGGTGATTGCTTGCATTGCATTTCGGGAAAAGTAAGCAGTTGCCTCTTGTTGGTGAAGTATGCATACCGCAGCACCTCATCACTCAATTTTCGTCGACAAGTGGAGTGAAGAGTTGTTTCACATAGCACTGTGAATTTATTGTTTCGTGGAAGAAAGATGTAATGATCCCCGTAGTTGAAACAATATACCATACATACACCTAGCCGTGCGAAGGTGTCTCGTGAAATTTATAAGTGTTATCTGCGGACCAGTACCCTAAGGTCCGAGAATCAGTCACAAAGAACAGGTTCACGTGCAAGTAACATTGCAATCTCAGACAGCATCCACTGACAATATTGCTCACGACGCTGCTTGTAGATCTTGCTTGAGAATGTGATATCAATTTTGCACGATGATATCAATTTTGCTGCCTGATGTGCTAACCTACTAATTGATTTCTCCGGACTCTACATCATATGCCGTGTCATAGCAATTTTATCTGGTATTCACACTCGTTTTCGGTACACTCTACACTGGTAGACAACAGATGTAGTGGAGCACCACTTTTGTATGAGTTTCTATGGGGTGTCTTCCCAACTGATCTAGTAGATACGCGCTCGCCTTTGGTATATGGGATCCCAGATTCAATTCTGAGTGGGAGAACCTTGAAGAATTTGAACCGATTACAGTTGTTGAGATTCTACTTTGTAGGCCCATGTCTCATCTAGTGAGGGTGCTGAAAGGGATGCTAAGTTCCAATTCAATCACTCAAGTTTCTATGTGGGAAACTTCAAAGCTTAATCCACTCTCTGTGAAGAGTTCTCTACAAGTTTTGAAACAGTTGTTTCACCTAGGCCTCTGCTACATACATCCTCTCAGCTATTCTGAGGACCATCATGTTTAGAACAATATAAATAATCTTACGTATACGCATCTAATCATAGTATGAACATGGCAAATATGAACATTATGAAACACAAAGACATTTCGAAATTACGCAACTTCGAACATCAAGGTTGTCCAAACCTCTTCTATTTGAATCACACTATATAACGTAACCTTTACAATGTATATATGTAGGTAATCAGTAAAATTTTCTATCAAGACTTTTGATGATAGAAGTAAACAATGCACCAATTGTGGAAGATGTTTTACCACGTGTATGAGAGGACAATGACAGTGCTTTAGGTACTACAAACTAGGGATGGCCAGATCCGGATATTTTTGGATCCGGATATCCGGACACTGGATCCGGATCCGAGATTTCGGATCTTGGATCCGGATCCGAATTTTCGGATGTTGGATCCGGATCCGAATTTTCGGATGTTGGATCCGGATCCGAAAAACCGGATCTTGGATCCAGACCTGAAAAACCGGATCTTGGATCCGGATTCGAAACTCCGTGTCAGAAAATTCGGGTGTTCCGAATCAGCAAAATTTTCGAAATTATTGACAAAGTGATTTTCATTCCTATGCTTAAAATAAGATTTTAAGACACTTTTGGTATCTGATCGTGTGACAGCCTTGCGTTCTCTTCATTCTGTTGATATTTGGTTTTCGTGCCTTAATATGTCACAATTACTCCAAATTTGATTGAGTAAAACTGTCGACTTAGGTGAGAGCAATCTCATTGTCAGATTCGATTCTAGTAGAAATACTTGACCGAAAAGGTAGTAAATCTTTTTTAAAGCGGTCGTCCTGATGGAAATTTGTCCTTTGTTTTCTGTAACACTAGTCAAATCCTTGGATGAAACCTTAGTCTCAAGCCCAAGCTTCTTCATTAGACTCAGGCTGCTTACTTTTCTAATTCTTTCTGAGTTATTGTGGTCACTGAATGAGGCCATTTCCTAGTCGTGATGGGCTAGGCCATTGCTAATAGAACAGCTTATAAAATATAGATCAAATCAAATTAAGGAGCAACTTCCCTTTTCTTGCTCTTGATCAGATTTTTTTCTTTCTTTAAAAATACGTTTCTCTGTGACCGTACCACTCCAGTTAGAATTAAGAATTGTAGTAGATGAAGTTCTAAATGGCAATTAATGTATCAAAATCAATGTATTAATGTACTGTCTGTGTATACAAAATACCATATGGAGCCTCGAGCAGTAACACGTATCTTTGTAATTAGTAATCCACTACTATTAACTCTGCATAGGTTGTATAAGGAGCTATATCATTCATGTAAACACATAGGCGGATGCAGGGGGAGGGCGAAAAGTCGTTCGCCTCTACCCAGCGCCACCATTAACAGTGTACTTTAGTAGTAATTTGTGGCAATTTCAGATCATCTAAGTAATTTTTCACTGCTAGCATCCCCAACCGCCCCCTAAGAATCCATCCGCCCCCTCCAGGAGTCCGTTCCGGATTCGGCCCTGCGCAAACATAATATACAACTCATTCAAGAGTACATTTTGGTAGCTTTTTAAAATTTTTATCTTAAAGGATTGTCATTTCTCGTGGCTACTTATGCAATTTTGTCCACAGGCATACATGCAATTTCCAGTCATTACGCAAATACATTTATGTACTTAATAGACCTCGGCTAGTTGGGGGCTTCGCCACTAGACCCCGTTACTAGGGCCTCGCACCACTAAAGCCTCTAATCATAATCAATTTAAAAAGAAATGTCTGGGGATTTGCCCTTAGACCCTCTGATATCTCATTTGATCGGCCTATGACCTCGTACCTCGTAAACCTACAACCATACCGAATCTCAGTTCAAATATCAAATTGTATGTAATAACATTCCGGTATCCCGAGACATACCGAATTTCAGTGCGAGTACATGGGGGCTTTCCCCCAGCCCACACATTTGCTCGGTCTACGGCCTCGCACATCATACGCCTGCAAACATAACGAATTTTTAAGGGGGCGCGGTGGCTCAGTGGTAGAGCGTTCACCTCCAGTGCTTGGGATCCCTGGTTCGATCCCAGCTCGCGCCGTGTGGACTTTGTGGTGGACAAACATCGTGCTCGTGGGTTTTCTCGGGGTTTTCCCGTTTCCTCCCACTTTCTTCATTTCATTTATTTCTCATAATCACCGTCTCCTTTAGCCTAACCGGCATAAGCGTGGGACGTAAAACTCAAAGATTTCATTTCATAACGAATTTTTGTTCAAATAACAAGTTTCATTTCTCTAACATTCCAGGATTCCGAGACCGAAGTCTTTTCTCCCCGCCCCTTTTCTTCCCCTCTAAGACATACATAAAAAAACGCTTAAGTACATACCTAATTATTTCAAATGTAAAGTCCAAATACCAAATTTTATGCTCCTAACCTTCAGAGGTTCCCAGATATCGACATGTTATTATAATAATTACAATCCCCACCCTCTTTCCTTTCCATCTCTTCTCTTTTCCTTTTTACTAAAACGTCTAAAAACACTGAAACACATGTCAAATTATTTTCAATGAGAAATGCAAATACCAAATTTCAAGTATCTAACATCAAGAATCATCATTATTTTCCACCCCGTTTCCCCCCTTCCTCGTCGAATTTCCCAAAGTCCTTCCTTAGTAGTATCCTACGTCACAAAGCCTCTGTCACAAACTGTCCAAATTTCACGTTTGTAGCTTAAGCGATTTGGCCTGTACGGTGATCTGTCACTCACTCACTCAGGACTTTGCTCTTTTTATATAGAGAGATTTAAGATTTTATGGGAAAGCCATGGATTTTGTCCTAAAGCCGCCAGTGTCTTAGAAATGTAATAGCTTTGCTATAAACTTTAAGCAATCAACTGACTGAACTGCGTCTATATGTATTATGTAAAATGCCGCTTATGATATTTATTTTGCTCGTAATAAAAAATAGAAATAATGACGAAAATTCAAAGACATCCATGATTTTAGCGTAATGCTGCAGGAGTTCAGATCATTGAATTAATCATAAGAGCCGACTGTATAAGATAGACTACATTAAATTCCAATGTGGCACAAAGAAAATATGCAGCATTACTATGCAGTTTTTCAACGTTATAACTCATTCTGAAAATATTATCATAGGTCTCACAAACAATCAAGTTTTAATCCTAACTCGATTAATATATAACAAAAGGCAGATCTGTACAATTACTGACTTGAGATGAAAGTGGCATACTTGTAGTACGTTTAAAGATATACTAAAGACTAAATGATGGGATGTGCGCAACAGTGGTCTAACCCCGAAAAATGTGAAAATGAGATTTTCATGTAATCTTTTGTCATTTAAATTCAATTGTCTTCCCACTGAGTTAGATAAAATTCACCTAGTCAATTTTATACATATGGATATTTTAGTTCTGGGTCTCAATCTAAGGCCTAAAATATTCAAATCAGGAATCCGAATCTGAACTTCGAAATTTAGGGTGTGGATAGAGGAACCGAATATCCGGATCCAATATTCGAAACTTCGGATCCGGATCCAAGATACAAAACTTCGGATCCGGATCCAAGATCCGAAATTCCGGATCCGGATCCAAGATCCGAAATTCCGGATCTGGATCCAAGATCCGAAACTTCGGATCCGGATCCAAGATCCGAAATTTCGGATCCGGATCCAGGAACCAGATATCCGGATCCAAGATCCGAAATTCCGTATCCGGATCTTATAGGATTCGGATCCGGATATCCGAGATCCGGATCCGTCTGGCCATCCCTACTACAAACCTCTTGTTGACTCACTTCATCTCAAATTCAGCAAAATAATTAAAATGCATTAAAAGAAAAATTAAAAAGAGCTGTTTCGAAATGAAACTTAAGGGGAAGTAATGGGAATTGAGGTTGTACAATCGGAAAAAGAATGAAATTTCGGATTACACGAAAATACATTTTATGAGAAGTGAATGTTGTAATTCTGTCCCAGTATACAAATCGTGTTCCATTGATGATCGTGGTTGGTTTTGATTTCCAATGTAGAGTTGTGAGCCCCTTGCTGAGAAAAAATGTGGGCAGTATATACGTAATTAATATCAAAATAGTGTTAACTCTAAAAATGTTACATATTTTTATTTACGTAGTTCTACGGAGAACACTGACGATTTCCACTAGCATTTTGGATTTCTCATTAGTTTCCAATTTCCATGACTGAAATTTAAATACATAGATACCAGTGGCGGAGAAGTAAGGAACTGTAAATGTAGCTTCTTTTACGATTGTAGACTTGTACTAACCTAACAAACAATCTGCTTCGTCAAAACTGTTGATAAAGTGTGTCAGTTTTTTTTTTTCTTTTTTTAATATATCATCAAAATATCCTTCTCGTATATCCCTAAGGGAGTAAAATTAGCAGTGCAAATTGTATTGGTCCTCTTCGTGACTAATTACTTCATGAATTTCAGACTTTGCCCGAATGCATAAAAACGCTGAAGTAATCTAGCCTTATGTTTTATGTCATGGACATAGAATTCTTTTGATTAAATAGATTGGAAATAACGTGCAAAATTTCTAAAATTCCAAAACATTTTTGATTTTTGCTAAAATGCGAGCAAACGCTAAAAGTTCCATCTTAAGTGCTGTATCTGTATCACATTGTGATCAATGTAAATATGAAGTGTGTAACTACTCTCTTCGAACACTAGGAATGTCTTAATTCATTGTTGAACATTGAACTATTTTATTTTGGAAATGTTGTGTAGCGAGATCGGGCGCGCACACGAGATTGATTGCGGATAAGACGCGATTTTATCATATTTCCTTCAAATACTTTTTTTTCCCTTTCTTTCCACAAGATTTTGTGGTTTCGTAAAATTCATTCGATCGCAAATTGTTTTTTTCGAGGGGATTTATCCTTTTGAAAGTTCCATATACTTCAAAGACATTTTTAGTGGATGTAACATAAACTTATATAATATTATTCAGCTGCGTCGTCTGTCTACTCCAGCGTTTCCCAACCTTTTTCAACTTGCGGCACACTACGGGTGTAACTTGAATTCTCGCGGCACACTCTCTTATTATTATTATTATTATTATTATTATTATTATTATTATTATTATTATTATTATTATTATTATTATTATTATTATATTAATCGTAAATATAAAATACCGTGGTATTTTTTCTGTGATTGCTGATCTTCTCACAGAAAAGAAAGCTCGATCGCTGTGTCTCCCCCCCCCCCCCCCCCCGTGGTAAATCATTATGCCTATTTTTCATTCTAATTTGAAAATAGAGAACAATTGCACTGAAATATAGGACTCAGGTTTTTAAAAATACTCTTTCTTTTTCGAAAACTGTATCCAACCTTTCACTAAGAAGGAAGATCACTAAATAAAGTGCGAACAAACTAGGTAATTTGTATACGTGTGTGCTTAACCGAAAGGAATGAATGATATTTTAAAATTTCAAGTTCCAAAATATTCTGCAACAATCATGGTCATAACAATTATAACAAATACTTTTTTCAACGTCAAAAATGTACAAAAAAGTAACACAGTATGAAACTTATCATTTATTAACATCGTTGATCTACGTTACAATTTTTAAATATTTTATGAAGGTTAGAATTGTTCAATAATATTAGTAATGTAACATTATTTCAATAATATCTATTGAAGGTTGCAATTTTTTTAATAGTTGTTTACTTTATAGGATTTAAACGGTGCACAATTTACATTTTACAGAATATCAAAATATAATTATCCACTAATACATGTTATTGTGATAAGCCTCGCAACAGCATCCTCAAATCTTCGCCAAAGATTACAGACAAAAGATCTCCACCAGTTCCTTACCAGAGGGTAGCGTTCCCAAAACTGACGCAACATTCCCTATTTGTACTGCCATACTGATGCGTTGCAGTAGAAAAGAGGTTGCTCTAGCGTCTCCTGACGATAAATAAATACGGTGACCAACTTCTTTTATAAAGAGAAAAGAGGTTGCAATTGTTTAATAATAATATATGAAGGTTAGAGTTTTTCAAAAATAAGTAAAACAAGTTGGTGCACGAAGCAAAATTAATGTGCAACTTGAGCTTGTTGTTTCATAATCTTCTTCAATTGGGGACTGATAGTTGTTAAACACACCCTCATGTCGTGTTACGGTGTTAACGGTTGTGACCCGTTCTTACGCTTGATTGTGTTCATGGCAGAAAATCCTATTTTACTTAAGTAGGATGTAGAAAAGGGAATATGAACTTTGTAGAAATAGCTGGATATTCTCTTCGGAGAGAAATCCAAAATTATGCCTTGTCTTCTTGTGAGTACTGGAGCTTCAAACCTTGGTAATTCCTCACATCGACCAATTCACTTTTTTTCCTGTACATTTAATTCTGCTGACTGTAGAATAGAAGGCGCAAAGGAGTCCCTCACTCAGTCAAAATAATTAAACTGAAGCATAGGAAAATACTTCTCAACATTGGTACACAACAAAGACAATGTGTCTGAAATGAGTAGAGGTCTGTGCGGATATCCGCATCAAAACGGGTATGAGCATATATATATATATTTCTTTTCTGTGCGGATAGCGGATAAAGTTGCGGATATGGTTTTCTACTTCTTTTCCCTACCTAAAAAAACGCTATGAAATGTGTAATGATGGATATTTTCCTTTTTTCCCTGAATGCATTTGTTCAGCGTATTCAATGTTCGAAATATGTCGGTAAGAAAAGTAACTTTATTGCCCCAAGAATCATCACTAAGGAAATCGACATTTTCACTTTCTTCTGGCAGAAAGAATAGTTGTTCTTTAAGTGCATAAAATCTTGACAATACACGACTACGAAACAACCACCTCGATTTCGTCGCGGCACACCAGCGGCCCATTCGCGGCACACCGGTTGGGAAACGCTGGTCTACTCTGTTAAGAAAGTATCCCTTGAAGTGTGACATTTTTTTTTTATTCTATAGAAAAAACACGTAAGTATGTATCTTAAATTGTTTGTTTCACCGCACGTGACTCATAGTAGTTCATTCACTAGCACATATCTTTTTTTTTTTCTTGTTTTTGCAGACTGTGTTTGATCCTATGTTTATCTCTGTCTACAACTTGTGTTACACATCACTGCCTGTTCTTGCACTGGGTGTTTTTGATCAGGATGTCAATGATAGGAACAGTATAAACTATCCCAAGCTTTATACACCGGGGCATTTAAATCTCCTGTTCAACAAAAAGGAATTCTTTCGCAGTGCACTTCATGGATTTTTTGCGTCATGTGTGTTATTTTTAATTCCATATGGTAGGTATTAGTCAGTGTTCAATGAATTGTTGTGAATCTATGTATGTTCGTGTGTGTTTATGTAGAAGTGACTTAAGTTTTAACGATTTTTAAGTTGCTTCGACCTTGACTTAAAATTACGTTGTAGGTGTGTCTGTGGTTAATACAGTGTATATCAGCAAGATATTGTGAGTGAACAGGGTAAATTACTATCGAATGCATTTATTATATCCTCGCTGCGCCTCGAGAAACTGCTATATGTAAAACTAGCAACTTTCTGGAAGAAGCAGAAAACTTGTTTTCTCATCATTTTCGTTGTTAACAAGTGTCATTTTTGTTTCCTTATTACGAGAAAATTATCACGAATTCACATAGGAATGTGAGGAAAGAAACAACACAACTTTCTGCTCATATTGTAGCTGATTTTCGACGGAAGTGTCACGTAGCGGTTTTTCGATTCGCAGTGGTGATATGTTAAAAAAAATTGAGAACCAATATATGTAAGAAAGCTCGTTAAAAAGTTTTCATTAAGGTTTTATTAATTGGAGCGTTTCCCGAATAGTAGCTTCTTTTCATACCGTAGGCAAAGGTAAGATTATAATTACTCTTGCACTTGACCATAACTGTGGTGAAGTAATTGAAACCTGTTTAGAACAGATGCATTTTTACTCACACTCTTCTCTACACTCCCAGATTTTTTGATCTGTACGGTAGTGAATAATGGAAAAATAATTGGCATACATAAAATTTAGAAATTAAACCGTATTTTATATAAAACAATAATAATTCCAGATATTTCCTTTGAACAGAAGCCTGTTGTGCAGTGACATCATAGTTGTCGGATTTCCAAGTCTTTGCACTTTGACAGATCTTGGAAACAAATATTATTTTATTTAATGTGTTATAATTCTACTACTTGAAATTATAGATCTCATTTTTACATATTAATAAGAAAGTTTTAGAAAGAAAGAGTGAAGAGTGTAACGAAAGATCTATTAAGTTTTCATATGAGGAATAGATAAGTATTCAAATTTATATCAGTAAAAGATGTTTTACGAAGTTCTTTTGTTTTCAAGTTAATGTGCCGCTTTTGAGCTCCCACAGTTCCAAATTGAAATTGATGTTAGTCATAACTCTCCTTAACTGTTAGAAAAAATGGGGACATTCTTGTTTCCTTTTCCTCATTTTCTTAACACTAGTGATAATGTTCTCTAAACAAAGGAGCTGAAAAATTATATTTCAAATATAAAAGTTACCGATTTAAAAAAAAATGTATATAGGTATTTCATATAGGAATATTTTATAGGTATTGTTGTTGTATATAGGTATTTCATAAATATTGTCAGAGATTTTAACCGCTGTTTGACCGTGCTGGTATGAGTAAGTGCTGCTATCTGAGTATCGTGGGTGAAATGGGTTCCTGAGCTGTTCATTCCATAGTGAGACTCGCAGTAGGGTAGTGAAAACGTGTAACAGTGGAGTCGGGGAAAGGGGGGGAGGACTACGAAAATTGTGTTGCAGTCAGCGCTACACTAGGTGACCATGGTACCATGACGGATCTTCACCTTACATACCCTGCAAATCAGTGTAAACGATTTGATTACCGCATCATCTAGCATTATAATAAAACGGGAAATATCAGCGACCGGCAGCGTAGTGGTAGACTCTGCAATGAAAAACACCACAAGTAGTTAAAACCGTAGTTGCAAAGATTCGGCGAAATCCCGTCAGGGCTTAATCAGTGATGTCCCGAGAAATGTCCATTTTGATACCAACCATGTCACGAGTGCTCAGTTAAAACCTGGGACTCAAAACTACAAAAACGCATAGGTCACTTCCTGACTGATGCGTTATGTCAGCAGAGAATAGTGAAAGCTAAACGTCCCAAGCGTTACGCAGGAATGGTCACCGGATAATTCTCTTTTCCGACGAGAAGCTGTTCGCAGTTGAGCAGTCCTTTAGTGCTCAAAATGTCATCATCAGTGCAAGCTGGCGAACGTATTTTCAGGGTGCTAAGCTCCCATCATTCATGATGTGGGGTGTGAGCTGCAACGACACAACACGGCTGCATGTTTGTGACCAAGGGATGAAGACATCGGCTAGCGTGTATCAAACCACAGTGTTGAAGCCCATTGTGAAGCCACTGATACCATCATATTCACCAACCGGGAATGGTCTCTCTAACAAGATTCTGCTCCTGTGCACAAGGCACGGTCAACACTGGAGTGGCACAGGTCAACGTCCAAGACTTCATTACCACATCAGACTTACCTTCTAGCAGCTCAGATCTTAACCCGGTCGACTACAAACTGTAGTCAGTACTTCAATGGCTTGCAGAAAGGGACACCCTAATATGGACTCTCTGAAACTCGCTCTGATCAAGACAGCCCTCCACTTCCCCATCAATACTGTTCGTAATTCCATTGACGAGTAGCCCCCAGACTCTGGGCCTACATCCAGGTTTAAGGTTGGCATTTTGAGAACTGATTAGAGTTCTTCATGCTCCAGAGTTTCATGTATCATCTTGCAAAAGGATATCAACATATTGTCAACTCTGTGTCTGTGTTTCATTTCCAAACCTCTGACAGTATTTATGAAACAACTGGGAACAATGCAAGAAAGAAAAAAAAAATCCTGATATAATCTCAAATACGTTCAAGTATCCCAAATATATAAATGTATGTAGTAGCAGTTCAACTATTATACTTCTCTGGGATTATCATAAATGTAAGATACGCGAGATTAATTCCAAATATCTTGGTTCTACAAGAACGAACTTTGCACATGCTAACTTAGGAGAAAAATTGTAGGATGTCCATTGCTCTATTTTGAAGAGGAGAGAGAGAGAGAAGAAAGAGAGAGAGAGAGAGAGAGAGAGAGAGAGGAAATAAAAAGAGGTATGAACCATGATCCTACGATAAATTGTAAGGAAGCAGTAGCTGTTTGAGTGAAACTAAAATTTACCTTAAAAAGTGGAAATCCCAAAAGGGTTGTGTGAGGAAGAGTTGATTTTTATTTGAGACATGCCTTATGTATGGTTTTGTTGTTCTATCTGTAAGTGTCTGTTAAGGAAACAAACGCGTCTTTCTTTATGTACAATATATATTTCTGTAGTAGAAGAGTTGTGTACCTACTATATTAACTGACTTTTCAGTTTTACCTTCCATTTATTTTAATGTAGAAATCTAATGAGGGATTTCTTAAATCATAACTTCAAGAAGGTGCAAGCGTTAAAATTGTAATTACAAAATCTACTTTCTGTAATTGTTTGCCGCATAGTGTAAGCCTCCAGATGGCTGTTGTAAATGTAATAATATAATTCCTTATTAGTATTTAATCTTCACTTAAACCTCGTAATGTGGTTTACATCAGTGTTCGAAAACAAGAGAAGAATGGGAAGCATTATTGCCATTTTATTGACCTTATTTCGAATGCGAATGTATACTGTGGACTTTTTCCTGGTCCGTGACTAGAAGTCCATGCTTAGTTTGTGTTAAAAACTATTACTAATACCTTGCTTCGTTTCGAATTTAGAGTAACTGCTTCATTAGTTTGAGTAACATAAAAATACTAGATTCTTTAATTATATTTCTGTTACGTCATGGCTAGAATAATTCGTAAACATGCCTCATAATTTCAGGAACGTACAAGGATGCTGTTTCTCCGAAAGGCCACGTGTTGTCTGATCATATGCTGTTTGGTAGTGTCGTTGCCACGATATTGGTGATAGTAGTTACAGCCCAGGTGAGTAGAGTAGTAGTAGTACAGTATAGCAATAACAGTAATGGTATTAGTGGTAGTAGTAGTAGTGATGGTGTGTTCCCACTGTGTGAGTTGAAATGGCCGCCACTACATGGCGTTAAAGTTGATTGGACTCTCAAAATTCATTGTGCATATGTAAGAGTAAGAAGATGATAAAGTTACAAGATTTAAGTTACAAAACGTCGAAAGCCTAGTACTTGGGCATTGAAGATGCAAGATCGTATTCTGGCAAGATTTGTATGATACGGCGTACAGGGTTAACATTAAGAAAATGCAGAACTCGAGCACAGAGTCTACCTTTAGATTATACAGAGAAGTTGATAGTCTATTAAATTTAGAAAAAAAGCACAACTATCTTCTAGGACAAGTTTGCAGTGCTCATCAAACCCTAGTGTTCTTTCATATCCTTGAAATTAACAGGGGACAAACAATTATAAAATTAAAAATTCTGCTGTAATTAAAGAAGAATCTTCGTACGTGTCGAACCTATGATAACCATTACCCATGATAATGTCTAAATTAGTCAATAAATTAATTTCCAATTTTACAGATTATGGCTAAATCCATATCAAATCAACCAATGATAGTTGCTGAAAAAAAAAAAATTGTACACATAGTTGTACTATACTATATTTAGAGAGTAGAAAACAAGCATTCATTTAATTTTAGATGTTTAGATTGTGTTTGAGCGCCATTTTGTACAGGCGCGCAAGTCTGTTTGGTACTTTTCAAACTTTGTGGTAAACGCTGTGGCTCCGTTATTTTTTAAGATATCAATTTTGAGCAAAAATATTTGAAAGAGAATTAAATGTACTACATTTTATGTTCAGTGCACATTTAAACCTATTAGACTACAAATATCTCGTAAGGAGTGTTTCGAAAACGCAGATTTTCGTTTTTGAAATGAAAAATTTCAGAGAGAGAAAAAAATAAGACTACTGGTAAGCTTTTTCTAGATACAGGCGTTTTCGTGGTATACTACTTCCTAAAAGAGTTTGATACCTAGATTTTTTTTAATGAATGTTCAAACTTTTTTAATTGGATATGTTCAAGTATCTCAAATCAAAAGGAACATATTGGAGATATAAAATTTTCGCTTAACAACCGTTATATGCATAGCAACAAGTGGCAAAAATTTAATCACAGAGATGAATTCCTGGTTATTTTTATATAGCGAAATTCGATTTATTAACAACTAATATACAATTAAACAACTATGGCAGATATACAGGTATTGTAGTCCCTTTACCTAACAGAAGTAGGTGCGGGCGACTAGACTCGTAAAGGAGAAGTAAGGTGGCAAGATCTTTTCCTCACAGTCTAGACAGAGAGTGTGTGGGGGGGAGGGCTGAGACTAGAGGGAGAGATGTAGACGTTCGCATACATACACCTAGAAATAATTGACAAAAATACAAACATATGTATTTTTGTTGATTATTCCTTACGTGATAATAATAACACGTCACCGGAACACCACGCATGTGGCTTTCATGGCTTTTTGGGATAGTTGTGATCAATGAAAGATCTCTTAACTTCAATACAAAGACAGCCGGCTGAGGACCGTTTAGTCTTGGTGATATTAACAAAGATTTTTGTATTTTGCTTAAACAGCAAGCTAAATAGGACCTCTTATTAGTATTATCACTTTATAAGATTGAATAAGCTCAAACACTACACACGACAAAACGACGTTAGTTTTATAATAATTATTTCCCCTCAAGACGATTAACAATTAGTTTGTGTCAATAAAATAGTATTACAACACATACAGTTTAACTGAGCTTCATATTTTAATACTTGACATATAGTTTAATAGTAGAATGAACTATCAGTTTAGTTGTACATTAGTTCGTAATAAATGGAATTTCGCCAAATAGAAAGTGCCTACATCTCAAAAACTAATTAGGACTCAGTGATCAAATTTTAGTCGCTTCTTACTGTGTAAATAATGATGAAAATTTGATTTCTCAAGTGTCCCTTTTTGAGATACTTCAAGTTGAACAAAAACAATTTTAAAAAAAGTTAGAAGATCCATAACAAAAAAGAAAGAAAAGAAAAGAAAAAAAGATGAAATTCTCAGATATCAAACTCTTTCAGGAAGTACTATACAACGAAGTCTATATTTAGAAAAAGCTTAACGGTGAGTTTTTTTTTTTTTTTTTTTTTTAATTTATTTTCTAATTAAGCAAATGACTGCGTTTTTGAAACACTAACATTCAATGTTTTTTCAAAGGCATTTGTAATATAGTAGACTTAAATGTATACTGAACATAATGTGATGCATTTAATTGTCTTTCAATGTTTTTTGGTTGAAATCGATATCTACAAGAATAACGTAGCTACAACGTTTACCACAAACCTTTGAAATAGGTGTGTGCGCATGTACAAAATGGACACTCAAACAAAAATAAACATCTAGAAAATGATTTAATGGTAATTTTCTGTTATCTAAATATATTATAAAGGTAACCAAGAAAGTTCTGTTGCTTTTTGTGGAGGTCTGTGTTCAATTTGCCTTCACACCTCGAGTTGAATGCAAATGGAGATAAGGCGAAGGTCAGCTGTTGGTGTGGGTATATCCAACATACTACCTGGTTGTGGCAGTTCAGTTACACTGTGGACTTGCGTAAGGACAGAGTGAACATGGGACCTCTACAGAGCGTCATAAGGGCTTGTATGCCGTACAGCTTCAAACTGGGGTGAAATGCCGCTGCGGGGCGGAAGATATGCCAGACTTTTGATGAGGGTGTCGTGACTACGCGGACAGTGCAGCGGTCATTTAACAAGTTTAAGGAAAGTGACGCATTACGTGCCGGAACATTAACACATGTCCAAAATGAAGATCTTCAGGCAGCAATTGAGGCGAACAGTGGCCAGACATGTGAGGGACTGGGACTACAATTCAGTATGAGTTGAGAAACCATTCAGCAGCACCTCCATCAACTTGGGAAACACAAATTTCGGTCGGTGAGTCCCACATGACTGACTCCGTGCTAGAAGGCAACGCAAGCAGAACCTGTGTTTCTTTGCTGTGTCGTCTGAGGAAGGAGCCATTTCCGGACAGGGTATTGACGTGATGAGAAGTGGGTCCTGTACGAAGCTCTACGGCGCCGTCGTAATTGGTTAGCATTCCATGAACCGGTTCCAAAACAGCCGAAACCAGTACTGCACCAGAAGAAGGTCCTCCTGTGTATTTGGTGGGCTGCTCGCGGCATCGTGTATCGGGAACTGCTGCCAGCTGGTCAGAGCATCAATGCAACTGTGTATTGTCAGCAGTTGAACCGTATTCAAGAAAAACTAAAAATTCTGGAGCCAGCACTTCTGAATCGCAAGGGGCTCTTGTTACAGTACAACGCTAAGTTCCACGTGGCTAGGATGACCTGGGACACCGTTCTACACCTTGGTTGGAAAACAGTATTGCATCCTACGTACTCCCCGGATTCCACCGTCCGATTATCACCTGTTCCATTCTATGGGCTATCACTTAGAGGACGCCAGTTCAAATCCATAGTAGAGGTGCAAAATGCACATGATACTTTCATCGTTTCACGGCCCACCAAGTTTTACCGCGATGGAATCCATGGCCTTTCAGAACGTTAGCAGAAGGTCGTCGATGCTGATGGGGACTATTTTTGATCTTCCAGGTACGTCTTAGGTGGTATGATAAAGCGACAGAACTTTCTTGATTACCTTTATACAACACAACATTCTGTACAAAAATAAAGGAAATAATCGATTTTTCCATTAACCTCTTAATCTGAAATTGGGTGATTTTAAATGGATTGACCCATTTAGTTTGTCGAGTATAATCTATTTACATAATGCAAATTAATATTTCTACGCATTAAAATGTTTTAGTCTAAAGATGTACAGTTGAACAATAAATTAAGTCTGAATGTAATACTAATGTAGTACCTTCCATTTTTACTAGATTGCGCTTGATACTTCGTACTGGACAATATTTAATCATATTACTGTGTGGGGATCTTTGCTTTGGTACTTCGTATTGCAGTATTTTTATAATTATGTGATTGGTGGAAGTTACGTTGGATCCTTAACGAAGGTAGGTAACATAAAATTTAATTAATATGTAGTTAAGTAAAAATAGTATAATTTGTAGTTATAACATAATTGGAAAAGAAACGTACATATCGATTAATTTTGGGTTAACTATATATAAAATCGAAGAGATCCATTGTAAACTGCATTGCACGGAACCAGCACTTAAGCCCAAATTTAGTCATATTTTGAAGAAGTCAAATTACAAGTCCTTCATTTGGAAAGTACTTGAAAAAGCTCAGCACCACAGAGCTAGTCTCATATTGTAATTACTTACTTTATAATTACATGTTATTCAGTTTATTATTGTTCTTGCGTGTTAAAAAGGCAGTACGACATATATGTTCAACTTTCAACATTTTATTTCGTAGATGACGCTCAACATTTAAAAGATAACGAAAAACAAGTAGAATTCGGAGTCTGAAAAAAAAAGAAAAAAAAGTGTACAGTATGCAAGATAGAAAGTTTGAAGCATCGTTTAAAATTTTAATTATAAATAATATATATAACAACAGTTGTGAGCTGTTTGTATCGTATTCGAAATTTAAACAAAGGTAAACTTGAACCTAAAGCAACTTTAACTTATTTTGTTTGATGAAATGGTGAGTATAATAATGCCAAACTGTTAAGAAGTGTGTGGTTTCGGAATATCTATTCAAAGAGCGTCAATTGAAAAGATGTTTTACAGTACTTACGGTTACATTGTGAGGAGTAACCTTTCAGAATTCCGGTTGCTAACAATTAGTTATTTATTGTCTCGTTGACACGATTTCAAGCTCGAAAAAAATTACAAAACATCATGTTCATCAACATATGTTGCCAAGCGTTAACTATGATGGTAATCATGTTTGTATCTGCATTACTAATACTAAGGTGGTAGTATTGTTTTACCGTACATCTTACGTTTCAATATTCTGCGTTATGTATGTTGATAGAAAAGGCTTTACGAAACACAATCGTTGGTGGTTGGTCAATACTTACCTGTCTAGTTCTTGTTTGTCTCCGTTGATATGTAGTAAGAAATACGTATTAGTGTATAACAGGAGAATTGTGTAGTAATAGTAATGATTATATATTAAACTATTACCTGACCAGCGAACGAGTGCGGGCGGCAGGTTCTGGAACTAAAATGCAAGCAGCAGTGTTTCTAACCGGATTACTTGTAATCAATCTATCACAGTTCATTTTGTCCTGTTCGTAATAAACCACTTCACGCATATGCTCAAGTCATGGGCACCTCCAGAGGGGAGGGGGGGATTGCCCCCAGAATAGGATATTTTTTATTTTAAAAATAAAACCTAAAATAGGTAGGAATTAGTTTTTTTTTTTTTTTTTTTTTGTTTTACGTTGCAGAAGTCAAATAATAAATTGCAAGAAATTATCTTCCTTGGCATTCTTGCTATAATAATAAAAAAAAAAAAAAATCGCAGATGGCCATTTCTGTTCTAGAAATTGCAGACAATAGCTACTTCTCCTTTTCTAAAGTTTTTTTTTTTCTTTTTTTTGGCAATACACTCTTACCTTGATTTGACTTCGAACGACCACCCCCCAAACATTCAGCCTGTATCCGCCCTTGGCTCAAGTTAAGACAAACAATTTCAAAAGTTATTGAATTTATTTGCAGAACATCTTAAGTAACAAGCAAGAAACATCAACAACAAAAAATATAACTCCATATTAACTAGTGAACAAACTAACGAGAGCAGCGTTTTACAGGTTGCTCCTGTTTTATAATGGCATCGAATAAAACGTAATCAATGTTTATACTATTTTTTTTTAATACGATAGAAGTTCACTGAATTGTCAATTGTGCTGTGTTGTTCTTAAATTGGTAATTTCCATTCATGTATCACTAATCACAATACATCTGCATTACTGCAGGAATGGTTCACTACAATCACATAACTTACATCGTTCTTTATTAAGCGGAAAGACTAACTAAAGCTATGCGGCTATGCATAACATCTAAACTGCAACTTTTAAAAACCGTTGGATACACTGCAGAGTGAAACTCTCCGCTCCCCTGTCTCACCTCGCTTGCCAAGAAACTGATGTAAACACAACAGCAGCGCCATCCTCCCAAAACCGCACTGCTATCCTGGACAGGTAATAAATATGGATATTACGTCGGATGTTGTTGTTATTGTAACGATACTTAAAAGTTTCTTAAGAGTCTGCTTGATGAGGAAAGGTGATATAAAGTTCAAACAAAGCCAAAAGAAATTAATAAAATAATTAAAATGGTAAATAAATAAGGAAAACTTTTCTGTTAGGATATAATTGCTGACATCGTTGATTGTAGATAATCTCAATGAACCACGGCGACGCGCCTGAAAAGAAAGAAAAAAGAAATAGATTACAAAAGAAATAGAAAGAAATAGAAAAGAAATAGTAGTTATAAATAATCAATGAAGCTTAACCTAACATAATCAACCTAATGTAATGAAATTAATATTAAAGCTTAACCTAACTTATTGAATCTACGCACTACACATACGGAACACGTTCGTTGACCATATACTTATCCACGAAGAAAATATATCAACTGAGCAATAAATGTTAAGACTGATTACTTACAGTACGTAATCGAATAATACTTACCTTTACGACATGATGATGCTGTGAACTTACTATTCAGAAACCTGTAATTGAACTTCCGATGCTTCTTGTGTATTCGACTTACTTTATTTCATGTTACTTCGTTATATATCGCATGTACTTTAACAGTTCGGTAACAATATAACTTTATGAAACATTAATGTATCTCATGCTTCATTTCGATTTTGATCTTTTATTAAGCTTACTGTCTCGGTAATGACAGAGTTCATCACAGTATCTGTCCACTGTGCGATGTGAAATAGACAGTCTTAATTTGTTTTGCATCCATTGAAGGATCCGAAGCTGCGTTCACTTTCCGTAGTAATCATTATTGAACTTTCAAGGTATTTACCTGGGCTAAACGAGGTTTAGTTTGCGTGTCTGGTAACTGGAACCTACACCTGCGTTGCGTTTATGCACTATCCTGGACATGAAAGAATATGACGTCTGAAGTTCTGATTTGCATTTGTTTCGTCCAGCTACTTGAGTTTACGGATCCGAATAACAGCTTTAGTGCAAGACACGATTCATAAATTACTACAAATAGTAACTGAAGATTTGGTTGCTTAAGAGGAATAAAAAGCAAGTGTGTGTGTGTATATATGTAAAGAGTAGAGCATAACAAAGGTGGTGCCTGTTGGAAATGGAATTATGAGGATTGATTGAAAAGTTCTAAGCCTCAGCCCTCTGTGATGCTATTACTCACGAGTTTAGGAAGAAATATTTTCCCTGTGGTCCTTCTTGACTGCAGCACACTTAGTCTAACGTTCCTGTAGCATTCAGATACCCGTTAGAGGGATGAAGGGCAAGAAATGTTAGACTTCGATAACGTGCCTAAGTGTTAGTTTTTTTGCCTAAAGTTTTGGCTTTGAAACTGTGCAAATAGAAAAGATAAAGTTGTTTTAAAACCTCGTTCCCGTGAAGTAATTGAATGCAGATTATTGTTATTAACAAAGTGTGACGTATTTAAAAATAGTTTCGGATAACGTACATAAGTATAGAAGAAGCTGTTATATGTTCAACAAGTCCAATTTAAGCTGAAGCAATTAATAAGTAGCTACATCTAGTTTTATATAACTGGGGCAACTTGAAGGCCTAATCTTACGCTCTACGATACAATGTCAAATGTGTCTGTATTTCAACCCTCTTCTGTATAACATGGCCGAATACAGGCATACTTAGAACAGTATGGAGAACTAGGTGTTGTAGCCCAAATCCCAGATGAACGCAGAGTGAACACGCTTCTAGCGATTATTGGCACGGAGACTTAGGAACCGCTAGGAGATCTGTGTTGGCGAGACCGCCCTTCCACCAAGACCTATGATCAATTGAAAACATTGATGAAAGAACATTACGCGTTGCAAACCAAGATCATTGGGCAACATTATGTTCCACAAGTTGTGACAAAAAGAACACCAAAACATATCACAATTCGTCTTGGATATTCGGAAACAAGTCTCATTCGACAAATACGTATTTCTGTTGCTTAGACCAACGTATAAGGGATCAGTTAGTGTTCAGTATTGCACATGTGGCTATCAGGAGGAAACTCTTAAGAGAAAATGACGTGTCATTTAAAGAAGCAATTCAGATAGCACAAGCTGTAGAAGCAAAGGTACAACAACTGACAAGGAAAGGGCATGAACCTGTCATCCGGACATCCGAATCAAACCTAGTCCATTCGATAAACATAACAAAGGTATGTTCACGCAGAAAAAAATAGGTGCCATGGACAATGGAATAAGTTCCTGGGACCCATTAACTCTGTTAGTGTAAAGAAAATCGTAGACTCGCAGTGAAAGAGCAATTGCATGAACACTGTTCATTGGAAGGCATGGTTTATAGTTCATTCTCTTCAGTATAAAACAAGCTTTCCAGAGGTGCTATATATTGGGGCCCATAACGTACTTGAACAAGGAAAATTGGGAAAGTTCCCTCCAGAAATCACTATCATCAACTTTGAACCCTTCTAGAGTGCATTAGTGGGTAAAAGCACACAATCCAAATGTATCGAAAAATACTATAGGAAATAAGAAGTGGGTGTACCAAGTTTTGTATTGATAAACGAAATAGATATGAGGAAAAAGCTTGTATACCAATATACTCTTTCCCCTTATACCTATTCCGTCTATCAATACAAAACTTGATACATTTCTTATCTCCTATACTATTTTTTAGATACATTTGGATTGTGTGCTTTTACCCGGGGACACTCCAAGAGGAGTCCAAAGTTGATGGGAGGTATTTCTGGAGGGAATTTTCCAGACATTCTCCCAATTTTCCCTGTTCGTGTACGTTATCAGCCTCAATACATAGCATCTTTGGAAGGCTTGTTTCGTGCTGAAAATGAACTATAAACCATGACGAACAGTGTCGATGCAATAGCTATTTCACTGCGAGTCTACGATTTTCTTTATACTAACAGGATTAATGGGCCCTAGAGACTTACTCCATTTTCCATGGCACGTAATTTTTTGTGCATGAACATATCCGGAACTTGAGTTGAGAACATGAACTTGAGTTAACGGATCCAAATAACAGCTTTAGTGACGTACTCCATCATATAAATCCTCTGCACCGTCATCCTCATCCAAGGGATTACCTACACATTCGAGCAGCCATTCATTTCGATGCTCAAAATGCAACTTGAAAGCATGAAAAAAGTCCTTGTCCAGCCTGGGGAAAACTTGTTTTCGGTATACTCGCTTGCATCACTTTGCCATGGCGTTTCCATATGCCGACTCTCTTTATGCATCTAAAGATAGAAAAACATAGGCAATATGGAAGACACAAATCTCAGTGAGCAACCACTGGATCCAATTAGGGTGGACCTTATACAATTGAATGTGATGTTTCCCACCAAGAAGGATAACCATGATGTGAAAACATAGATGACTTATTGGAAATTGCTGACCCAATAGCAATCGAAAGTGATGGCAAAACGTGGGGATCATCTACACCCTTTAGAGTCTTGTCCAAAGAAGGGGACTCTCCATAGGTGTCAGGGGAAGATCGTGATGTTATGCTGAGATTCCAGAGATTAGACAGAGGCAAGGTATGACGACGCAACTAGACAAACCGAAGCAATCAGAACATTATACGATGAGTCGCGGGGTAATAAGCTGGTGGTTCATGAAGAACCCTAAGAAGACAACGCGTAAGGGTAAAGACATACCGAAGAGACCTCGCGATCGAGGTCGAGGTGTAAGTCGCAGTCGCTACCTCGATGCCTAGGTCGCGATAGATGAAGTGCGCACATAGCGAGGTCACCACACCCTCGCTTTAAGTTTTCGGTTTGAGGAGAAACATTACTGTGACGCGTGTGAAATTATTCCGCCAGTGCATAAAAATTACTGCGAAACCACATTTTGAAATTGAAAGGACCAAACAGTTTATACATAGAGATGGACACGAGACGAGATATGAGAAATGCCAAAGTCTCGTCTCTTGTTTCGAAAAAATATTTGAGTCTAATCTCTTGTCCATCTCTATTAATAAATCAAAGATTTTTACATTTTTTTTTCAATTTCCTGTGAAGAAATGCCCTCTTTCAGCATTCAGGCGAGAAATCATTTCCCAGTAAAATTACAAAAAAAAGGTAGCTATATCTTCAGGTTTCGAGGTAAAGGGGGTATTAACTTCAGCAAATGAAGTTTCGTCACTGCAGTTCCATTATTCGACATTTCCTCCCTATGGATACGCGCCTGTCTTTACAAGTATTTCTTTACCTTATACCAGTAACGAATTTAGAAAAAAACCCTACCGTGTACGTAGGTTTTCTCGGGATTCTCCCGTTTCCTCCCACTTTCTTCATTCCACTATTTCGTTCATTACTCATCATCACCGTCTCCTTTAGCCTAACCGGCATAACCGTGAGACGTAAAACTCAAATATTTCATTTCATTTCGGAATTGGGGGAGGGGGAGAATTTTAAGCATAGATATGATTAACAGTAGCTTGTTTTCTTTAGAAATCCTACAATTTACGGACTCAGCCCGAAAGTCCTTTCCCTGTAACCGCCACTGCCTTGTATAATAATAAGCTACAATATAATTCTCAAATAAATATGAATAACTTATCTGATCCCATTTCAGTTGCTATTTTCTTCCATTCTCTATTTAAAACGTACGTATTATGATGATGATGTGTTTTTTAACCCATATTGCTGGAACATTTCTCACTAATTCTATTAATATATCTTTCATAATGTGCTGTTATGTGTTCAATAATCGCGATTTAAACTAAAGCGATTAACAGGTAGTTACGTGTAGTTTTATAGAATACTTACTTCCAGCATATTCAAAAAGGCTTCCACAAGCTCTACTCAGTACCCGAAAACAATCTGATGCCAACAAAATATGTCTTGAGCTTTGAGGACGAATAACAGTCCGAGTGGCTAAAACTTGGGAGTAGAGGGATAAAAAACAAATTAACCCATTGGGGATCTCATGGTACAATTTGTACCATACGGGGTGTTTCATGGTACATTGCGTTATAACTCTCTTATTTGAGCTTTTTCGTCCGTTTTTGTTTTGTTTCAAGTCCAGAGGCATTGCAGAAGACATTACAGATGGTTTCACATCTTCCTGTGTCGAGACATAGGAGGTGATGACGTCATAAGTCTAAATTTATATTTTCGTGTAATACTTTTTGGGGGGTTTATGTAAAGTATTTTTGGCGGGCTTATTTTTGCACGTAGAAGATTAAAGTTTTGCACAAACATGCAGTCCACCGAGTAGTATTTACCAGATTTTTTCTTCAGATTTTTGCGTTAAAACAGAGGGGATCCAGAGGGTCAAAAAGTGAAAAAAATGATATTTTTACCCAAATATCCCGTTTTTCCTCATTTTCCCGCCTTAGATACATGACGGAGACAAGTGAATGGTACCGCCTGAAAGACAGTTCTATTCTGAAGAGAATGATGTGTGACACATGGCCCTAGGGTAATTAGGGAAGTGTCAGGGAATTTTTATCAAAATATACTTCTGTATAGGGGAATTTTGGACATTTTCGGTACTATTTTTGTGCTGGCTTATTTTTGCACCTAGAAGGTTGAAATTGTGCACAAACATTCAGTCCACCGAGTAGTATTTATCAGATTTTTTTCAGATTTCTGCGTTAAAACAGGGGGATACAGAGGGGCTAAACGTTGAAAAAGGGAAATTTTACCAAAAAATCCCTTTCACGGGATTTTCCCGCCTTAGATACATAATGGTGACAAGTGAATGGTACCGCCTGAAAGGCAGTTCTATTCTGAAGAGAATGATGGGCGAAACATGACCCTAGGGTAATTAGAGATGTCTCAGGGAATGTTTAAAAATTTCCCTCTGTATACGGGAATATGGGACATTGTCGGTATATTTTTTTTTGGCGGGCTTACTTTTGCACCTGGAAAATTGGAATTGTGCATAAACATTCAGCCCACCGAGTAGTATTTATCAGATTTTTTTTCAGATCTCTGCGTTAAAACAGGGGGGTCCAGGGGGGCTAAAAGTTGAAAAAAGGATATTTAGACCCAAAAAATCCCGTTTTTCCTCATTTTCCCGCCTTAGATACATGATGGAGACACGTGAGTCATACCGCCTGAAAGGCAGTTCTATTCTGAAGAGAATGATGGGCGAAACGTGACCCTAGGGTAATTAGGAATGTCTCAGGAATTTTTTTACCTGAGATCATGGTGTTTTACGGTAATTTGGGGCATGGTAGGAATTCCTGATAAAATTTCTCCCGCTCTTGGTATTCAAGATAAAAACTTGAAATTTGGCACACACATTCAGTATACCAAGTACTATTTGTCAGATTTTTTTTAGATGGCTACGTTCACACAGGGTCGCTCCAGGGGGGGGCTCAAAGTGCGAGAAAAAAATTCCCTCCGAAATTTTTCCTTTGACATCATTTTTCCCGCTCCTGTTATATGGTATGGGCATGCAAGTGGTATCATTTGAAAGCCAGCTCCATTCTGAAGAGAATGAGGTACGAACCATGATCCTAGGATAAATAGTGACGATGCAGTAGCTGCTTGACTGAAAGTCTAAAAAATAGCCCAAAAACCCCGGATCTCTTAAGGGTTAAAAGCCACACTCATACACTTCGGATTCGGAACAAAACTTTCTTCAACATTCTGTTCAATTTTTCCTTGATTGGAGATTGCAGCTTGTCCAAAAGTAAAGCATGGCATTGCCCAATCACAGTTTGGCACTTAGCAAGGAAGTCCACAAACAAAACGCTTCTTGCATTCCAAAAGATGGACACCATTACCTTACCAGCAGATTGTACCATCTTCATATATTTATTTATCATAACGGAAAGGAGGGGTACTTCTACTGAATGGACTGTTGTTTTTACTCTAGTTGGAAGAGGTGGACCGACGGTTCATCTGTGGTTTCAAGTCTGCCATTAAAACCTTCAAGAGCTGCATAAAGCAGCCGAATATTCTGCCAGGATGATTGCATTCGTGATTGTTTCTGATCATCCATCTGAGTAGCGATCGTGATGGCACAGTGTTTATTCCTAAGATTGTACTAAGGATATACTGAACGCATTCGTGGGAAATATTACAATTCTTACCAAATGTTCTGGCTGTGAATAGTTGTCTGTCCATCACTATTTTATGCATTTTTCCACCACAGTTACGCCCCTAGTAGAGAATAGAAGGGTCAATCCATATGAAGTGATCACTGAGAATTGCATATACTATTATTATATACATTGGCAGCACAAAACTGACTTTTAAAAACTGTAATCTCACCCCGTTTGTGAATGGCGACCATTTTTTATTGATGAATGCGTGCCAATTAGTGACTTGCAGACGTTAGCGTGAACTTGTATGTGTTAGGACTGGATTATTCAAGAACATTGCAATAAACACCGTTTTCTTCAGCACTTTCTCGTCTTTAATTTTGTCTCTTACCATGAAAAACTTAATTGAACTCTAGAAGGAGAAAATTACTTCCTAAATTTAGTATCGAACGACACGTGGGTAGTATGTACACCCCCCACCCCCCCAAAGATACGTTAATCCCTCATGTTTCAAACCTCAACTCTGATTGGTTCATGAGGAATGGCGCAAAATCCGAAAAGTGGGATTAATTTTTCTCAAGAATGGCTCGATCGATTTTGTTCAAACTTGGATGTATGTATAGGTCTTTGGCTACAAAGGCTTCGTCTGAAAACTTTTAACAGCTCCCCAGCACCACCACCACCACCTTCGCCCCCCCCCCCCTTAGAAAAATCTGATTCAATATTCTAAACTCTTTTTTTACCTATAGTGGTCTGCGAGCACAATTATGAAGAATTAATTTTAGGTGTCGCTTTAACCCTAGAATCACATATTCTTTTCTAAAATTGTATCACTGGTACGCCGCGGTCAGAATCGGCCAAAACCAGCCATATCGCACTTATAAGGGGGCAGGTGCAAAAAGAACAGCTATTGATGTAGCTTTTGAATATTTGCTACGTGAATGAATGAGAAATCTCACCTGAAATGCGCCATACTCATTAAGGCCAGATTTGGTGGTCTGTGGCGTCTCCATCCTCATTTTGAACCGTATATATATATATATATATATATATATATATATATATATATATATATATATATATATATATATATATATATATATATATATATAGGGTGTTTCAGATAAAACGTCCAGTGCTTATAAATCCGAAACGGTTGAGAATAAAAAGATGAAACAAAAACTGAGATAGGAAAAGTCATAGGGCACATCACATGGTGTTGTTGTGGTGACCCCCAGGGCCCTCCTTCAAGGGGGCCCAGGGGCCAACTTCAAATTTTCAAACGGGAACACGTATTGAATCATACCTCATTCAATAGTACTTGAAAAACGAAACAACTTTTGTGGGAAACAATTTTCGATTTGGGCCACCGTTTTTAAATGGCCGCAAAAAGTGGGTCCTATATCAGATAAAAGGTCCAGTGCTTATAAACTTTTTGCGGCCATTTTGAAAACGGTGCCCCAAATCGAAAATTGTTTGCTACAAAAGTTGTTTCGTATTTCAAGGACTATTGAATGAGGTAAGATTCAATACATGTTCCCATTTGAAAATTTGAAGTTGGCCCCTAGGCCCCCTTGAAGGAGGGCCCTGTGGGTCACCACAACAACACCATGTGATGCGCCCTATGACATTTTCCTATCTCAGTTTTTGTTTCATCTTTTTAGTCTCAGCCGTTTCGGATTTATAAGCACTGGACGTTTTATCTGAAACACCCTGTATATATATATATATATATATATATATATATATATATATATATATATATATATATATATGTCAATGTATCCAATCCTAGTATACCTAGTATCCAATCAAATTGAAATATCCTCAGCCGGAAAGAGAATAACCATCAACAACATAATGTAATGTAACATTTGTTGCAGTCTCTCTCCTGGGGGAGGATAAGAAGGCCACTACTCTGTCAGAAGATGGTAGTGTACATTTCAGATATACGTACCTGTTGTCTTCTTGCATTCCACAAGCCGTGGAGTAATGGAAAACTGCAATATTTGAATAAAAAGAACCATCACCAAGAAATAGAAGAAAATATAATACAAACGGAAAGTAAGTTACATGTAAGAAGTACAAGTATTTAAATGTGTAAAACAAATAAGGATGATAGGAACATTGTAGATGTCCTTCAGTCCTCGTCACTGTTTTCATTTATGACCACACAAATGTTGTAATCGAATATTTTGCTCAATATTTGCGCTGGGTTTGGGATCCACGACAAATATCTTCCATAACTAAGATAATAAATACTGGCTGCAACATGGGAAGAATAGTGTCATCAGGTACCAAACTTGCAGCTAAACAGTAACTTCATTTAATCAAAATGTCTTTCCTTTTACCTCGCAGGCAATGAATGAAGCGACGTTCTGGTTCACAACCTTACTTACTGTTATGATTCTGATGATTCCTGTGCTTGCCTGGAGGTTCTACTTCATTGATGTTCACCCGACGCTCTCCGATCGAGTTCGATTGAAACAGAGGTTAGCCTCTTTAAGGTATGTGGAATCTTACATCTTATAGAATATTGCTCACGATATAGAAATAGGATATTATTAGCTATAATAGGTTAAACAAATTGCTTCTATCAATTCAATATGTCATCATAGTAATGTATACTTACTTTTTAGTATGTACCTAAATCAATACGTATCACTTTCCTTTATAAAAATTCTTTTGTGATGGTGGATGTGCTTACAGAAAACTTGAACATGGTTGCAATTTACAGGAAGGGAAACGAACAGCAAGGGAAACGATATCAACTAGTTATCATATTAGTGTATTTTGTTTGCGGATCAATTGTGTACAGGAAATAAATATGAGTTTTAAGAAATCGTTACACTGTCAAAATTAAAGTATCTTTCCTGCCAACTGTCCGAATCGTATATCATACAAGTTATAGAATCGTTGTACGAATACATAGGCTTCATTTCTAGTCAAAAAATACGTTGTACTTCAGTCATTTCTTCTTGGAAGAAAGTTCGAGCTGTTTATTATTGTCATATTGCCAACGTTCTTCTTTTTTTTTCCTCAAAAGCGTGCGGATAAATGAGCTGATTTGTTTGCTGTGTAGTGTGATTTCGGGAAAGCAGCTATTTCCTTAAAATTATAAAAATATATATACTCATATCAGTATATCCGGTTTTTAGTTTGCTTTTGTTGGTGATTTACATACTGCAACATTTCCTGTGTGTTCCTAAATTCCCAGGGTAAGTTTCTGGTTATTTAAGTTTGCAAGTTGGCAACCATCGGATTACACATTGCTCATAATTAAACAGAAAATAGTTGTTTGACACAAAAGGAAATAGCGTGATGTTATATTTATTGAGATGTAGTTGAAACACCAAGTTACTTATTTATCCAATATTTATTTCGTTGTATCCGTTTATTTTCTTGTTTTGTTTCTTTATTTCTACAGTATTAAAATTGAAAAAGGGTGACTTAAGTGTGCCAACTTTACAATAGCTGTATCTTCAACGGCCTGTCCTCAACATACTTGCCTAAAAAACAGAATTTTTGATGATTAGAATTTTTGTTTGTACATTCCAGACTTAATTTTGTAAATTCTAATCACTTTAATCACTAATGAATTTAAAACATATGAAGCATTAAGATTCGGCAATTCATTCTAAGTTTGACAGATTACAAGAGTTACTATAATTATCGACAATGTAATTAGCAAAGATAGCACACTAAACAAGAAGCAAATGATAGGCTCAAGAAACTAACACTGCTGGTGGAAAGTTCACGAAGAGTTTTTAATCGCGCGATATATATTAATCATAAGTATTTTCGACACCACTTTAAAACTACACATTTCTTGCCAAACTTTATCTACTAAATGCGAAAGTCTAGAAATATTAAAGCATATTAACGTTAAATTCTGATAACATTATCGAGGTTCTTATTCAATTGCCGTATTCATCGATTCTTCCTCTTAGCAAACTCGTTTCTTCAACGACCCAACTGCTTCAGTGGTTCCACTTCCTTATAAAACTGTAAGAAGGAATGTAATATACTCAGTGTCGAGTTTCCCTTCATTTCAAAAAGTTGTAAAAACATTTTTAGTTATCTTGCAAAGGAAAGGATTTTTTTTTTCCTTTTCAGCTGAAAGTTATGAATTATTACAATACTGTTTCTCATGACAACTTCCCTTCTTCATTGATTATTATTATTATTAATATATGAATAATATTGAACTACTTCGTAATTTATTAATTAAACAGACTGTATCATGTGTTCGTCATTCACCACTTTAGAAATGGATATAGTTAATAATAGTTCGTGTGCACAGCTTGTGCATACTAAAAAATTACTTCAGTAAGCGCTCATAAAGTGTTTGTAATATAATATAAATAATATAATACAATATTACATATAGATGCGTTTTTTTTTTTTAGATTTTGGTTTTTGCGTCGTAAATGCTAAACAAATTTGTATTTAGATTTGTTGCAATTTGTAAGTTTTGTATCGCATTTTTGGCAATTTAGGAAATAATAATATATTTTTTTTTTACTGTTTCATGTAAATAGCAAATAATAAAAACAATATTACAAACCATAATAATAATGAAAATCAACGCCAAGAGAAAGTAATGCCAGTTAATTTTTTTTTTTTTTTTTTTGTTGTTGTTGTTGTTGTAGAAAGTGTCTCTAAGCTAGTAGCTGGGTTTGAATACATACATATCGAGTTTTCTATTAAGTGCTAAATCTATAACGCCGTCACAAAATGGAAAATTGAAATTAAGTAATCTATACAGCCTTCATTTTTGCAATGAAAGTACAATCAGTTAATTTAAAAAGATGTTCGTTTTTTAACTGATATTGTAGCCAAATGCTATAGTCGAATCCAGATCATTTTTGTACTTTTCTAAAAGTTTTAAGCCAAACCCGTATTTGCTTTCTCCATCTGTAATGGAAGGTAAAAAGGATTAACGAAAATATGATTTGTTGACAAATGCTATGTAATAACTAGATGCTTCATTTATGAACTCTCTATCAAAGCTTAAACAACTATGTAAAAATAGAAGGGCAGAAAAGAGGGTACTGCTAAACGTGTTTTTTTGCTAATTATCCTGTTTGCGAGACATAAGATTAGCTCTAGCATCTCGAAATCTCATTAAGGCGCTTTATTTCCAGATTCAGTATAATGTCGAAATACACAAGGAATCTTTCGTCAGTTCCACGACCAATCTCCAATAATGTGTGTAGCCCGTAGTAGATTGGTTTGTATTATTGAGAATCTAAAATACACGTAAAGAGAAAAGGTTGGGTTTTCGAGCGTAAGGGTACTCAACGCTTATTGGTGCATATAACTCCGAAAGAATCGTTCTGTTGTGAAGAAGTGATAATGAAATATTGTCTTTTTTGTTTCAAAAGTAGCTAGGCCACTTCAGTAATAAATTAAGATAAAAAAATGTATCGCATGTTACGATGCGAAACAGCTTTAAAAAAAGCACTTATATATAGAGGGTGTTCATAATGGGACTCCAACATTTTAAAACAAAATAGCAGAGAGAAAAATGCATGTACTATACTTTCTATAAATGAAAATGATATTGCAGCTCATCAGGTTTTCATAGTAAGGTACAAACACACAAAGTTCAGTTCAGTACACTTGTACATGGCCATCTCGGGTAGCAGAAGAATGTCAAGCCGATACTCGATTTCACGCCATGTATTGCGGAACATGTATTCTGTGACAGTTTGACAGCTCTAACACGCTGTTTCAAGTCCAGTAAGTCGTTTAGTCTTGTGGGTGGGACTGTCCAATAGGGTGGGACACCATCCTGTTGAAAGATTATTGTTGGCTGCATGTTTGTGGCATCGCAAAGTTTTAACATATCCAAGTAACTGTTACCACAGTCTCCTCTTGGAATAAAAATATCCCAACATTTCGATTTTCCATCACACCACACCACACATTCACTTTCGGACTGACTGTGTTGTGTTCTTTGAATGTATGAGGATTTTCTGTATTCCAAATACACACATTGGGGCGATAAACTTTGCTTCAAACATGAAAGGTAGCCTCATCTGAAAACATCACGCGCGATAAAAATGTCTGTCCTCAGCAATGTGATTTAACATAGTGCATGCAAACACTTCTCGCTTTGATCGGTCACTAGGTTTGAAATCTTGTACAAGTTGTACCGTGTATGCATACTTTATGAACTGTCGAACGTTTCAAACCAAGTTCTCTCGCTGCTTGCCTAACTTCTGTGAACTCTTTTCGAATAATCTCCTCACATTTTCTACAACCTGATCGTTGATTGTGGGTTTATCACCACCGTGTCCTTTCATAACATTGCCGGTCGCCAGAAAACTGATCACACTATATTTTTTTATAGTCTTGAATGACGGAGGATCCTTGTTGTGCACACGACGAAAGTTTCGTTGTACTTGAATAACTGATTTTGTTTCAGCATACGACCACACCACCTGTGTACGCTCCTTTACGGTCTCAATTTTCGAACAATCGAGTGTTGCAGCACCACTACAGCTATTGCGCGCGCCAGAACATTATACATAAACTTTGTGAGTTGCTGCTTCTGCTCCTTCACGAATCACAGCTGTGTTGTGTATTTGTTTGTTTTTATATGTATATATTATACCGATTGGATGGGTTAAGTTTAATGTACTTATGCTTTAATTCCGGCATCATTTGTTACTAGCAGTAGTTGATGTTTGTAATTGACCCAAAGAGAAAGAGAGAGTTGTAATTTTGTTCTAAATTTCCAAAACAAGAAACTTTAAGTAATATGTAAGTCAAAGGAAAGAAACATATTGCGTGAAAATAAACGTAAATTATGTATTGTTTCCCTAGCAGCCATACAGTTTGAAACCGACAATGTAACTCTTGAAGTACTGAAATTACTTCATCCATACTTAGCAGAAAATAGTGAAAACATATTCCTAAAGAATATACACTAGAATCTCTTTCGTAACAACTCTTCATTAGATGAAGAGGGAAAGAAAAGAGAAAAAGCTGGAATGTATTCAGATGAGTATCTTGTTAGAATACAGTGTCATATAGTCATGTGGATAGTATTACCAGGCTGTAAAGTAGGTGGAATTTACTGAAAAATATAAAACTAATGGACTGGTAAGTCGGTAGATGTGCAGGAGAACGAAGGAGTAATAAGAAAAGATATGAATAATTTGGCATGATATAAGGGAATCAAAGGATTGGGAAATGAAAATTAATGAAGAAATTAACATGTGAGCAAAGCAATAAATAATAATTAAAGTATAAAAATTATAATAATTCTTTATTTGTTTCAGATCGAGACAATCTCAGGATGTTCTTCGTACCCCATCTGCCCGTCGCAGTCGTCGCTCAATCCGTTCTGGTTATGCTTTTGCACATCAAGAAGGTTTTGGACGACTTATTACTTCCGGCAAGATTATGAAGATGCCTCGTGTAAATGGTGGCGACCTTTTTCCTCAACTTAGTATTGGTGGTGGTGGAGGTAATCACGGCATGGCCCTTAGTCCCCGAAAATCCCATATTACCATCGTCTCACCTACTGATAGTAACACTATGGATATAACGTTGAATTTATGAGATAAGGCCAAATTAGTGATTCCATCAATTATAGAGGGTCCAGTAGTAGAACATACTGTTACCATTGAGATCACCTAGTGAATGAATATTTGTTCTACTTAATGAAATGTCAGTGTATAGATCATGGAAAGAATCAGGAAAACAACATAAAACAGTGTGCGTGCGTGCGTGTGTGAACCTTGATTATATGTGCATATGTATGAGTGTGGATGTGTGAAATCACGATCACTACTCCAAAATGAGTTCAGGGATGTGTCGAACGAAGTTAGCTCCGTTGTTAAAAGTGGAAGTCAATAAGTGTTCCTAGCACGGTCAATGGATATACGTATTAACGCATCGGTACTTGATGGAGTGAACTTAAAATAGTGCTGTATCTAAGAGACGTGTTATTAATAACCCTGTATTGGGCACTTCATAGGAAATGACAATTTTTGTTAAATGTACAAAAAAAGATTTTTATATATATTATATATATTCATACATGCGTATATGCTTTGCTTGCGCAAAGTAGTCCGTGCAATTAAAATAAGAAGGTGTATAAATGTCTTGATTTCAGTGTGCTTCGAAATACATATATACTTGTGATTTCTTTGAGATGCATATTTTTTGTGAGGGCAGAAAGCAAATTGAGAAAATATAATAATAGTTTTTTTCTATATATATAAAATAATAAAAAAAACTTGGAAGACATCATGTGCCTGAGATGTGTTTGATTTTCTTTTTTTATTTTATACGTTCTTTCTGTATTAAAAGATAATCGATAAAAGTGATAGAACTTTGAAATTCATAATTTGTGATTGAAGGATTGTTTACGTAAAAAAAAAAAATAGTTTTTTATAACAAACACCGATATTCATAACGAACAAAAAAGAAAAAGAAAGTGTGAATAGTAAGAGTGAGAAGCGATCATGTAAATCATTGTAACATTGCACTATGTAAAAACACTGATAAAAATGATACTTATCAGTGAAGTGTGTTTGTGTATTGTAATTTTATGTGCACTATGGCTGATTTGTATAACTACAAAAAATTATATATATTATTATTATGATTATTACGTATGTATACATACACACATTATATATATGTATATAAATTACTCTGTTGAATATTTTTGTAGATGAAGAAAAGATAAATATTGAAGATTATGTGCATATTTTTGGAGAAAAATGCGTACTATCGTATCTAAGATGTAGATAAAGTGAAACTTCTTTGTTTTTCTGTGCAGAAATTTAGTTTGATCATGATATAGTTCTTGTTTCATTTGTTCTATCGGTTCATTTAACACGAATTCAATAGTTGAGATAGATAGGTAGCTAGTTGCACCAGGGACCACAGGTAGTTGAAAATCATTCAAGTATTTCTGGAGTCCAACTAAAGATGAAAATAAAAGGAACAACTGTTTGCCTTGAATATTAATGGGCTTCGTTTTGGCTCAGGTAATGTTAGTACTTCAGTCAGTTGCCTTTTCAATCCTCAGTCGTACAGTTAAGCGTGTGTGGAAACTGTCACCTTATTTCTTAGCGTATCTTTCGTGATTATGATAACAGTTTCTTTAACACTTTCTTCTCATTTTGAGAAAGTATTAGTACTATTAGTAATCAAGCTTCATATATGTGTGGTCCAGGTTATAAGTATTCCGTGGTTTCTTAGCAAAAATATCAACATATCTAAATTCATATCATAATTTTTAGCTGTATGTATATGCTGCAAAGTAATGCGGTGTTAACATTTATTTATTGTCACAAACTTGCCATTGCACTTACTTTAATTAGTATTGATTAGTTTTTTTTTAATTATTATTTTTTTAAAGAAGAAAATATTTTAAACAAGTTTCCACAAACCATGTCATTATGAGAAAAAGAAATTTTGATAAACGTAGTACAAAGTAAGTAAAGAATTTATTATATGTTATTTATGCCTGTTAAAATATTAGATGCTGTGAGTGATTTAACTGAGTAATTTTTTCTGGAAAGGAATAAAAGAACGGAGTGTCAATATATTTCGAAAGTGCCACATAATTTGCAAACAAACGTCAACAGTAAATTAAGAAAATTCTTGTTTTCGAAGAAAGGAAAAAAAAAAACTAGAAGAGAGAACAACAATAATTACATATATGTAAGCGAACTGTAATTATAATTTCGAAATTTAAACTATTGAAGTTTCCAGAATGGTACAAGATTATAAAATAAAGATATATGGACTGTTTATTGTATTTAGAGTAATGTGGTGATTACTTGATTAGAAGTTTTTGTAATTAAAAATACTTTTTTGTTAGAATTATGTAGTTACTGTGGTAATTGATTATATTGCTTTCTTTCATTTTCCAAAATAGAAAATCCATCCTTCAGTTTCACTTTTAAGAAGGAATGAGTAAGATTATTTTATTTCCTGTTTGAAAAATAAAGACGTGACTATCTTGAGGAGCCACAGTTCTTGACTCCGCATGGTGGAGAAAGCCCATAAAGTATGGAGAACTTAAAGTGAACTTAATTACTTTTTTAAAATCAAGGAAACGTTTAATACATTCGGTGTGAGCGTATAGCTTCAACTACAGTGTGCGGCAGCTAAGTTGATGTTCGGTCTTAGCTGGTTTCACATTAACCAACCTGCTTATAAGATGCGTTGCAAAATGATACGAATGATACAAGACATCGTTATATTATGTAAACGGAAAATGGAGAGTGAATTATACAATTTTGTATTTATGTTACACGGAAACAGGCCTTGTAGAAATAGGACGAAACCAAAATGAAAAATCAGCCCAAGAGAAGTGTTGCAAAATGTTACGAATGCAGACATGTTTAGCGTAATAACATTCTAGGACGCTGCTGCTGAACACAGAGGGCGCTGAACGAGAAAGCGAGATGTATAGCAGATGTGTAGTAGAACTCTACAGCGAGGACATTGTGTGAGGTATTGAGTAAGAGGAGCATGGGCCATGGCAAAGTATTGTTTGAGTGCGAAAAGGGGCACATAATGACAAATAAAGAAGGTGTGTCTGTTAATGAAATTGCACGTCAAATTGGGCTGACTGCTTGTGTCTTGAACAATTTGTTACACTAGGAATGCGGTATGCAGTAAAGAAATCATCAGGAAGGCCGCCTAAACTAACGCCACAACAAGAAAGACAAGTTGTGCGAAAGGAAAGTGGTGGTGGAATATCCCTTACACAGTTGGCGCGGGACTCGAACATTCATACACATAAATTTACCCTGTAAAGAGGTATAAAACGCTGCGACCATCTCCTATTTAAGAATCGCAAGCGATCCAACGACCCACGGCGCAGCACAAGAAGCGACAAGTGATCTGGGCCAAAACACATGTGATCTGGAAGCAGAACTGGCGTCCCGTCATTTTCCTCGATTATAATAATAATAATTTAGATGGTCCAGATGTCTGGAGATACTACTGGCATGATCTGCGGAACAGGTATTTTCCAAGCGACAGCAAGAATAGTCGGTAATGGTGTGTGTGGGAGAGGGTCTGTGATTATTACGGTATAAGAAACCTCGTATTTCCTACATCTCGTATGCCAATAACCACGTACCAAACAGTACTTACAGATAATCTGTTGTTGTTTACTGCCCGAATTGCTGGTCCCGCGTGGATCTTCCAACAGGACAATGCCATATCCACGTCGCTGGAATTACCAGGTATTGGTTTCGAGAAAAAGACGTGATTACTCTTGCCTGACCTTCCAATTTCCCGGACATAAACTTTGTGTAAAATTTGTGGGGAATATTGTGTCGCTCGGTGGACGCCAACGATACCCAGCACAACAGTGTTCGTGAGTTGCAGGATACCATCGTCCCTGCATGTAATCAAATTGATGTGACACTATTGCAAAGTTGGTAGACAGCATGTTTAATCGAGTGTTCAAATTGATGTTACGCTGTGGCTTATGTATTGGCTATTAGAACTGGCTTTTCTATCGTGTTCGTATCATTTGGCAACAGTCAGTATGGTGTTATTTTTGTTGTTTCTCGTTTTCAATTTGCATAGCCTTTGAAATGAGTGAACTATCCATGGTCTGTATACATATCCTCCTTGTGCATCTCTACATCTCATATATCTTATCCGTAACGAGCGTTTGGTAAAGTTATGTCACATATTTGGATCGTTCGTATCATTTGGAACATACCTTAGTTGAGTTGCTGAGATCTGCTTCAGCCAGGGTTGTGAAAACCCGTTAAGTAGAAAGAAGTCCAGAGGTTTTTTTTCTTTTTTTTTTTTTTAAAAAAAAGGTAATGTTAGGTTTTATTGGGCAGAATTGGGTTTTATTAAATTTTGTACGTACATTCAAATCTATATTCTTACTTATAATACCACTTAAGCATGAATGTTCTGTTGTACATACGAAAATATGGGATGCCCTTGTAGCACAAAGGGAGTCCGCAGTGCTTCATCTACGTCTCGTGGGACACTCTTTGCACCACTGGCACTCGCTTGTATTTCGCTTTCTAGAAGAAAGGAAGTATGCAGTTTGTAAAGTAACAGAGAGGTGGGTAATTCTATACAATATATAATGGGAATAATATCCTCTATCCTCTATTACACTCAGAAATCAAATCCCTGCGCCAGTTGTCTTGATTCAAGATAGATTCCGTGGGGCCGCGGTGGCTTAGTGGTAGAGCGTTCACCTCTGGTGCTTGGGGTCCCGGGTTCGATCCCAGCCCCCGCCAAGTGAACTTTGTGGTGGACAAACACCATGTGTGTGGGTTTTCTCGGGGTTCTCCCGTTTCCTCCCACTTTCTTCTTTCCACCATTTCATTCATTACTCATCAACACCGTCTCCTTTAGCCTAACCGGCACAACCGTGGGACGTAAAACAAAGATTTCATTTTCAAGATAGATTCCTGTATTTCCCTTCAAAACACTTTTAAAGTACTGAAATGTTGGAAACCTTTCCGAAAAAAAATCTCATTCCCAGTTGCCAGTTTGCTCTGTTACGATAGAGTTAATGATTAAAGGGTCTTTACAATACATGATAACCGTACCATATGTCACATACTTCACCAGATACGCGAGAAATATTCGGGAGTTTCCCGATTTGAATGCCGTTACGTATTTCATGTAACCTCTTAGCAGCTTCAGTTGCAAGTTGATCGTGATCAATGACACATCGTGCGTTAAGAATGTAGAATACGTAGTCTCCTTCAGTTATAATAACAGTAAGGTTATCACTTCAATCCAAATTGTGGAATATATTTTTAGAAATGAGTTTTTCTGGATTTTATTGTGGGGTGTTTATGCAGGTTTTACCAAATATATCTATATCTATATCCATCCATCTAGATATGCATATATATATATATATATATATATATATATATATATATATATATATATATATATATAATATTATATTATATTCTCTATATAAGTATATAATATTCGGGTGGAAAATTCTAACAACTCTGGCTTTAGCTGACATGCTGTCCGTTCCTTTGAGAGTCGAGAACTTGATCAACATATCGCAGTATACGCTCGCTGAAAGCTAATCTCTCACCAGATGTTTTAGCTTTGGAAGCTCGTTGGCTCATGACAAACGTCAATTTTGCTGGCACATGGTGTAGTGTTTGCTCTTAAACTCGAACATTGTTGTTACTGTTGTAGATCATTACTTTGTGAACACAATTGATCGATGATTTGAGAAAATAAAAGAAAATATTGAGAGTAAAAAAGAGGAAGCTGAAGATCCAGAAACGTGGAAGAAATATTTCCAGACTAAACCTAAGGTATGAAAAATGTTCACTCATATTAGTCCCATGATCTGCCGACAATAAGAATACTTGATAGTAGTAAATAATGCATTTGTAGATGGAAATACTGTGTAATTCGATTCAATTATTGGTTTGTGATATATTGATAATTGCAGAATGAGGCATGGTGGTAAAGCTTTCAAGTCTGGTGTGAGAGGTCCTTGGTTCGATGTCAGGCTATGAAAGTTTATGGTGGACAACATCGTTTCCATGGGTTTTCTTGTGGTTCTTCCGTTTTCTCCATTTTCATTTCATCAGTTCCTTTACAATCATTGACATAGACTATAGCGCATAACCCTGGGACGTAAACCTGAAAGATTTATTTATTTATTTTTTATTTTATTTTTATTTAGTTCAACTTACCCTTGCAGTATCGAGATTGTAAATTAAAGTTAATGCTGAATCCGGGGAAAATTCTCTTCGAATAGTAAAATAATTTTAACAGCATAACTCGTTAATTTAAAATACTGTTAAATTCAATCTACCTCTGATGGATTTGGAAGGTAATTATGAAGTTTTGGATTCATTTAAGAGCAAAATTGAACGCAAAAGAAATGTGGGAATAACGGAAATATTTTCCGTAGCTTTTACATTTTTACACTTGAGTGGCGTATTTAGGGGGGCTTCCGGGCTTAAGCCCCCCCCGAAATCTTACTTACTATAGTAAAGTATATGAAATATCTTGCAACATTTTTACATTTTCAGGCAAAGCCCCCCCTCCCGAAAGGTAGCAAAGCCCTCCCCGAAACAAAATCGTAAATACGCTACTGTTAGACTTTAAGCTAGTATTTGTTACCAGTGATGCTAATATATATTATTTTGCTGTTTAACAAAATCCTTCACAGGAAGAAGTGTGAAAAATCCTATTTAATACCCATCATTTGCATGTACTGTCAGCAATGTGTCTAATCCTATTACTTTCAAAAATTATCAGAATTAGTTTCGAGATCATGATTGAATAAAATAATAATCCTACAAGAATAAATAAATAAAAAAAAATAGTAGCATTTAACACACACACACACAAAATGTCCAAAAGTGAGCCATATACCAATCTATAGATTTCCTGAGCAGCTGCACAAAATGATCCGGTAAGTGCAAATACTCATTCGCAGTTTTCAAAATAAAAGTTTTTTTATGAACATAAAAATTGATACTATGAGATAACTGCGCCACCTATTTAGATTAAATTGATACTGAAATATTCATTAATCAAGATTTTATTATGGCACTAGCAGGATAGCAGTATACACTGTGATTAGTGTATTGAAGAAGATTTAAAGCCACTAAGATTTAAAGCCAAATACAGGCAATGTTTTACAAAAATGATAATATTGTTACGATATTCTTACGGACGTACTTTACTTACAAAAAAGGAGGGAGGGAGATTCACTCTGATTATTGAACCATTTCGGTTCCATGAATAAAGACAATAGAAAATTCTGAGAAAAACCATATTGCATCAAAATCGAATCATTTATTTAATGAATGCTATTTTAGAAAAAAACACACATACACATCTATCTATCTATCTATCTATCTATCTATATCTATCTATCTATCTATCTATCTATATATATATATATATATATATATATATATATATATATATATATATATATATATATATATTAATACACAATAGCACACTGAGCAAGGCTATGTGATAATATGTAAAAAAAAAAACAGTATCAACACAATAACTGTGTCTTCATCAGACTTCCACTCCTCTTCCATCAGACCATCAGAGGAGTGGAAGTCTGATGAAGACACAGTTATTGTGTTGAAACTGTTACGTGATACTGTTTTTTTACATATTATCACATAGCCTTGCTCAGTGTGTTATTGTGTATTAGTACAAAATGGAAACAAGGCCTGATAGAATAGTTTATATATATATATATATATATATATATATATATACATACTACGCGACAGAACATAACCAATTTTTTCCTCGAAGGTCAAGATCTAAGGGTTCACTTGTCCCTACCATAAATTCTTCTTTGTAACTAGAATCCGGCGTTGCCGTTCGAACTCACATAGAACTTCTTTCAGCTGTCAGTATGGCTAACCCCACTACGGTTATCATAGTAGCATCGTACTGCGTTTGCTTCGTCTCGCATCCGTAGCTTTTACACTAATATAGGCTAGTATTAGCGTGATTGAAGAACGTATATTTCGGTAGTTCGGCTTTGCAATCAGCCCTCGTCATGTGACAATATATGAAAGCTATTTTATCCTACTTGTTCAGCTTAAAATACAAATTACTTGGATGTAAATTATGTCGGAAAGCATGTAAATATTATCCAATAGAGCAAAACTTCTCGACTCTCGATCCAAGCCTTTGCATTACGATTCCTCCATAAGTGACGTAAAGGCAATGCTCTAAATAGTAGCGTGATATACTTCTTTAGATCTTCCATTTCGAGCACTGCAGAAAGGAATAGCAACACAGGTTAAAAGCCGAGATCTTCCTATCTCTAATATTATCAGTGCGTAGCTGATGGTTGTATTGCGCCATTGGTTAGACACAATCCGTCATGGACCGTAGCTCTAGGGAGCTCTAGGGAGTCCTTATATTTCCTTGCAAATTTCCTCACTATTTCCATATGAATTTATTATTTTATTACGAACGCCCTAGCTGCACTGGAATATCACTTCCCGTGAGATCAGCGATGTTAAACAGTCCCAGGTCTGGTTAGAGGAAAGATAGGTGTGACCATTCGTAGTCACCAGATGGTATTGGCGTTGCAGGGCTTACCCAGCGTCGTGAGGACAATTCAGGGGAATGGAAGCAAACCCTGCTAAATCCATTTTTCAATTTTTTCAGGGAAACTAAGACAAAGTGACGCCCTTATGTTTGGGAATTGTTGAATTCTTTTTCAGTGTAATATTTGACATCTGTGACCATTAAACAAAAAACAAAAAAAAAAAAAAAAAAAAAAAAATCAACAATTCTGAAACATAAGGGCGTCACTTTTTCTTCGTTTCCTGACAAAATTGAAAAATGTATTTAGCAGATTTTGCTTCTATATCCCTGAATTGGGAAGCCACTTGAAAGAAAAAAGTAGCGAACTGCAGTCTATGAAGCCAGCATTAACGGTGAGGATAGCCGATCTGCTTGACAATACATCATCCCACAGGAATCAGTGCCATAAGTCCAAGCCTCCTAAGGGCTGTTGCGACAGGAATTCAGTTATTATTATTATTACTAATAATAATAATATTAGCAGTAGGCTTAGTAAAGATTCTAGATGTTTGTTTGCTCTGCCTATAAGTACATTATTTCTCACTTTATGATATAGTTAGGCAGGTCAACAATTGATCAGTTTCATTCTAATGTGATGCATCACGTGTATAAAAACTGGACAAACTGCGAAGTAGGGTAGTACACACAGGTTATTAGTAATGATAGCCAGGGACGTAGCGAGAGGTCTGAGATTGCGGGGACCATATTTGCAAATGAAATAACTCATATATATAATGTGTGTGTGTGTGTTATATTGTGTACTCACGATAATTCGCTGAATCGGGTGGCGCGGCAACCGCGGATATCAACACGAAAACATCATATGGAGAACTCACCAATAAATTGTTTTAAATTAAACTTTAACAACTCTTTCGGGGGTTAGAAGAGAAAACGGAACCTCTCCTACGAAATGTGATGATGAAACAATAATTTAAAACCTATGTATTAATAGTGTTGTTTACTTATGCAAGGACATCCAACTAGAACATTAAAAAACGCGATACTTCATATAAATACTTTTTTGATACATTTATACAGGGTGTTTCAAAACAGCACCGATAACGTTTGGGAGGTGATTCCTGACACCAAGATAAGCCAAAAAGTATAGACCAACCTGGGTGCACAAATGCTTTCTTTCGGAGTTATAGGCTGCCGAAAACATGAAAAAATGAACTTTGAAGGTCCATAGCTCCAATACCATGGGAGCTACCGTAGTCGAGTCAAGACTTCACTTAGGAACTACTATATGTCCAAGTTTCAGAATCCTGTGATATGTCCACTACAATTTTTATAGAGGTAGTTCGTGAGTACTTCAGATTATATGCACGTAGCCAAACTCCCTCTACAAAAATTGTTGTGAAAGTACCGCAGGGTTCTGAAACTTGGATATTTGATTAGGGCACATACTAGTTCCTAAGTGAAGTCTTGAACCGACTACGGTAGGTCGCATAGTTTTTGAGGTATGGACCTTCAAAATTCATTTTCGGCAGCCTATAACTGCGAAAGGAAGCATTTGTGCGCGCAGGTTGGTCTATACTTTTTGTCTTATCTTGGTGTCAGGAATCACCTCCCAAGTGTTGTCGGTGTTGTTTTGAAACACCCTGTATATACTGTACATTTTTGCCTTGTATTTTTTATATACTTTGTAGCTTGAGAAAATAGTTACAAATAATATAGTAAGTAATAGTTAACAGGTAATACAGTAACTACCCTAAAAAAGTGATATGACTTCCATGAGGTTACCTAAACTGAACACACAGGCTCTTAAGACTTATATTTTTGCGTTAAAATGTAATATTCTACATAGTAAAAGAAACATTATAGCCTATACTAGACTAATAAACTTCAATATAATTTCAACTGATTATCGTGTAAATTTAATAACCATTAGCAAACTTTAGCATTTATTAAAGATCTTGAGTTCCTTCATATATATTGGTACATTTTTATTGTTCAAAAATCGTTAACTGGTACATTTTTATTGTTCAAAAATCGTTAACGTCTTCCGTGCGTCTCAAACATAATATTAATGAGGTCTACAATACTTGAACGTCCGTAAACATAAAAATCTAATCAACGAAGTACATATAAAATAATAATCGGTAAAATATTGGTCTAATATTACACCACCATTTTTTTATGCTGTTCTTGCATCTATCTGACAAGGTTCTGCCACATTGCATTTACAAATTACTTGCTGGACACAAACTGTAGCGCATCTGCGACGACTTTCTGAATAGGCCTATGTCAATAATTTTATCTTCTTCAAGCGTAGAGACTATCTCCTGTTCTATTTCAAGTGCGGCTAATGCTGATGTTCTGTCCTGACCAGACTTACAATAAAGATATGATTTGAGCAGTGGCGTATTTAGGGGGGCTCCGGGCTTAAGCCCTCCCCCCGAAAATTTATTTACTATATTAAAATAAATGACATATTTTGCAGAATTTTCATATTTCCAGGATTAAAGTTAGCAAAGCCCCCGAAACAAAATCGTGAATACGCCACTGGATTTGAGTCTCTTATGCACGCTGAAAGAACACTCACAAGAAGCTGATAACACAGCTAACGTCAAGACTATTTCCAGCGTAATTTGAGGGAAAATTGTCTTGGGCAGAAGAGCTCACAGGTCCGAGATATTTGTAATTTCTTTCTCGATAAGAGATTCTACGTAATTTTTACAATAACGAATTCATATTCAGGAAAATCTATTTCGAATTGCGTAGCAAACTCTTTCATTGCCTCCAACAACAACAGTTTTGTTTTAGGATGACATGCTTGAATGCCACCAATCACAGATATATTTTCCTTACAGAATTTTCTGACAAACTCGGTCACAATGTTGTTATCATTCTCAATTTTCGTAAATAATTATAAAGATGGTCCTAAATTTTCCAATAAGTACAGATAACGATCACTAAAGTTCATAATTGACTTTTTTTTTAGAACATGTTGGCCCTAATTGATATATCACATGAGTACCTTTCCATTTCAAAAAATGTCACATATTTCAAAATGACGGATTTCAAAATAGCGGCGGAGGTTCCTGATCTACTTTGCCCATTTTTCTCTTGTCAATATGTGAAACTACCACTTTTTGAATTGTCTATCTTTCACTATTTTTACTATTCAACAGTTTATTTGATATATTTCTATAACATATCCCTTCTCCCACCAAATTTGACCCCTCTCCCTCCGTTCCTTATGACTTATGAGGAACTTTATACTTAATAGAATGCTTTTTACACCATTTCTTTTTTTTTTTTTTTAAAAAAAAAGTTTAAATTGTCATTATAGTATTATTCATGGGTCTGTCGAATAGTAATAATAACTTACCCAGGATACGTCACTGGTACAGTTATTAGTTAAACTAATTAAACTAATATCAACATAATTGTGAAAGTTTTGTTTTCATGGATATATATATATCCATGAAAACAAAACAAAACTTTGGATATATATATATATATATATATATATATATATATATATATATATATATATATATATATATATATATATATATATAATGTTTAGATGTAACCTCAGTATAATCAAGTGTTTCAGTTAGAAACTAAACATACTTTTAACATGATGTTTTAAAGAATGGAGTATATGCACACAGTAATATAATTTTCCCGCTTCTTCAAAGACTACACAGAAGCACAGATGTCAATGTGGGTATGTCGTCTCGTGGGAATATCAGAGAACCCCTGAGGCGTATCCCTACTTTGGCTCTCTTTAGGTGGCGATGTTTGTCTCTGTTTAGCTAGTTTTGGATGCACAAAGTGAATGTAGTGTGATCTGTCAATATGTCTGAATTTTTCCGTCCGTGGTTACAGGAGAATTCCTTGCCAGAACAAGAAAATAATCTTCCAGGTCCCAGCCATCAGAATTAACAAACACCGACCAAGAAGGAAGAATATTGGATCGGGAGTGGTTCGAAAATGAGAAAATAGTGTGTGTGTATTGTGAGAAATGTATGCGAGTATGTGCGTGATATAGTAAAAAGTGGGGGTATTGTGCCTCAGTACATGATAAATCATGGAATTAATGTGCCTCAGCCAGTTCCAATAAAACCTCTTTTAATGAAACATTCGGGAGACATCACCTAGAGAACAGAAAAAATTCGTAATTGATGAACTTGCTCTTTCGCACGGGCACATTGTTTTAAGATTACCTCCATACCATTGTGTGCTCAACCCTATAGAGCAAGTTTCGTCAGAAATAAAATGGCATGTTGCATCTTGCAATTTAGGACGGTACAGGATTGATTATATTTTCCGAACATTACCGAAAATGTACAGTATAATCATCAGGGCCCGGATCTTGTTGACAAGTCAACTTTTTAGTGTTACGCATAGGACAAGGCGAGCTCAAATAAAAACATTATCCGTCAACTCAAGGTTCTAAAAGTATATTTTTTTAGGGTCAACTTTTGGTCACTTTTTGCTGTTTTGAAGTTTCAGGTCATTTTTTAAATATTTTAAGGTAACTTTCAGGTTACTTATGGTCCTTTTAGTCTTTTTCTTCTACATAAGGAAATTTTAAAATGTTTACACTTTTGAAAGATACAAAATTAGATTATCTCTTTTCCTGCTTTCTGACTATCGAGATGGAAAACTGTATTCCTAAAAAGCTAATGAACACTAAACTGTAGCTGGTTGACGAGGGGTGGGAGTTACTAGGTGGCCAAACAGATGATTTTGGATTGTTCAACACAAAGGATGCTCTATAGGGTTGTTGAACACGAAACTTGCTCTATAGGGTTGTTCACACGTGAATAACTAAAAATGAATTAGAAGTCGTACAAAGATTTTAAACAGGGTTTTATCTATTATTCTCGTGTATAGAGTCTACACTTGCGAAATTCTATTCTTTAAGTGTGCTTCCTAGTTTCAACTCGGGAGTGAATTGACACTTTATGTACAATATCATACAATGGACTGCAACTAACTGAAACAAAACTTTTGAAAATGAGTGACAAATGGTAATTACAATCCAATAGATATTCAAAAAAATGTCGATGTTTAACAAAATATACTTTTTAAGAAAACGCAAATTTTAAGGTCAATTTTTGTGAATTTTAGGGTCATTTTACAGGAATTTTAGTGTCATTTTATAGGTCACATTTTAGAAATTTTTAGGTCAACAAGGTCCGGGCCCTGATAATCATATTATTATATTAATAGAAGAGAAAATTAATTGTTGAATAACCTGTACGTATTTTATTTCTATTTTAAATGGTTCTTCTTGTTTTATTTATCTGATTATTGGTTTGCAACACGCAGAAAAAATAGTTCCAAGACTTCATTGTTTACCCTGGCGACAGGGAGAGCGGCTAAGCTTTTGTAATTGTAACCGCTTTCCAAAGTCTGCCCTCCGTGGTCCTACCAATGAATATGTTCCGGATACCTGCACTTACCTGGGTAAGGCGTTGAAGGACATCTAAAAGGGATTACAAAATTATCTCTAAACTGCCTACCGGTTTCAATAATGAGGTGAGCATTAAGCATCAAGAGGTTCGGATGTCTCGTCTCGAAAATCTTACGGACGATCACTCAGACCACAACGGACACAAACACTATTCATACACACAACAAAAACACATTGGATTAAACAACACTATGCTTATTTATTAAAATATTATTTAAAGGAAAAAAAACGGAGTGGAAAAATAAAATAACAACACTCAACACTGCATGTGTATAATTATTTCCTTTAACAAAATCATACTTTACTTTCCCATTATACTTTAGCCCTTTGTCACTTTATATATCAGGATTGAAGATTAAGATAATGATTCCACTAGATATACTTTTCCCACATTACTAATGCACTTGGGGGATTAGCACGGGAAAAGTCGCCGGGATAATCCCACGAAGTAATATAGTTGCTGCTCCAAACAATCCTCGAATGTTGGCGTTTATCCTCAGTAAAAATAGATAGTCTCCAAAGTGGAATGATAATGTTGGAGGGCGCACAAGGTATGTGTACCTGGGACTTACTGGTTGGGGCTAGGCACGATTAAGTCATTGACTATTGGGTAATAACATATACCCCTTAGCACAACATTATACTTGATACTCGACGCGGCGTGCGTGGTTACTTTCTCAAAACGTGGAGTAACACTCCTCGAACCAAGAGGTTCGAGATACGAGCTGCATTGATCCACTGATCAATGTTGGCAGTTCATTCTCAGAAGCACTCAGGTTAAATCACCTGTATGTACATGCAAATAAAACATAAAAAAGAGTTAACGTTAATGTTAGTTCACTGGCCACGACACACAAGACGTTGCGATAACTTGACTGTGGGAACATTTAGATAAGGAGCTACTAAAGCGATGTGGCTGGTGCCATGCAGTCGTTTCTGTACCTGATGTGCTCTAGATCGCAGTATTTCCATAAATGATTGGAGAATACACTTAATTCAGTTTCAAATGACCATAGAACTTAGATTTTACGTATTAATAAGTAAGGAAGAAACACGAGAAACACAGAAGCTTCGTCGCTCACTGAATTGTTCTCACCACAAAATAACGTTGGCGTTTTACCGCTGATAAGAAAACTTGGTTATATATAATGGATAAGTGGTCATTTTTGGGTGATTGCAACTCTAAGCATTGGAGATTATATGAGAACTTCAATAAACTTAAACATACACATCATAGGTATCAAAATGGAGTAAATATTACATACACGTAATCGTTAAACACCCGATTACATGGGGGGAATTTTTACGCGGCTAAAATCACTAATATTGTCGATTGATTTCACAGTAGTACAGATGATTGTAAATCCTTACAAAATACGACCATATTGTATCAAAATCTTTTTTTATATACCATAATTATCGTAGAACATACTTTCTCAATCAAGAGGGGTAGTATTCACTGCCCATGAGTGTCGTAAATTCATACTCACTCCTGAAAATTTTTAACTTTAAGAAGAGTACTGTGTGGAAACTTCAAACAAAACATTCTATATTCAAACAAAATCATTATACATATAATATACGAAAGTTACAGAGAAACTTTTCAAAGTAAATTGGGGGAGAGGAGAGTATAATCCATCCTTTATTCTTTCGTAATGTTAGGTCCATCCAGAGGGAATGACTCGGAATCCTTAAAGGAAGTATACGGCATATCGCTCCAAAATCAAATACATTTTTAAGACAACATTCTCGTGTAATATATCTCTTAAACTTGAGGAAAGGGGGAATTTACCCTTACATTATTAGCAGATTTTAACCCTAAGGTCTGGGATCGTTGGACTTCCTTTTAAAAAAACTACACGTTTTGTCAAAATCGAATATTTTTTGCTTACATTATCCTGCTTGTTTTGTGTGCAAATTTGTGTGTATGCTGATATTCAAACTTGCAACATGGGGGCGATTTTACCCCCTTATTCGTCATGGATTGCAGCCTGAGCAATGAGGTTATTTCTGCCTGTTGAAGGAAGGCACAAACCAAATTTACTTAAAATCAGTAAAGTTTTACGAGAGTTATCTGAAACAGATGGACACAAATGCCAATCGAGTCGAATGGTAAAACCTTTGCTAACGCTCGCTTCAACGACAGAGATTTGGAAATGAAATAAAATTGAGGTGAAAATGAAATGTTTATTCATTTATTGAAGATTATCACATCTTTGCAGCACCAAGGCTACATGAGAAGTGAACCTACAATTTAAGATGGATTGGCCCCTCGTAGCGTAGTTGCTAACGCTCTCGCCTTCGGTGCGAGCTGTCTGCGTTCGATTCCCAGTGGGGGCATTCGGTCGAAAATGTGTAAAAACGCTTTTTCAGGCTAGCCACCCTGAATGAGGTTTTCCTCATTCACACCAGGCAAATGGCGGGGTGGTATCTAACTTATAGGTCCCAGGCCGCTTCCTTCCTTCTTCAATCCTTTCTTCCTTCCCTTTCCCCGGAGTGTATGTTCGCCGAGGGACGTCAACCCTCAAACGTGACGAGCTAAATGGCTTTAGCTGCCGAAAGTCCAGAAATCTAAATCCTAAATTTAAGGTGGAATCCGAACCACCGTATGCGTTCAAATATTTCATGGCTTTTCCACCGGGATTCCGTGCACCGAAGGCATGCGACTAGACCAGCGACGGCTTAAACATTTATACCTTATGTTTTCGTAACTTGTTTTATTCTCGCCGTATCTTTAAAAGATATGCATGAGCTGAGCCGAAGCTAGGGGTTTGACGGAAACCTGCTTCCAAATTTTCCCCTTGCTAGTATTAGTCCCATGACCTGCTGACATGAATAATACTTAATAATAGTAAATGATACATGTGTAGATTGAAATACTGTATAATTTGATTCGATTATTGGTTTGTGATATATTAACTACAATTGCAGAATGGGGGTAAAGCTTTCAACTCTGATGTATGTAATATATTAACTCTACACCATTCATAAACCTACACTACAGGCAGCTACGATTCTCTTCTGAAATGCGACAACGCAGCGATCACTATGCTGGAGATCAGCAGTTTGTGCTCGGCCTCGTTTTTAAAATGATAGTCGAGTCAAAATGCGGTTTGACCTGGGCAAAATTGCAACCTTTAGTTTTACACCTGTATTTTCTTTAGGTACCTCATCTGATGAAAATATCCAAAATCCGACAAAATCGGACCACGGGAACACCCCCAAAAACGGTTTCAAAATGGCCGACCATGTTTTTTTTAAAAAAAATCGTAGACCTTTACGTTGGCGGCTCTAGTAGCCCTCTTAATTAACACAGAGAAATGAATGATACCTCGTTGGAACGCTCATAGACCACAAATTCCAACGAAGTGACTTTTGTACTCATCATGCCCAACCCGTAGAAGAAAAAGAAGAAGAAAGTTGATTTTTGTTTTTAATTGATATTTCTTGGACCCTGGCAACACTGTACGTCCTCATACGCCGGCAGAAAAATTCTCACGCGTAGACCAGACATCGGTAACAATAATATAAAAAAATGAAGGACGTAGGTTCAACAGTAAGGGAGATAAAAATTCGGAACCGCGGACAAAGAAGGGTCACTGTGTATATTTTTTACTGTGGTCTAACTTATGTTTCTTAGATCTAGCATCCTCCCTAATTGTCACAGAGACATGAAGCATACCGCGTTGGAAAGCTTATGAAACCCCCTTGCCAGTGACGTATCGTTTGTGCTCCCTGTGCCCAACCTGTAGAAAAAGAAGAAGAAGAAATCTTTAAAAATTGGGAAAATCTACACTTTTACCTTTCTTGGGCTCTGGCAACCCTGATAGTCGTTCTACGCATGAAAAAATCTTGTTTCTTTCTTTAAATCAAAGGTCGCTTTAATATAAGTACTATACATAAAACAAAAATATTCTTAAGCAAAAGAATGGGAATAACGAAAGACTTTAGGAGGCAAATTACACATCACCTCGTCATTGCCTACGCTAACACTGTCCTCACCATTTTCATTTAAACAGTTAAGACATTCAGTTTCTTGGCATACGCCACAAGCAACAGCAAATAGAAGGTCATACCATAATACAGTGTACAAGACAATTCGTTTTATAGAAACATAACACCTATATATAAGGCAAAAATATTCTAAGGCAAAAGAATGGGAAGACGAAATACTTTGGGAGGCAAATTACACATCTACATCGTCATCGCCTACGCTAACACTGTCCTCACCATATTCATTTAAAGAGTTAGAACATTCAGTTTCTTTGCACACACCACTAGCAATAGTACATGGAAGGGCATGCTTTCTGCAAATATAATACGTTCTTGCACACCCGGAAGCACAGTTGCAATGAACAATGGTGAGCAAATTCCATACCCATCAAACACGATGGTTGATGTGCCATATTTACGAACCGTATACTCAGCAAATGATGCAGCGATATTGTCGTACGAACTGCCTTTACACCATGGTAGTCTATGAAACAGAGATCCTCCGTCTAAGACATACAGAATATTGTCTGGCTCCGTTCACTCAAACTATGCGCTCTGCTGCTTGCTGAACTCTTGTATCGCATAGGCCAGTGGGGCTTTGTCTGCCTTACGCATCATGCTGGGTGACTCAAATAAAGCCGGTGGGTAGGCACATAATTCATGCGCTAAGGTCTCCTCTAAAGATGTGCTGCCTGCATTAGCGACAACTAACAGTCTTTGAAACAAAAGATTCGAATCGACAGAGATATCGCTGCTGATTTTAACACTACTCGGGGATGCTAGAGTTTTGACTTTATCTGCACTTTCCCCTTCACAGTGAACAGGTCTTTACCAGATAGTTTCTTCGCATGGTCTGCCCAACTGAAAATAAATTATGAACGTTGACCGAGGAATCCGGTGTGACGCCAGTGGCAATGTTTCTCAACGATTTGTCTCCGTCAAATGGTGAAATGGGCTGCAGTCGTGCAAGCATGCGACGTGTGTCACTGATATCACGTGACATTCTTGACGTTTCGGCTCCTTTATGTTGTTTGCTAGTGACATATGCTGTGTGAGTAAGAGTTTGCATCGCCAGATTGTACTCGGAGCATGCTGGCATTGAGGGCACCCACAAAGATCGTTGCATCTCCGACATTCCACTCCCATGGGTTAGACCTCCAGTGGATTTTAGCGATCTCATCAGAACCTGCTCTCTGACTAGATCAGAGGACAACCCAGCCCAATAACGGTTGCTTCTTCTAATAACTCCGAACCCATTTTGAAAGCTTTCGTGAACGTTGGATTAACCGATGGCAGCGTTAACATTGTTTGCAGGTACAAGCAAGTCGACTTCAAATAATTGAAGTGTCCTGCTGCAGCGAAAATGGGAATGCACTCTGCTATAGCATCAAGGTGAACCTCCCAGCTTCCTATTCGGTCTGCTGCCACAAGTTTCCTTGCTGTAGTCAACATGCGCTGGTATGCAAGAAACAACTGACTTTTTTTTTGATGTGTTAATAAGTTCTGACTTTCGTGCTTCTATTTTTCCTCGGGCTTCTTGAAGAAGATGTGAAGAACTAGCTCCAGTTACAGTAATCTCACCCGACATCAGACTCTGATAGAGAGAGTAAGCATCGTTGATAGTTCTGTGTGTTCCGTTATCGGTCTCCAGAAAAACATTCTCCACAAGCAATGCACTTAATGCGAGGTCAACCATCATGTGCGCACGGAAGGCTCTTGCTACGGACTTGCCACTTAACATATGTACAACCGAATTTTCTCCATAAAACCTCATGCAAGATTTTACGTAAGCCTGAACCATCTATCAGGGAACCAATTGCTCCTAGAAGGTTCATGAGAGTATGAAATAAGCCCAACAGGACAACCGTGTCCTTAATACTGGTGTTATGTGCTCTGTCATGCAGGATACGTGAAGCTTTCCTAAACAGTGGTTGGTCTAAGGTGATGATTGGTGTGACTTTATATTTTCTCGCAAGATTATTCAGGTACACTAAAGTGGAATAGATGCATGGCATATAAGATGGATGGAGGTCAATAATCGGTAAGCAGAGAACAGTGGATTTACCTGGATGATGAAGAGATGGATCTGCGTGAATGGCCTGCATCATTCCTGACCAGTTTGGTGTGCGTGATGGAAAGTGCCAGGAAAGTTTCACAAAATATCCAGGGAGCTTTCGTTCGGTGATGGTGCTGTTACCAGTTCACAGTTGACCTTTTCAAGAGTAGCCCTGGCTTCAGTGTATGCATGAATGGGAACACTGGCAAGGGACTTCACATCAGCATCAGAGACGGGCTTCCGAAGAATGGTTAGACTGGTAGTAGTGGATGGAGTAATGGCCGCCAACATTTCTATACCATGGAATGTGCCTAAACCACTCAGCGTTTGGAGATTATGGTCTACATTATCCGCTGCAAAGAGGAGAGTCTGGTCTGCTGGCATTTCGATCACACGATTACTAAATGTACTTGCAGCACAGCGTTCAAACCGCTGCACTTCCGCATATGAAGAGCAAAATCCCAGGTGATGCAGCCTGTCAATCAGGAGTTTCGATCGATAGTGGTGGTGCAGCTGCGCAGCAACACCTAACTGCAGAGGAGCTAACATATCTCTTGGTCTGGCTGCTTGCATCAAACACTGGCCAATCGATGTTATTTTGGTTTCATTGCCCTTTCCGGCAAAAAGTATGGCATAGAATAGTTTAAGGCTAGGTGGAATGTACTGAAGAAATTCCTGAATGCTCAAGTCGCTGGGTGAAGGATATGTAGTTTGGATTTTATGTCGCTTTTGATCAATCGAGCTATGGTTTCTATTATTCTATTTTTTCCTTTTCTTCATCATACTCTCGTGGTAAATCAGATATGCCCGTAGAATGTGATTGGCAGTTTCTCGAAGTGTAATGAAGTCGTTTTTTCCACTGTCAATAGAAATTATATTTTTTTTCACCGAATTACTCCATTAGTTGACGCTTCATGTGTCGTCCGTCATATGCAATGTGATCAGTCCCTACAAGAAATGTGCCCATTTCTGTAACAAGTTCTCCCACAGTTAGTTGCTCATCATCGTGCTCTTCCAAATAACTACAAATGCGCTGAAATGCTCGGATTCTCTCATCATTTGTAGGTCGGCCAGCCCGGAATTCTTTTGATGCTGACTGATTGTCGGTGCAGTATTGTTGAGGAATTGATTTACCTGTTCGAAAGTTGATACTACATGATCTGTGATAGACACAATCTCCAGCATGAAGATCAGATGAGAAGTACTCAATTCGACCTCGGACAGTTTATGACGCGGTATCGTTTCGTTCATTGCAACACTTTATAATGTTGTGTGGCAATGCTTGTGTTTTCATTCGCACATTTTCTGATTTCAACACGTGACGGTCATCAAATAAGACAGGCGTTCCTCAAAACAGGCAGTCACTATTGCGTGTTGCTGTTGAAGGACCCATCCGACGAGCGAGTAACTCGTTTTTGCATCGGCGATGACGTTTTTCTTTTTAGGGCAATCGCAATATCTTTTTTATAAATGTAACGTTTGCGACAAGAGACATGAACCACCATACTTGTAGCGGCGAGAATGTTACTACCGCGACCCTTACTGGCATTGTTCACTCCTTCAGCTCCCTTTTCTTGAAGTGTCATGAGGTTATCGTCAGGATCTAGGCTTCTGCAGATGATACACAAACGTGTAAGGGTATCAGCCATGGTTCTTCAGTGCCTAGGTTCATGCAAGACTATGATATGTAGAAAAGCTTATGGAACCCCATTTCCAACGACGTATCGTTTGTGCCACCTATACCCAACGATTATCAGGGTTGCCAGAGCCCAAGAAAGGTAAAAGTGTAGATTTTCCCATTTTTTTAAAGATTTCTTCTTCTTCTTTTTCTACAGGTTGGGCACAGGGAGCACAAACGATACGTCACTGGCAAGGGGGATTCATAAGCTTTCCAACGCGGTATGCTTCATGTCTCTGTGACAATTAGGGAGGATGCTAGATCTAAGAAACATAAGTTAGACCACAGTAAAAAATATACACAGTGACCCTTCTTTGTCCGCGGTTCCGAATTTTTATCTCCCTTACTGTTGAATCTATGTCCTTCATTTTCTTATATTATTGTTACCGATGTCTGGTCTACGCGTGGGAATTTTTCTGCCGGCGTATGAGGACGTACAGTGTTGCCAGGGTCCAAGAAATATCAATTAAAAAACAAAAATCAACTTTCTTCTTATTTTTCTTCTACGGGTTGGGCATGATGAGTACAAAAGTCACTTCGTTGGAATTTGTGGTCTATGAGCGTTCCAACGAGGTATCATTCATGTCTCTGTGTTAATTAAGAGGGCTACTAGAGCCGCCAACGTAAAGATCTACGATTTTTTCAAAAAAACATGGTCGGCCATTTTGAAACCGTTTTTGGGGGTGTTCCCGTGGTCCGATTTTGTCGGATTTTGGATATTTTCATCAGGTGAGGTACCTAAACAAAATACAGGTGTAAAACTAAAGGTTGCAATTTTGCCCAGGTTGAGGGTAAAATTGCTCTAGATTTCCTGGACTATGATATATTCTACAGATAATCTTAAGATCCTGTTTGTGTACACTTGACGCTTTCAACGATTGCCATTCATTATTGAAAAAAGAATCCTGGTATTCCATGACAGTTGCAGGAATAAATTAAAATAACTACGTTTGAACTCCGCACACTATAACCACCTGTTAAAAATTACTGTGATAGACTAGTGAGAAACGAAAGGACGAAGCTTGCTACTACGCTTTCAAATTCCATCCGCCGAGTCTAGTAATGTTGACGTACAGAATGAACCAGGAATCACAAAAAGTTTTTTTTTTTTTTTTTTTTTTTTTAAATGGAGAAGTAATGTGTATCGTTATTGCGTGAATTCATAAGTGTCCACAATGCGGTCCACCACGTATGGACCGATAATGTGTCCGGAGAAAATGCCGTTCCATACTATCACTTTTCTCTATGAAGTAAATACAGGGTTCCTACTGGTTAGGGAAAATGGTGCAGGTCAGGGAAACTTAGGGAAAAAGACTGGAAATCAGGGAAATTTTATACAATAATTTTTTTTCTAGCATTAATTGTACACCAATTTCTTTCAGCTTAACCAACCATTAAAATACCTATTTGTTTTTTTGGTTTTTTCTTCTTCTTCTACATGCAATATTAATGATCACAGTATGAGACGTTGTTCAGATTTTTATGGGAAGTAAGTGGAATGTACGCATGAGCAATTGATTACTATTTGTCTCTAAAAATAAATGTTCTCATATATAAATATTCACCGTTATTTATTTCGTATTTATATGTCAACGTCATCCGACTCCTATCACGGAAGTCAGGGAATTTCCTGTTAAAGGTCAGGGAGAAGTCAGGGAAATAGATTTTTCCAGATGAGTAGGAACCCTGTAATAGATACGCAAAACATGTTAGAATGCTTATAGCAGACGTTAAAATGTATGAACTTTCCTCACAGCTGCGCTCCATTTTACAATTTCATCTTGATAAAGCTACAAATGCCGTTAAGAAATTTGTGCCGTTTATTGAAAAAAATACGTTATTACGGAAATTTCGATGTCTTAAGATGCTAGCGGGAAATCACACAAAAAAGTGGATGATATTCTGATAAAAGTCAAGGAAAACTGACGTATAGGAAATCACGACATGCCAATGACTTAAGCACCCATTACCAGTGATAAAACTGGCCGAAAAAGAAGTTAATTTTTACAATAAACATATTCTCTTCAGTGAGTAGTTTAAATAGGATTTAAAAATGAAATGAAATCTTTGAATTTTACGTCCCACGGTTATGCCGGTTAGGCTAAAGGAGACGGTGATGATGAGAGATGAGTGAAATGGTGGAATGAAGAACGTGGGAGGAAACGGGAGAACCCCGAGAAAACCCACGAGCACGGTGTTTGTCCACCACAAAGTTAACATGGCGGGGGCTGGGATCGAACCCGGGACCCCAAGCACCAGAGGTGAACGCTCTACCACTGAGCCACCGCGCCCCCCTAAATAGGATTTAAGTCTATTGAAGCAAAGCTTGTGTAGTGGAAAATATTACAGGAAAATTGGAGTGCGACCACGAATGGAGATAAAGATTTACAAAGTAATTCCCTTAAATTGTTCCAGACTTTATAGTTTTAATTTATTTTAATAATTTTTTAACTCATGTACGATCAGTGTTTTTCTTCGTTCTTCACATGTGCAGTATGTAGTGAAATGATACATTATACACACAACGAGTTATAATGTCTTTGATATATGACACTCATTGGACAACATGCTTCAAACAGTACAGATTAATCTTACAATTAAGAATGTTTCTCATGCACTAATTGCGCAGCAAAAGCCTGTATCAGTGTTCCACAGGCTTACCAACTGCTTGAAAACTTAATGTAAGTTGGGTTGTAATCTGTCCAGGCATTTGTGATACCGACAAAAGTGCTGGACCCGACCGAATGGAGTTACAGCAGGCAGGGTTTCATGTACTTTTGAGGCTAACTGTACATTAGTGATAAATAGATAACGTGTATGCCACAATTATTATTGTAAAGGGCATAATAGCTTAGGTGACACCTCTGGTGTGTGGGTTCCTTGTTTCTATCACATGTTCGAGAGTTTGTGATGGACAGTATGGATCAATATTGTGGAATGGGTATGAGGGGAAATCGTGTATTGGTATACAAGCTTTTCCCTCATATCTATTCCGTCTACCAATAGAAAACTTGATATACGCATTTCTTATCTCCTATACTTTTTTTAAAAGATAAATTTTAATTGTGTGCTTTTACCCGGGGCCACTCCAGAGTGGTCCAAAGTTGATGGGAGGGATTTCTGGAGGGAATTTTACCGACATTCTCCCAGTTTTCCCTGTTCAAGTACGTTAGGGACCCCAATATATAGCACCTCTCGAAAGCTTGTTTCATGCTGAAGAGAATAAACTATAAATTTATTTGTTCATTCATTCTTTTATTCATCCATGTCGTACATTATTGGTCAGAGACCAGTACATAGGACTTGTCAAATAATATGAAGACATTTCAATATAATTGATATTACATTAATTTACAAACTATCACCCAAGTATTCATTAATATCATAGTACATTTTGTTACACACAAAAAAAGAAATAGTTCATTTTTGAAATTCAGTTTGCTTTTGATATCCTTCAAATAACTTGGGAGCTTATTAAACAACTTAGCGGACATAGGAAGGACACTTCTTTTGGTGCACGCATAGTTTTGGTATGCTGTGAATATGTTATTATTTTGTGCTGTGAATATGTTATGTACTTTTGTTATTCTGTGTTGTATGAATGTACATCGTCAATATAAAGAAAACTACTTTCATTTCTCTTTACATATATGATACTTTTGTATATGTACAGACAAGGCACAGTTAAAATTTTATTTGACTGGAAGACCCTTTTGCATGAGGACCTTGGTGATAGATTAAAAATAGATCTTATTGCCTTTTTCTGTAGACGAAAAGTAGTAACACTGAAATAGGAGGCTCCCCAGAAAATTATTCCATAATTTAACAAGGATTGAAACTTACCATAGTACAATAACAGCAAAGTTTCTTTTGACACTGAACCACGTGGTCTATAAATGACAAAACAGATACGGCTTAATTTGCTATTTAGCTCAGTAATATGTGCATCCCATGTAAGCCTATTGCTTATTGTTACACCTAAAAATTTAGTGGATTTTGAATAGTATACGTCAGTTGAATTTATCACAATGGGAGGTACTGTTCGAGATGTACATGAGAAATGAAAATTTAGTGTTTTTTTTTTTTTTTTTCATTTATCAGCAGTTGATTCTGAGATGTCCATTTTATCAAACGCTCCACAGTTTGTTTTAATTTACTTTCTAGTTCAATTGTATTGTCCGCTGTTACAAGGACATTTACATCATCAGCATATAGTACAATATGTTGGGGATACATATATTGAACAAGATCATTTATGTAAAATAAAAAAAAAAAAAGAATTGGCCCAAGAATTGAGCCTTGAGGAACACCAGCAGAAATAGTAGCAGTTTTGGATGAAAATGTGACTTGCTTATTGTTAATTATTTTTTGTACTTTTACTACTTGTTTTCTGTTTGTCAGATACGAGCGAAACCATTCATGTACTACACCTCTAATACCATATTTCTGGAGTTTTGCCAGTAGAAGAGAATGGTGAACACTGTCGAATGCTTTGGAGAAATCAACAAGTAAACCTACTGCATATTTTCCCTTACCAAGTACTGTAGAAACCTCTTTAATAAAGTTAAACAACGCTGTATCAATTGACTTGTTTTTTTGGAATCCATGTTGAGAAGACGAGATTAGGTTATGGCAGGATATAAAATTTCTCAAGCGCGGTAACATTAGTGATTCAAAAATCTTCGAGAAAACAGACAAAATAGAAACAGGCCTATAGTTTTGAACATCATAAGTACTTCCTTTTTTGTGCAAGGTATAACTTCTGCAGTCTTCAATCTTTCGGGGAAAACGCCTGATTCAAATGATACGTTTACAAGAAAGTATAGTTGTTTCACTATTAAGGCGCACCCTTTTTTATAATTAGGGATGGGACTTCATCTATAGCTGCAGAATGGGTATTGAAAGCCTTTTGATACAGTCCAACAATTCTTCTTCAGTTACCGGAATTACATACACACTATGTTTGTTGCATGGAATATTTGCCTCTACAGCGAGATCCGACTTTCAAAGTGGTAAATTCGTATTAAGAAAATAGTGATTAAAGACTTCAGTAATGGCAGCAGGATCAGCGAAAGAATTATTTCTATAATTAACTTGTGATATTTCGCGCATTGGAACAGTCTTTGATGAATTGTTTATTACGTTCCACGCACCTTTCATTTTGTTTTTGTATGCGTGTATTATAGTGTTATTGTGGATTCTTTTGGCTGTTCGAATAACATTCTGATATATTGTTTTGTATGTTTTTATATGGGAAATAACTTTAGCTGGTAAATTAACAAAGGTTTTCTTAGGTTTATTATAATATATAAGCTTTTGCTTTGAAATTTTTATTCCTTGCGTGACCCACTTTTTCATGTTATTAAGACCTTTCCGTAACTGTAATGGAAATGCTATGTTAAATGATGCAATAGCTATTTCACTGCGAGTCTACGATTTTCTTTGTACTAACAGGGTCAATAGGTCACAGGGACTTATTCCGTTGTCCATGGTACCTAATTTCTTGTACATGAACATATCTTTGTTATGTTTATCGAATGGATTAGGTTTGATTAGGGAGTCCCGTTGGCAGGTTCATGTCCTTTCCTTGTTAGTTTTTTTACAGATCACAAACTACAATATCATTGTTTGCTTTCTTGCCAAATATAAATATCACGTTTGTGTTACTGTTATATTTTCCTTCATATGTTTTCTCGGGTTATACGTAATTGTGCTTTCTCGACATGGGATCATAGGTTCATCTTATACATCACTACACTTTCAGAAACAGCTAAGTGTAAAGTTTTAAACTTTACAGGAGAGAGAGAGAGAGAAAGTGAAAGTAATTCATTCCTATGTTCATTATTTGTTATGCAGCATGAAGAAAGTCAGATATGTGCAGCTGCAGAGTGCGCATTATTGTTAGTTTTAACATAAAATCAGCTGTGTGTGTTTTAGAACACTTCGCGGAAAATAGCAGGAGAAATTTGATCGCAAATGAAATGGTGTTTTGTTTTATTAGTAATTACTCCTTACGTGAACGTTATTACTAAAGTTTTTGTAGGTATATACTTAATACCAAACTGTGGCTATATTTATAAAAATACCGTTTTAAATTAAAAAAGAAAAACTACATATAGCGGTTTTAAAAGGCGCACCGACACTATGTGTTATTTTCAACATTTGATATTTATCAATTCTGGCTTATAAAATATACATTGGCTGTACTTGTTTGGTTTTCATTTCACATCATATGAATTGGTACGATTGAAATGTGCTTAGCATACATCTCTCAACTAGAAGCAGTTTTGTATGCCTATAAAGTCGTGTAACAAAGATTTCGGGATCAATGTGCTGACCGCACATCACTTAACTAAAACCATTCTCGTAGGCGTAGAAATTCAGTTACTAGTGCATTGTGGGTTACCATACATCACTCAACTAAAAGCCGCCTGTCAAATCTAAAACCCTCAGTAACAATGGCGGATCGGGTCCATGTGCTTACCACATATCACTCAACTATAAACTTCTGATAGAACCAGAAATCCAGTAAGAATGTAGTGACAAACCATCACTCAATTAAAACCGTCTGGTAGGCATATAGACGCCAGTAACAATTGCGTTGGAATGGATATGTTGACCATATATTACTCAGAGCCATCTAGTAGGCTTAGAAAACTAGTAACAACCATAGTAAAGTCACTTTGCTGATCATACATTACTCAAGTAGAACTATTCTGGTAGGCCTAGAAATTCAGTAACAATCGCGTTTGAATCAATGTGGGGATCACACAAATCTCAATTAAATGTAATCTGGTTGGCCTACAAATCCAGTAAAAATCACATTTGGGATCAATGTGCTCACCACACATCACTCGACCAAAGTCGTATCGTCGACCATAGTTCGGGGCTGTAATATTAGAGAATTATTATTATTATTATTATTATTATTATTATTATTATTATTATTGGCAAATGAAGTACATGGTATTGATTTAATGAAAAAGGGCTGTACTTCAAATCAACGAATCTACTAATGACCCCTTTATGGGGAGTCGAATCTAGGGTCATGTACATATAAAGCATTGGGTACAAATTTCCACATGCATTATCGTTGATTTCGTTAGGAATATTGGTCACTGACATTACGAATGTGTGAAATCTTTCAAGTAATATCATAAACGAAGAGAACAAAGTACCCACTGATACGGAAGACTGGGATCATTACCCTATACATACCCCTAATACAGAAGGTAAAGTATTCATATCCCTAATACAGAAAAGTAAAGGGTGTTTATAGCAGTTTCCTTACAAATATATATTTTTTAATAACAAGTAGCACTTTATGTAATGTTCTCAAGCAGAAAATGTGTTTAAATATGCTTAAAAACAAAAACTACTTGTGCCTTAAAACACTCTCCACTTCTTAGCTTTCTATTTGTCTACATTCTAAGTTTGTACATGGTTCGTGTGCACATGGTACATGTACATGTAGGAGATAAGATCAACTATATTTTTTCTGACCTTTCACGACAATATTGTTGTGAGCTTATGAATTCTTTGACAGCATATACACGAGTAGCAGTGCTACATAGGGGTGTTCGATAAGGCTGAAGACCTATGGAATTTCAGGAGTGAAAATTTATCGAGTTGTCATTGGTTACTCGAAACCGTTCGAGTATTTGAAATTATCGAATTTTTCGGTATTATCGAAGTTTCGAGTATTATCGAAATTTTGAGTATTATCGAAGTTTTGGGTATTATCGACGAAGTTTCGGGTATTATCAAAGCAAGTTAACCCCCTTTACTAGCAAGGTCGGCATGAAATCTTAAGTGCCGGTGACAGTGCGCAAATTAATGTCAGGTATGAAGGGGAAAAAAGTGTTTATTAATGCTTGATATTTTACCAGTAATTCAGAAGATACAGAATTTATGAATGTCGTCCCACAGGAGAGAGAGTGGATATTAGATGTTAACATGGCTTTCCAAAAATTTGGGTAGTTCAGATTCAAACTTTATAGCCGTCGAGCTATCCACTCTGACCCATTTTTTTCTGTGCCATGCAAAGGGCACCAGATAAAGCGATGCGCTTTTGCATACAGTCTAACATTTTAAGTTAGTACTACAGACAACAGAACCGGCACGGTAAAAGCAGTGTTTCCCCCAGACATGTTTGTTGGGGGCACTACCCTCCGGAGCTCTGAGAGTCCTCTCCGGAGGAGACCAAATTAATACGTCTATAATATAATAATAGATTAGTACCGTGTGAAAATAGTATGCGCCCTTCCGAATACTAAGAGTGCTTCCCGGAACTGAAAGAAATACTGGGTAAAAGTTGTCAGTTGAAATGATGGCCAAAAGAAAATGGAGGCAACGGGAAAGTGACGAAGTATAATCGCGCTAATATTCTAAACTGGTGTACCGAATCGATTGATTCTTTGCACGATTACTGACCATACTTAGGTTTATAAATTCATGGGGGGGAGTCCGGCGTGTGCCAAAAGAAACTTAGGAAATGGCAAAAATGAGGGTTCTTCTCTTCTTATCGGAGGGAGAATGGGTCCAATTACTGCGGTACGTGGTCATAGGCATTTCAAGATTGCGGCAAGATCGAAATTTTGGCCATAGAAAGGCGCGCTAATAATAGAAAGGCGGTCTCAAGTCCCAATTTCTAATCGGTACGTATTACTGCAGTACGTGATCGTAGGCATTTCAACGTGGCAGCAGAGAAGAAAATGGAGAACAACAAGATGGTGGTAAAAAAGAAAATGAGAATACTGACGGAAGGGCGGGTCTAGCTTGTTTTTCACTCACATTCAGCAAGTATTTGATGAAAAGGGATCTTTAGTAACATAATGAAATTTAGTTTTCTGTTATTATCACAGTATTCACCTTTTTTGGTTGTAGTTAAAATTAATTGCGTTATATACCTTTAAACTATTCTAAGACATGTGTAAAATATTTCTACTTCACATACCCTACATAATACCATGAGTCTATAAAGAAGGAAAAAAAGGCTGAAATATGCTACTGAAATGTAATAAACGTCAGATGCAAAAATAACAGTAAAAGATTATAGTGGTATAGTAGGGTTTGTCTAAGTATGCCTAGCCTGAAAAAAAAGGGGGTTTTCAGGGTTGGACCCACCTGAAAAAACACACCTGGGTTTTTGAACTTTTTATTAGTATATTATTGGTACAACTAAGGTGATGACATTGAAAGTGATTTTTACCAGATTTTGGACTTTCCTTGGACGAATTAGGTGCTTTCACGTTAAGGTATACAACAACTTTCAAGATATAATAGAGTCTTTTCTAAGACCTTTATGAAGTTTTGAATTCTCTGAATAAATAATAATAATAATAATAATAATAATAATAATAATAATAATAATAATAATAATAATAACTTAACTTAGCTTGAGATAATTAAAGAACAAATTAATGTCTGGATTATGCTCATAGCCTATTTGAAGTAAAATATGCAATTTTATATTTTAGAAAATACTGTGAAACAAAATGTAATAATAAAATTTGAGAACATAGTGACCTAGAATGTAGAAATTAGTATAAAATATGACTAGGTCTTTCAGTCCACACAAATGTCATTGAAGATGAAAAAATTATAAAACATTGAAAAACTAATACGTGAAAGATATTTTCTAATTTAGTTTGAAATGATTTTGTTCTTGTTCTGGTAACCTCACACAAAGGTTGTACAAAGGAGGAGATGCGGCGCCGTAGTAGCTAAGTCCGCTATGGCCCTGGAATTGTTAAGAAAGATAAAAAATAGATAAATCTCTGCTAAAGGCAGTGCATAATGTACATTTGTAACTCCTTGTTTCCAGTAAAAATCCTTGAAGAAAGTAGATGATGCGTGCGCTGGAGACGAGTCTTCGAGAGAATGGTTGAACTTAGAAAACTATATAAGTATTGATCTTAAAGATTGTCCTGGTGGGGAGATGGAAAATATCAAGTGGATTACGGATAGTTCCAGATTGGCAATATCATGAGTGTTTTCGCTGATTGAAGAAGGTTTTTTTTTTTTTTTGTATGCGTTGGTGGTCTTGGCTTTTGTATTTCGATAAGCGTAAAGAGTCAAATTGTGAAGAAAAAAAAAATCACAGGCGAAGTCGATATCCAGAAGAAGCACTTTCGCTATAAACATCATCAAATGCCTTCAAGGTTTTTTTTTTTTTTTTTTTTGTTTGTTTTTTGTTTTATGCTATCCACGTAGAAATGAAGAGTATATGTGCATCTAGTTTGGCAGTTTTAGAGAGGATACGATTTATCTGTAAAAATGCAATCAATAATTGGATGAGAGTCCAAGAGGTCGTAGCTAAAATCTGTGCGACAGAAAAAGGTCCATAACCAAGTGCTCTGTGGAGTTTGTTAACCTTTTGATTACGGAGCCTTTTTAAAAAAATAAAGCCTGGGATACGGCGCCAATTTCTGCAGTTGCCTAGTATGTCTCCTGAATAAAACACATGCAAGTGCATATAGGAGATACCCAGAAAGTTAAAAAACAATTAGGTTTAGTGGGCAAACTGCAAGGTATCTATAAATAGTTACTTCGTATCCCAAACCTTATTTTTAGGTAACTAAATATAGTTACTTCGTGTCCTAAAGGTTAATCATATAAGGTCTGACTTTAGTAAATTGTTCGCAAGCAAAAATTAAATGATCCAACATCACGCTGACACCAACATAAGGGTGTAGCCGATTTATGTATTTGATATAATTTATAAGGCGGTATTGAAGAGAAGGCGGTAGAATAGAATGGCTGTGTATCGAGGCCAATTATGTATGGTAAGCTATGGTTTGGGTTGAGAGAGAGACATGATTTGCCAATAGTGTCGCCCTGGTGTGAGCCTATTTTCGGATTTCCAAGCATGTAACATCTGGGCTTATTTCGTTTGATGATGGGAAAGAAGTTTAAGTGACTAACTTTAATAAAAGTTGGTTGACCATTAGTACATGCAGACTGGAGCTAAGCCGGTATCGTCATGGGATTTGATATTAGAATGCAATTTCGTGTGTAAAAAGTGTATAATATATCCTTGTTCGTGAAGTTGATGGTATAAAAATTTTATATTTAAAAGATGCCAAGTAGTTTTAACATTCCAATGGGTCTCAAAGCGTTAAGGACACTGAGAGCATCGGAAATTTGTAATTTTTTGATTAATAAAAGAGCTTGCCAAATGGCAAAGACCTCACCTTCGACGATGGTAAAATATTGAGTAAGTATGAATTTTTGGTAATATGAAGAGTAGGAACAATAACTACTGCGCCGACATTCTGATGAATGTATTTAGATGCATCTGTAAAAACAAGTATACGATTTGAAGATAACTGATCCACACAAGAGTGCCAAATGTAATTATTGATATTTGGTAAATGTCCTGAAGTCGAAGAAGAGATGTAATGGGGAAGAATTGTCTTTATTTGCACCAAACTCGTTGTATAGTGAAATATGTAGCATGGCAGTGATGGAGATTGTAGGATCACTCCTTCGTACATGTGAACTTTAAAAAACGCTCTGATTAGCCATGTTGAGTTATTTCTATACGGCACCTAAATGATTTTCTCTCTTAAAATGTTAATTGTTATAACGTACCCTTGAAGAACATTAGTATATATATTTTGTCCTTATGTGTCTCCAACATCAGAATGAAAAAAGACCTCCCTAACCAAAACTTGAGATGTATTGGCAATTCCATCACTTCTATGTTTTCCGCGAGAGTGGTAAGTGCGAAGTTCAAGAACGGCTAGCTTTTCTTTCTGACTGTGTGTGTGTGTTTATAAATTATTTTGTTATGTGGTGGTGGTGTTTACACGTCTGGTCATGGAATCGGATTTGATAAACCCGATTTTAATTCTGCAGCTTATTAGCTGGATAATTTTTCAACGTTGTCCTTTGAGCAAAAACCAAAGTTGAAACGAAAAATAGATACCATATTTGGTTTGAGCCAACAAGATGTTTGTAAAGTGCATTCATAAGTTTCGACATTCGTGGTACCGGTACGGCAAATATGAATGGCTCTGCGGGATTGTGATAGAAGTAATTTTGAGAACAAAGCAAAGAAACATACAGCGTCTCAATTCCACATAAGGTGTGCAGGAAGTTACCCGGGTTGACATTGAGCATGCGTTATCAGAGGGTTTTAGATTGAAATCAATTAATCACAAGAACTCCTTCCAAACAACTGAAGAATTGTGAGGAGATTAATTGATATTGTTTGCCTTGACTGTGCAAGAATTTCCATTTAGAGGTCCATTTAAAGTCTGTAAATAAAGGGAATTATTTAACAAATTTGAACTAGTTAGCTATTTAGGAATAATTCATGACGGATCACTTAGGGTCTGTAAACATGTTCAACGGGACTTCTAATGGCATTCAAAATGATTTGATTCAAGCAGTAACGACTGCAATTTAGGAACACGAAGAAATGAAACTGAAAATGTACAGTTTATATTTATTCAGACAGACAAAACAATAGATGTGTCAGTTAAGTCTTGAATGAGTATAATTTCTCGCTGTTGTCTAAATGACAATTTGAAGAAAGATTTTTAGGATTTTATGATGTTTCTGCAAGTGAAACAGCCAGGGGCACACCCGAGGAGATCCACCGGGTCCAAACCCCCAAAATTTCTTAACTCGACTAACTTCTATACATTTTCTTAACAAAACTATTCTTGTTTAACAGAGCTTAAAGATTTGATTTTACATCTCATCCGTACTTTTTCTTTTCTTATAAAAATAATCTAGTTCTATATTTTTTCCCCCTAAAATTATAGATTACAGTAGTTAAGAATTACTTATTGTCTTTACGGATGCAGAGTACGACCGGTTCAATAGACGTATTAGATCCTCTTGAAAATACTTGGACACCTCCCAGCAAGCTTTTTTGGATGCGCGCCTGAAACAGCTAATAATGCCTTAGCTTCTCTAATTAGTACTCTATTAAGAGATTGAAACATGTCGAGGTCAAAACTTATCTGTCAAACATATGACGGCTGGAGTGTAATGTCCGGTCATATACAGAGGGGGGGGGGGAAGCAATTATTCAAAAAATCTTACCCATTATTTTAACTATGCTCACCAACTTCATTTAATTCTTCTTCATAAGGCGAAAACAAATTTTCACTGTGTAAATTGCATTCAAGATTTTAAAAAAATGAAGTGTTAAGGCTTCCAACTACCTCATCCATCTCCTACGCAGTAGAACTATCATTCACGAACAGTACAGATAATCAAAATGCACTACAGTGAGATTTGCAATGCAATTGAGCACATTATAGCAGCTGATGGCTGGTATCCGAGTAAATTAAATTTGCGATTGGGTTAAACAATTTTTTTTAAATACCACAATTTTTATTCTTTCTTTGTTTGCATAGAAAGATCTTTATTTCAGTGTTCTTATATAAATTTGTGCGTAAACGAAATTTTACAAAAATGAGGATCTTAGAACCCTCAAGATGTGACAGTACTATACAGCAAATTGAAAATGAAATTTCTGTCCTTTGCCCAGGAACATGTTCTATCTCAAAATAAATATATTTAAAATTCTTCCCTTAACAATTATGCAGACGAAAAATAGATTTGGGAAATATAAAAGCCTGGTCATTATAGGACTAATAAGTTATAGAAAATTTAGTATGTATCAACAAATTTTTCCACAGGACAAACTGAATGACTTGATACCTATACTTCTGGCCAGTGGTGCTATTCTAATCTTTTAACAACCCTTTCTCTCTCTCTCTCGCTATATATATATATATATAGGGTGTAACATAAATGCATGGCCAAAAGTGACGAGGTGATGGCATACATCCAAATAAGTAAAAATGCTCCTATAAAAATAGGTCTGATGCCGCTTCGTTTCAGAGATACAGGGTGTTCAAATATTGAGTCCCTCCAATGACTCACTCTGGAAAAGTGAATGAAAATGTTCAATATTACAGGACTAAGACAATCAAGTGGAATTACGTACGTGTAAATACAATTAACATTACTTTGTGGCTTTTAACATTTGATTACTTTGTGGCTTCATACTAAGTTATTCTCATGTGCATTCAATTAGGGATGCACACGAGTCGAGACATGTCTAGAATCACGACTCAACTCGAGTCGAGACACACTTTGTAAAATTCGAGACGAGTCGAGACAAACGTATTTCTTGACTCGAATTTTAGAGTCGAGACTCGAGTCGAGTCGAGACAACTCGTAAAAATCTCGACTCGACTCGAATGTCTCGAAATTCTTTCTATAATTTTTAATATTATTTTGAAGAAAGTACTTACTCAGAAAAACTCGGCACGAGAATTTCGGAAACTGTAGGACTTGTCAGGTGTTCGAGGAGTGCTGTGGTGATTGTCTTCAAGAAGTGGCGAAACCAAGGGGAAAAGACGTCCAAATTCGAGGGGTTGGGCGCCCCCACCTCATTACAGATGTCGGACGTCGTAGGCTGGACAGACTGGTAAAACAGGACAGGCAGCGAACTGCGTCGGAACTAAGATCAGAGTTTAATGGTGGGCAAAGTACAAGTGTGTCTGAACTAGTGTTGTCAAATTTCCAGAAATTTTGAACCTGTTTTTAAAAAACTTTGTTTTTCGATTTTCCGGAAAAATTGGAAAAAATTGAAAAAAAATTAAAATGTATTAGGTTAATTTTACTAGTAATGACATCTCTTTTCTTTTCAAACACGTGAAAAATGTAAGTGCTCAAATATCAATATTTTGAATATTAAAAATAGCACTCGAAAATTAAACTATTCCAATTTTATCTATATATTAAAATACAAAATTTTTGCGTATATGTTTCTCCTCACAGAAAAGTTTATATGTTTGTCTGCAATCCTTTCAAGAATGAGATCTCGAACCCACAAGTGCTAGAAACGGGCCGTGTTTATTTGTCGATTCCAAATTTTGTGTAAATTGTCCATTTCTAATTGAATATTTAAGAAAACATGGCAATTAGTTCTTTATTACATTTTTAGGGGTATAATAGAAGTACTGAACTTTTTGAAAGAGTAAAGCATCATACCCTACGAGTTATATATTCCAACATCACATAGTTGTATATAGGGGTTGTATAACTGTCAGGCGTTTGTTTCATGGCCAAATGGTAATGAAAACGAAGAATAACCATTTCTCCAGTCTGAGATTAATCTTCATTGTTTGGAGAGTTTTTTGCCTAATAAACACCGTTTTTCACTGACATAATTAATTGTGTGTGTAATTTATTTACTTATTAAATAAATCATGCAAATGCATGCGTACACGATATGGGCATTCAGTAAATGGATACTTGAAAATTTGAATTCAATTATCTATACAAGTCGGCTACGAGTCTTTTGTTTTGGCTACGGGTGCAGTCTAAACTACTATTTCCTCCTACCAATTTTACAATTAGGATTGAGCTTCTTACCGGATGTGTAGCCTACCGAAGGACCTAGATCCTTGGTGCTAGATCTAGCGTAATTCACTCCCATTTAACATCTAGCATCTTGACTTTAGCATGTTGGCAAAATTTCATTCTTCCCTCTTTAGAACAGAAAAAGACGAAAATTTAGATGGTTCACTGACCGTTGGGAATTATCCCTTTTAGTTGGTTGGAGTAATAAAGCGATGGTTGGAGTAATAAAACCAGTTAGTATTTCCGCTGTTGTATTGTTGAATTGACAGAAATGTACAAAAATAAGCAAAACGTGACTCTGCACAAGATGTTTACTTACCCATAATTTTATTATTGTCAACTGAACCCTGAGTGTGAGGTTATCTGGGATGTTTCTGCCCCTTCTCACTTTACAACTTGAGAGGGGAGGGTGTATGATCGTCAGGGGACCACTAGTAATAGCCTACACCGCTAGAAGAATTGCTTCAGTGCTGCATCGAAAGCGGCATGTTTTGTATATATTTCTTAAAATGTTATCCATTCATAAAGTATAAATTCCCCCTTCCTTCCCTGTTTCTCTTTCCAATATAGAGAACCGACTCTTTAAATGAAGAAAGAACCCTGAACCCTCCCGAAACTGCTAAAATGAATGATGCGTACAAATAACAAATCTGTGGATGAATCAAATGATGCAGACACATGGGAAGATCATAGTAGTAATCGCATGACTTGAGGACACTTTGGACTTTGACCCCGACCTTTGTGACGTCATAGGTCAAAGGTCAATGACCTTGGCCCGGGGTCAATGACCTAGGGGTACATAGGACCACCCCCTCTAAATTTTGGCAGGGGTACCTTGGCCCACCCCCTAAATTTTGGCAGGGGTACATAGGACCACCCCCCTTAAATTTTGGAAATTGCCAAATCTAAAAATTTGGTATGGTAGCCTAGGACCATAGTATGTACCTCTATCAGTATTGGGGGTCTATGTCGTTCCCTTTCATGGGTAAAAAATTGCCAAAAAGTCAAATTTCGGGGGGTTTTGACCTAATTTATCCCCTTTGATGAGGTATTATTACCCTATATAGTTATATGGGCGTATACAGGGGTCCATTCCCTTTCATAAGACATGGGTATATTAATGCACCCCTTGAAAAATTTGGGAAGGGTACCATGGCCCACCCCTTAAATTTTGGAAATTGACCAATTTAAACATTGGGTATAATAGTATAGGACCCTAATATGTATTATGATAAATTTGGGTGGTCTACCTCATTCCCTTCTAGGGGTACAAAATTGCCAAAACTATAAACGTAAGCAATACGTTGTACCACGTGTTTGGTTTTCGACCTAATTTATCTCCTTGGATGAAGTCCTATTACCTTATATGATTATATGGTCATGTATAGGGGTCCATTACCTATCATAAGACATAGGTACATTTGTGCACCCCGGGAGGGGTACCTTGGCCCACCCCTTTAATTTTGGAAATTGCCCAATTTAAACATTTGGTATTATAGTATAGGACACTAATATAGATCACTATAAATTTGGGTGGTCCACCTCATTCCCTTTTAGGGGTACAAAATTGCCAAAATTTTAGTACAACCACGTGTTTGGTATTTGGTACATTTTATCCCCCTTTGATGAGGTTCTATTACCTTATATGGTTATATGGTCAGGTATAGGGGTTCATTATCTATCATAAGACATAGGTACATTGGTGCACCCCGGGAGGGGTATCTTGGCCCACCCCTTAAATTTTGGAAATTGCCCAATTTAAACATTTGGTATTAGAGTACAGGTCCTCAATATGTATCATGATAAATTTGGATGGTCTACATCGTTCCCTTTTAGGGGTACAAAAATTGCCAAAATATAAACGTAAGTAATACGTTGTACCACGTGTTTGTTTTTTTTGGTCCATTTTATCCCCTTTGATGAGATCCTATGATTACAAGGGGTCCATATCCTATCATAAGACATGGGTATATTGTTGCACCCTTCTTAAATTTTGGCAATGGGGTCCACTGAAATTGTACAATTTAAGCATAGTACAGGACCTCAATATGTTTCGGTGGTCCTATTTTCAAATTTTTAAGTACAACCACGTGTTCGGTTACTGACTCAATGTATCCTCTTTGATAAGGTATGGACGGGTATCTCCTTTCAATTTGGTAGTACCCTTCGGGTGTAGTACGGTCACGTGATCAATGATTTGATTTTGATGCGCGACGAGGTCCCTGGTCAATGTTCTCTAGGAATTAGGTGGAAACTTTGTCCAGGGTTCTCGTCTTATATCGCACAGTTCTTTAGGAGAATCTGATAACGTTGTATATGGAATGGACAATAAAAACACATAAATAAGTATAAATTGTATTTTATTCATTTTTCTGGTTTCTTCTTTTTCTTTCTTATTGACAATGTTTGTATATTGAGCTGGGTTTCTTCATTAGACCGCCTCCTCTTCTTGATTGTAATGATTTGTTTCCATGTTTTGCAGCATAGCACCCGTTTGCAAAGCTTCGTATTGTGAATTCTGTAAAAAAGAACGAGGAAAAAGATGATTAGTATAGAAATAGATGATGATTAAACAATACATTTGCAATGATAAATATGATAAAATTACCTGGAAGGTATATTGCAGCAGTCTACGATCATTAACCGTGGGTACTGTTGTGAACAAGTATTGAATTTCACGCAGAGATTTTCCTTGGGCTTTACAGCACAAATAAAAATAAGCATAATAGTCACATACGGATGAACCAAGACTTTGCATTTGGCTATTATTATATTTATAGTACATACAATGAAGTTTTAAGAATGCAACATGTTGTGGTACATAAGGAGGAAGGCCATAGCTGTCAAAATATTCTCCAACACCGCGATGATCAATATAAATTGCAATCCAATGACTTCCTAGTTTTGTGGATGGATCTGTATTTACAATCATTGCCAGAGGAAGAGAAATCCGTGAGGGCAACTCATCGCTTGCAAATACCCCGGTAAAATGATTTCTGAACAATGGACTACCGTTTAAAGCACTAGCTAATTGTAATGTATTCAACATCGTGAATGGAAATGATACATAACGTATACGTACCTTGTAATTTAAAAGTCCAGGATAATGTTGCGCTGGTGGTCGATCTCTAGGAGTGAGGAAAACTCTCCATACACAATACAGTTTGCAGGTGCTGCTAATTTCTCTTGGAAATGAACTTCCAATCGGATGGCTCCATGTCGTTGTAAATTCCAATAGTGACAATCTCCAGCAGAAGAATCGGGAGTTAGGTCAAATACAAACAGTGTATATCCATTCTTGTAGTCGGCTCTTGAAATTGTATTTCCAGTATTGGTAAAATGTATGCCAGAGCCTGAGAACAATGTGTGGTACGATGAAATGTAGAGATTTTCTTCAAAGTTGGGTTGCAATGGTTTTGAAGGTACAGCTTTTCCATCCACGTACAATGTAAAGAAATTAATGTTTAGATGTTGAAATTCAAATGGATTGGTGGTAATAGTTCCACTGGATGCTTCATTCGATGTAAATCCTACAATAATACGATTTGGCAATGTTCCCATAAACAGGTTATCAATAGTTTTGGATTGTATATCCTTCGGGATGGTAAATGATTTCATTTGAACCCTTGTCAGAGGATACTTTGCCGGTGTAGATTGTAAAATTTTATTGTGTGCCAATTTAACACTAGGGCTGATGCTGACTTTTTTCACCTGCAACGATGCATCTAGAATATTGATTTTTGCATTGACACCACTTTCACCGGCCATGAGACAAAAGTTTGGTTTTGCAGGAATAAGTTTCACACGTAATTCCACTCCATGAATTAAAAATTTATCTTGATTAAAAATGTCACAATGAAGATGTCCAATCATATCGAATTTCATACTTTGTTTTGTCAGTTCATAGCGTTGTTGAAATCCTTTGTTCTCACTTGTGGTTGCGTTCATATGACCAGCCGTATCTTGAAACCACATTGCTGTTTGTAAATGTGTATTTTTAGCTCCATCACTATAATTGAGCAGTTTTTCCATGTACGAACGATATGGATGATTATGTGACGGAAATGAAATCAGTTTATTGTTCAAGTAGATTTGTACTTCACTAAACATAGCATTTAGAAAATCATTGACAGGTGCAATTGCTTTATCCGTATTGATGAAGGGGGAACCATCTGGTTTCACAATTTGTGCTTGGATGTACAATAAGGTTTGTGGCAAATCAATGTATTCATCACTGCTACCACTCACTACAAATTCTATTGGTGAATTTTCAGCTATTGAACTAATTGGTTTGTAGCCAATAATACGATTGTCCAGAACACTGGTTTGCGTGGGTAATGTTGAAAAAATGTCCAATTCACTTTTTACACATTCACAGGATTGATGATGTAAGAAAGCCATCGTTGAATTAATCAAAAATATCTGGTGACGATGCCAATGATTTCTTCTTATGTGATAATTTATGTCTCTTTGTAGGATTGATGGTGTTGTTGATCGTTGGAAGGTCAACCTCAAACTGAGAGCAGTCATCCCATTTTCGTTTATGATATCCACTTCCCAGCATAGTTTTCAACTTATTTTTAGCTTTTTCTTGTAAATTTGATTTTGCCTCTTGCATCCGTTGATGAAACGATTTTTCCAGCGGTTGATTCGAGATCACAACGTCATTAATCATATTGGCACCTGATTTTAATAATTCTTTTCCCACAGTTTTAGCTCCTTGCTTCACAAGTGGTAACACTGAACGAAATAAGCCACCAAGGAAACTTCCAATGCCATGTCCTGCTTGATAGGGACTTCCCACATAGACGTTGCCGATACCGGATAACGCTTGTTTTTGGTAGTATTGCAAATACGGATCAGTCATGACGACGACGACGGAAATGTAGTTTTGTAGACACCGTTCCAAAGGTGAATGGCATCCGATGACCTGTGCTATCCCTTATATCGATTTGTATTTGCTCAAAATTCATTTTTTCCACCGGAACATAATGTGCAGGATTAAAGATTTGTACTGCATGACTTCCAAAAGTATGATTCACAGGATCCATGTTGACAATTCGTAACAAGGGTACCATTGTATCTCCAACAATGACAGATTCAATAATGTCACAGTAGACGTACATTTGTGATGGTAAGCCTAATCGTACATCCGGTGTATATTGTCCCTTTTGCATATCTTTTAAATCACTTTTTGGTTCAAATCCAAGCATTAAACTAACACTTGGTGAGATTTGTACAGAAGTATGGATTTCCTTATTGGGATGTCTTATGAGGCATATATTATTAGTTGCATCATGGGATATAAATAAATTGGTTTCTTTATGATGTATATTAATTGCATGAATAAGATCCCGTATATTGTTATAATAGCGTACAGGGATCGTTACAACCTTCCACGGTTCTTGATCATTACTACTTGATGATTTGTAATATATTTTATTGTTTTCACTGTTAATGTTCAGCAAAGAATGTGGATAATGAATCTCTACAATTGCCACATCCCATTTCTGGCGAAACTCTACACGTCGTTGTAATTTCGTAATATATGAAGTCAATGTATTTTCTGGAAAATAATCCATGGAACTATTACTGGGAAGTGTAACGTAAAAATCTTGATCAGGTTCCATTCTTCTTCTTCTTCTTCAATGAAGTTGCAGGGATCCACGAATTGAATGAGGAAGGATATCCTTTCCACTGGACGAGATACTCCTTTCTGCGACCTTTTGTTCTTGTACGTAATATTTTATCGATGAGGAACGTCGAAGGGAGCGGCACTGGTTGTAATTCTTCTCTGTAGAAAACACCATCGATGAGTTGATGATTTAAATCCTCTAGTCGATACACTGGTGGATTTCTTGGTACAATGGCTTTTACTCTGAATATTTCCCAAGTCCAGTTCTCGAGGTAACCCTTGTCAAAGATACGTTTTGTTTTACTTATACGAACAGTATCACCAACAGATAAATCCGTATCTTGTTTTGAACGTTGTAGCTTTTTGTCGTATAAGTTATGCCACACCTCCAGTAAATTGTCCTGAGAAACGTTTGCAGGTGCCATTTTAATACTGGAATGCCGACTTTCATTGTATGCTTTTACAAGTAAAGGCAATACTTTGATGTAATTGTATGTTTGATATTTGGTAAAGTATTTCCACATACGATGTTTCAATGTCTGATTAAATCTTTCTGCGATGCTGGCTTTAATATCTGGATCCTTTGTTGTAACATGTTGCACGTTGTGTTTCCTGAAAAACTTCTGTATTGTCTTGTTGGTAAATTCAGTTCCTTGATCACTACGTAGCACAATTGGTTTCCTCTCCTGGAAAATCATTTCAAATGCATTCACTATATCCTCGGCACTTTTTGATTTTAGTGGTACAGCCCACCCGTACCGACTAAACACATCAATCACTGTAAGAATATAGCGGTAATTGTCATTATAGTTTTGAAGGGATTGTAAATCATTTAAATCACATTCCCATTGATCATCAATATTGTTGACAAGATAAAAAATCTCTACGGAAACGACGACGTACAGGACGATGTAACGTGTAGGTAGGTTGTTTGTTTAACCAAAGTTTTATTTTGGCTAGAGGTATAGATTTTCCTGTGGCTTGCCATAATTTCTTTGCAGTAGAAAATGATGCAGGGTGTGCTGGATTGTAATAAATGGATTTCAACTTTTTGTTCATGGTTTGTACGTTGACCATTGTGGAATGATACGTTTTCTTTTTGGTCGGACTTCTAAAACATCATCATCATCTTCTTCTTCTTCTTCTTCTTCTCCGGAAGAAAATAATTCAGGTGCCGGTTTTGGTGGTGCAGATCCTTCAGATGCTGTTGTACTATTATGCTTGACAATATAGTTTAATCTCCGTGGATTACCAATCAATTCTTGAGGTGTGTTTGACGATGCAAGGTAGTTGCAAAACAATTCCCAGCCTTGAGGATTAGAATGTTTCCTCGGTCGAGTCACATCACACATTAAATCTACAATATTGGATCCATGTAGTTTATTGTCGTTGATGTACACTGTTCCTTTATGATCCCACGTAATTGCGTCATCTTGTTTTAAACGACGGAATAGTAGTTCGGCTTTCTTACGATACATTTGTGGTATTGCGGCTAAAATTTCTTGTTTCGTGCTATCGTCAACATTCGGAACGTCACCATCAGGTTTCATTGATGTAATTGTAAGTGGTATTGGTTCTTCTTGTTTACGTATCACATAAAGATATTTCTGTAATATTCTATTGTACTGATTCCATTTTTCTTCATCACTTGGATACGATGTATTCAATATAGATTGCATTTCACGATCGAGATTAGATTCTCGATTTTCACTCACACGGGATGATGATGCATGCATTCGTTGAAGCATTTCTGGTGGCACTAAAACCATCTTCTTGCTATGTTCCATGATGTTTATTGTTTAAACAAAATACTGGATAACACACTTCCTACAATAGGTGCAAGTAATGCAGGTAAGAATCCTCCTTGTTGTACGGCTAAATGTTTCTTCTTTTTATCCAATGATTTTGTATTGTCCACCAGATACCGGAGCGTGTTCTTGTAACGCTTTAATCTTGACTTCTGTGCACTTGTCAGTGGAACATTGCCTTTTAAAACATTATAACAACATTCACAAATACTATGAATTAATGAAACGTCTGCATTGGCAATAATAGCTTTACGCAATCTTGGTTTAGCTTTGTGCAGAGCACGTAGCAGATCAGCGTGTTTCACTGTAGGAGACATCGTGACAGACTAAGTCATTCTTTTCACATGCACAATAATTTAAACATGTTTTGTTGGTACGTAAACATAATGATGCAAATCGTCGGGAAAAATATTTGTACGAAATCGCATTTCATCGGGTGTATCTTGTTTAAGATCCATCAGTAAATAGCCATGTGGATTTCTTGTTGCGTCTGCATAACTTTCTTGTAGAAACAGTGGATGCTCAGGCATGATTTGATAACTCATATGCTTGATTTGTGACTTGTCACGTGGATTTTTAAACAACACCAAATACGAACAATTTAAACTCATATTTCTATTTGCTTTACTTTGATAAAATACATTTTGTGTTATAAAAATCACACTAATATTTCGATGATGTGATCCTTTTGTGAACATATCAACAATATCACTATTCACTTCTCGCATATGGTCATCAATAATAATCAAATGTGGTCCATCTTGAGGCTGAAAATCTTTCATTCGTGGAAGTCCTTCGTGAAATTCTACTGGAACAGGCATTGTTGCATACACGTCTTGCCATTCAGCATAATACCAATATATCTTACGAAATTTTGCATTGATCATGGTTGGGAGATGTGACAGTAATCGCTTCACAAAATACGTTTTTCCACACCCACTAGGCCCTGCGAGAATACAGGTAAATGGATGTTTCCACTGTGTATCCATGATGAACACTAACACCTTGTTTCAAAAATGATGCGTATTTAAAGCGAGTACAACAATTCTTACACTCACTGGTGTGAAAAGGAAAGAAACAGTTCATCTGTTTATCGAATAGTTGAAAACCGTTTATTTGTTAATCGAATAGTTGAAAACCGTTTATTTGTTAATCGAATAGTTAAAAACCGGATAAAGTTTAACGGTTAACCGTGAAAGCTGATCACTGTTTGATTTAAATTCTAATTGAAAATTTTTCGTTTGAAATTTGTTTTGAAAATTGTTTCAAAAATTTTTGTTTGAAAATTTTTTTCAATTTTTTTTTCAAATTTTTTCGTTTGAAATTTTTTTTGTTTGTAAATTTATTGTTTCAAAATTTTTTGTTTGAAAATTTTTCGTTTCAAATTTTTTGTTGAAAATTTTTCGTTTCAAAATTTTTGTTTCAAATGTTTTCGTTTCAAAATTTTTCGTTTCAAATTTTTGTTTTGAAAAAAATTTTTTAGTTTCAAGATTTTTGTTTAAAAGTGTTCGTTTTCAATTTTTTGTTTTGATTTTTTTTAGTTTGAAAAGTTGAAAAAAAAAGTTTTAAATGCCAAGAATCTTGTTCAAAGTTTCCGCCTAATTCCTAGAGAACATTGACCGGGGACCTCGTCGCGCATCAAAATCAAATCATTGATCACGTGACCGTACTACACCCGAAGGGTACTACCAAATTGAAAGGAGATACCCGTCCATACCTTATCAAAGAGGATACATTGAGTCAGTAACCGAACACGTGGTTGTACTTAAAAATTTGAAAATAGGACCACCGAAACATATTGAGGTCCTGTACTATGCTTAAATTGTACAATTTCAGTGGACCCCATTGCCAAAATTTAAGAAGGGTGCAACAATATACCCATGTCTTATGATAGGATATGGACCCCTTGTAATCATAGGATCTCATCAAAGGGGATAAAATGGACCAAAAAAAACAAACACGTGGTACAACGTATTACTTACGTTTATATTTTGGCAATTTTTGTACCCCTAAAAGGGAACGATGTAGACCATCCAAATTTATCATGATACATATTGAGGACCTGTACTCTAATACCAAATGTTTAAATTGGGCAATTTCCAAAATTTAAGGGGTGGGCCAAGATACCCCTCCCGGGGTGCACCAATGTACCTATGTCTTATGATAGATAATGAACCCCTATACCTGACCATATAACCATATAAGGTAATAGAACCTCATCAAAGGGGGATAAAATGTACCAAATACCAAACACGTGGTTGTACTAAAATTTTGGCAATTTTGTACCCCTAAAAGGGAATGAGGTGGACCACCCAAATTTATAGTGATCTATATTAGTGTCCTATACTATAATACCAAATGTTTAAATTGGGCAATTTCCAAAATTAAAGGGGTGGGCCAAGGTACCCCTCCCGGGGTGCACAAATGTACCTATGTCTTATGATAGGTAATGGACCCCTATACATGACCATATAATCATATAAGGTAATAGGACTTCATCCAAGGAGATAAATTAGGTCGAAAACCAAACACGTGGTACAACGTATTGCTTACGTTTATAGTTTTGGCAATTTTGTACCCCTAGAAGGAAATGAGGTGGACCACCCAAATTTATCATAATACATATTAGGGTCCTATACTATTATACCCAATGTTTAAATTGGTCAATTTCCAAAATTTAAGGGGTGGGCCATGGTACCCTTCCCAAATTTTTCAAGGGGTGCATTAATATACCCATGTCTTATGAAAGGGAATGGACCCCTGTATACGCCCATATAACTATATAGGGTAATAATACCTCATCAAAGGGGATAAATTAGGTCAAAACCCCCCGAAATTTGACTTTTTGGCAATTTTTTACCCATGAAAGGGAACGACATAGACCCCCAATACTGATAGAGGTACATACTATGGTCCTAGGCTACCATACCAAATTTTTAGATTTGGCAATTTCCAAAATTTAAGGGGGTGGTCCTATGTACCCCTGCCAAAATTTAGGGGGTGGGCCAAGGTACCCCTGCCAAAATTTAGAGGGGGTGGTCCTATGTACCCCTAGGTTATTGACCCCGGGCCAAGGTCATTGACCTTTGACCTATGACGTCACAAAGGTCGGGGTCAAAGTCCAAAGTTAGGCCAAGTCACGCAATTACTACTATCATGACGAAGATAACAGTTCTTGATGCAGCGCAGTCCACCACATGTAAATAGATTTGAAGTGTTCATATTTGTGTATGTGTACGTGTGTATGTTCTTGTTTCTGAGTATGTATATGCGCGTGTGTCTTGTAATTGTTATATTAATATCCACTGGATTAAGTGAAAGTATAAAATGGATTTGATGACTGCCAATTTGACGTCCTCTTGGTAAGTCATTATTTTTAATATTTAGTAATATGAAATTAGAATATATAGTTTAGCGTTGTTTTCAGAAGCAAAGCTCTACAAGACTTGAGCCTACATTTTAACGTCGAATTTGAAACACATGAGCTCTTACCATGAATCAAACCTCGTTCGAGAAAGGCGCATACGCTAACCACATAGCAACGGGGAGCTCAACATTTAGTAATATGTATATTAAGTTGTAAAATTATATTCATTTAATTTTCACTAATATAATCTTCACAATGTAAAGCCTTCGCTAGGCACGTTATCTTGTTGTACAGTAGATCTGCTCCTTCATAATCTCAGTGTTTGATAAGAATGAACCTCCCTGGCTCACGAAAATGTATACCTAATATAGTAAACCATGGACATGAAATGCCAGACTAACATAACAAACATTGAAGATGCCCCCTAGAAAATTTTCTTCGGCCGCCCATGTCTGGAGGTACACAATTTCGCAACTCAGTGGATACGATGTGGATGTATTCAAAGTCCAGTGATTTACCCATCAAATTTAAATTTTATAAAAATATTCTCAGTGAATACTAACCTATTTTTTAATTGGATCGCTAAAGGTTTTTTTTTTTTGGTTCACCAGGTCTTGGTAATCGTCCGGCACGAAAACTGAAGTTTCTACAAGTGTTTCCCCAGCATTTTTTTTTTGAGAAAGGGGTCCTCCAGGGGGATTATTTAGGGGGTAATTACTGCGTTTGTTATATACATATATAGATATAGATAGATATAAATATAGATATATTGTATATAAATAAAGATAAGTAGGAGCGGGTCTTTAAAATTAGTTCGGAAAGATAATAAGAAAATCTGGCATAATTTGCAAGAATCTATCTAATCTAATATAAATAAAATAAATAGTTTGTTTGTGTGTTTGTCTGTCTGTATGCGGCCTGGGGACCAGACGAGTGGACTGAGAGTTACCAAATTTTGGTCAGAGGTACCTTGGCCCAGGGCCCAGATCAAGACGAATCGTTTCTCTTTCAAAATTCGAACCAGGGGTTCTCAGGGGGCGCTTACAGGGACATGTAAAAGTGGTAGAAAATGGCAGATATTACTGTTGAATTCATAGTTTTCGCGGTCGCTGAAATCAATGGTGAAACTCTGATCGCATTAACTTCCAAATTCACCCTATTCGGGCCGGGGATCACCGTGCGGATGGGGGGGGGGCGGATACCGAGACAAGTAAAAATAATCCAAAATGACCGATATTAGTGTCAAATCCATAGTTTTTGCGGTCGCTGAAATCAATGGTGACAGTTCCATTAGCGATGATATGCAAATTCAGCTACAATTGTATGCGGGCCGAGAGTCAGCGGGGGAATACTGAGACATGTAAAAATAATCCAAAATGACCGATATTAGTGTCAATTCCATAGTTTCGAGGTCGCTGAGATGAATGGTGACACTTTCATTAGTGATAACTTGCAAATTCAGCTACAATTGTATGCGGGCCGGGAGTCAGCGGGGTCTTAGGGGGCGGTATCCGCCCCCCGGTGACCCCCGGCCCGAATAGGGTGAATTTGGAAGTTAATGCGATCAGAGTTTCACCATTGATTTCAGCGACCACGAAAACTATGAATTCGACAGTAATATCGGCCATTTTCTACCACTTTTACATTTCCCTGAAAATGCCCCTCTGAGACCCCCTGGTTGGATTCCGAGACATGTAAAAGCAATCCAAAGTGATCGATATTAGTGTCAGATTCATAATTCTTGCGGTCGCAGAAATGAATAGTAATACTTCAACAGGCGTTGACTTCCAAATACTGTTCCCATGTGAAGAATGGGTATATTCAGCTGTCTAATATAAATAAAATAAAGAGTTTGTGTGTTTGTCTGTCTGTGTGCGGCCTGGGGACCAGACGAGTGGACCGAGAGTTAAATAAATTTTGACCAGGGGTACCTTGGACCAGGCTCCAGATCAAGACGAAGCCTTGTTTTCAAATTTCGAAGCAGGGGGGTTTCAGGGGGCGTTTACCGGAACCGGTTTAGGAACCAGACAAATTGACCTAAAGCTACCAAATTTTAGTCACGAATACCCTGATCCAGGCTCCGGACCAGAATTAAACGATTTTGTCAAAAATTCGAACCAGGGGGGTCTCAGGGGGTCGTTTGCCAGAACATGTAAAAGTAGTAGAAAATAACCGATATTAGTGTTGAATTCATAGTTTTCGCGGTCGCTGAAATCAATGGTGAACCTCCGATCGCATTAACTTTCAGATTCATGTTATGCGGCACCGGACCAAGGGGCACCAGGGGGGGGGAGTTGAGATATCGAGACATATAAAAGTAATCCACAATGACCGATATTAGTGTCAAATCCATAGTTTTCGCGGTCGCTGAGATCAATAGTGACACTTCCATTAGCGATGATTTGCAAATTCAGCTACAATTGTATGTGTTTCGGGAGTCAGCGGAGGGGGGGGGGGTTACCGAGACATGTAAAAGTAATTCAAAATGACTGATATTAGTGTCAAATCCATAGTTTTCGCGGTCGCTGATATCAATGGTGACACTCTCATTAGTGATCACTTGCAAATTCAGCTACCATTGTATGCGGGACGGGAGACAGTGGGGAGGGGGATACCGAGACATGTAAAAGTAATCCAAAATGATCGATATTAGTGTCAGATCCATAGTTTTCGCGGTCGCCGAAATGAGGGTAATACTTCTACAGGCGTTGACTTCCAAATACTGCCCCAATGTGAAGAATGGGTATATTTAGCTAATATATATATATATATATATCGGGTCTTGCAAAATAAGTGTTACAACTCTTGGGAGGTGACTCCTGCCACTGAGACAAGAAAAAAAGTTCTCTTTAACTTTCAGCTATCGGACATAGTTTCAGATCTACAAGGTGCCGAAAGCGTGGGAAAATGACTTTCGGACGCCAGTAGTTCGGAAACTATCCAACATGAAGAGGGCGAGTAAAATATTCACTGAAGAAGTCATACCTGCTCTATTGAATTTTGCATGTTTCACAATCCTACCGTGCACGCGCAAGGAATTCCCCAAAGGAACGTATGGAGTCCCGGATAATCTGCCAAATGAAACTTGGTTGAATGGATATGAATTGATAGGCTTTCCACCAGGTAACAATAATTCGTTTGTCTTAAGTCGTTATCTGGAACGAATACAAAATGGCGGACACCTTTATGCCCGTTGTGTGTGGTTGCATAATCGCCAGGAACGGATGCTGGCCAACAGTGACGTTCTGAGTATTAATTGTAGCGAATTTGTACTCAAATGCTCTAGAAAGACATCTGGAGTGTCGGTAGAGCATGACAGATGAAGCAGGGTGATTCACATGTGTGGAAACACTTAACGACAAATGCCAAGAAATGCACTCATACTCAGTAAACGTGAGTTCAAAGCGTCGGAAATGTAAGGATTAGCGTCAAGAATATGAAAGTCATTGCCAATTCACCAATAATATTCCCTCAAACCGATGCAATATGATGTGCACGGTTGCATACCAATAAGGATGCAACAACTGAGTCCAAGTTAAAATTGTGCAATGGACTCACAAAGAAACTGGGTGAACTAAAGGAATGTCACTAGTGAAATCGCATGATCGATATTGAAATGTGGCCAATGTGTGTGTTGATATCAACATGTAGCTAATGGACAAATGTCAACATGTCCCACTACTGCCGGGACATCGTCCCACGTGCTAAAAATAGGAAAATAACTACTCGGGTCTTGAATCTTAGGCCGTGGGCTCCCAGTAGGATTGGAAACTGCGACCATGCGAGCAAAAGCGAGCGCTCTAGCCCTGAGGTTCGAAGGAGCCTCACTTTCTCTGTATTCATTTCTTTGAGGAGTACCTGCTTTGTTTGGCAAGCCCTCTTGTACAGCCTCCCGACATATTAGTACTTGTGTGTTTCATTTTGTTATTCCTACTGCACAGTTGTAAACAATCAGAGCTTTAAGACGTTTCTTCCTATTTCTCATGTCGTTTTATTTTCCATATGTATGGTGTTCCAGCTGTAGTGTCAAATGTTCCAAATCGGTTCATTTTCGTCTTTGTCTTGGCATGTGCACTGTGAGAAACGAATTTCTGGAGGTATTTTCCTATATTTCGAGTACGTCATATGTCTCACAAGACGTGGGACATGATACAAATTTGTTATTTTCACGCTCTATCACAATTTGAACCATGCATTATGAGATTTCTTTTCATATGTGTCGACTGTGGGACAATGTCCCAAACAAAGAGGGACATTGATAAAATCGTGTTCTAGTTACGTTCTACCAAAAGGTGCACCAGATGTGATAGCAGAATGTACAACGTTATTTTCCTAGTTTTCGCACGTGAGATAGTGTCCCAGCAGTAGTGCGACATGTTCACATTTGTCCATTAGCTACATGTTGATATCAACACACACATTGGCCACATTTCAATATCGATCATGCGATCTCACTAGTGACATTCCTTTAGTTTACCCAGTTTCTTTGTGAGTCTATTGCACAATTTGAACTTGGACTCAATTGTTGCATCCTTATTGGTGTGCAACAGTGCACATCATATTGCATTGGTTTGAGGGAATATTATTGGTGAATTGGCAATGTTTTTCATGTTCTTCACGCTAATCCTTACATTTGCGACGCTTTGAACTCACGTTTATTGAGTATGAGTGCATTTCTGGGCATTTTTCGTTAAGTGTTTCCACACATGTGAATCACCCTGCTTCATCTGTCATGCTCTACCGACACTCCAGATGTCTTTCTAGAGCATTTGAGTACAAATTCGCTACAATTAATACTCAGAACGTCACTGTTGGCCAGCATCCGTATCTGGCGATTATGCAACCACACACAACGGGCATAAAGGTGTCCGCCATTTTGTATTCGTTCCAGATATCGACTTAAGACAAACGAATTATTGTTACCTGGTAGAAAGCCTATCAATTCATATCCATTTAACCAAGTTTCATTTGGCAGATTATCCGGGACTCCATACGTTCCTTTGGGGAATCCCTTGCGCGTGCATGGTAGAACTGTGAAACATGCAAAATTCAATAGAGCAGGTATGACTTCTTCAGTGAATTTTTTACCCACCCTCTTTATGTTGGATAGTTTCCGAACTACTGGCGTCTGAAAGTCATTTTCCCACGCTTTCGGCACCTTGTAGATCTGAAACTATGTCCAATAGCAGAAAGTTAAAGAGAACTTTTTTTCTTGTCTCAGTGGCAGGAGTCACCTCCCAAGAGTTGTAACACTTATTTTGCAACACCCGATATATATATATATATATATATATATATATATATATATATATATATATATATATATATATATATATATATACTGGTCAAAAAAATAGGGAATCAGATGAAAACTCATGTAAAACTTCTTACGAATAATGTGAGAACACTGTATCTTGTCCAGTTCAGATTAAAATCGACTAGCATGGATGCCCAACGTGCAAACGAACCGTTTGAAACATCTGTGCACGTGATAAGTGGCGCGACGCTACCAGATATCATTTTGTAGTGTTGGGCTGCCAACACATTCCAGCTTCAGGATACCTTTGTTCTCATTGTGTTTAGTGCGTCACAAATGCACGTAGTGAAATTGCGCAACAATGTGATTTGCCAGAATCGCTGGCATGGCGAGCTGTCGGCAGGTTGGAAGCTGGTCAGTCACAGCGGGATGTGGCACATGCCATAGGAGTGGCACAAAAAGTGTGATTTCCCGATTGTGGTATCGATTTCAAACAACTGGAAGTGTTCGAAGAAGACAAGGACAGGGCCGTCCACTAGCAACCAAAGCCAGCGACGATCGTTATCTCTTGTTAACAGACCGTCGAAACCGGCGTCAGATTACAACTCTGCTCCCGCGAGCCTTCCGAACAGCAACGAGAAGCACAATATCCACTCAAACTGTCCGCAATCGCCTTCAAGAAGGTGGTCTCTTCGCACGTAGTCTTATGGTGTGTGTCCCATTAACTGCACAACATCGTGTTGATCGAAGACCGTAGGTGGAGGAGCATCGTGGTCGGGGACGCAATGAATGGGGCAATGTTTTGTTCCTGACGAGTCTCGATTCAGTGTGGAGCCTGATAGTCGACGTGTTTTCATCTGGAGAGAGTGTGGAACCCGACACAATCCCATGTTTGTGCGAGAAAGATCCCAGTATCATGGTGGTGAACTAATGGTGTGGGCAGGAATCAGCATTGGTGGGCGTACTGAGCTCCACATCATCCGAAATGGCTCTTTGATGGTTCTCAGGTATAGGGATAAGATCCTGAAAACTCTTGTTCTTCCTTATGCTGGTGCCATTAGTGATTCGTTCCTTTTCATGGATGACAATGCTCATCCTCACAGTGCTCGGTTAGTGGATGAGATGCTGGATGCTGAAGGTATCGCTCGGATGAAGTGGCCAGCATGCTTTCCGGATCTTACCCCAATTGAGCATGTCTGGTATATGCTTGGCAGACAAATTGCCGCTAGGCCAGTACCTCCAACAACCATTCCAGAGCTGGAAATCGCTCTTCTGGATGAGTGGCACAACATCCCCCAAGAACTCATCGATAATCTGATTGAATCCATGCCACACAGGTGCGAGGCTCTGTTGGCTATTCGAAGTGATCATATGACATATTAAGGAACAATCAGTGTTGTTGCTTTGCCTGTTTGTGAGCAGTTCGAGAGGTGCATACATGAACGTCATATGTCATGAGCCATGTGAACAAGGTTTTCCGTGCCCCAACACTAGTATGTACCCCATTTTTCTAATGTATCTTAAAGCATTTCTTCTTGTATGATAGATATGAGTCAAACACAAGCTTATCCATACACTATCTTAAGGTCTTGTGTGATATTTCAGCTGAACCCCTAATATATATAACGAGCCGTATTCCAAAGGGCCATTTGATATATATAGTGGCGGATCCAGGATATGATCAAGGGTGATTAAAATGATGATTCTGATAATACCCAAATTTTCCGTTTTTTCCCAGCTCGGGAAAACTGTAAAAAAACTGTTTTTTACCCAAAATTTCCGTTTTTTTTCACAGGCCTTCACAACACTAGTCTGAACACACAGTGTACCGAACACTCCTAACGATGGCGAATGTTAACACCACGACATCGACAAGTACAACTGCAATGAACACATGACCATTGCCACTGGACCTTGGCACAATGGCAGAGCGTTGCATTGTCTGATGAATCCCGCTATCTTCATCATGACGATGTGAGGGTGCGAATCCGTCGTTTTCCAAGGGAACAGCCCCTTGACATCTGTACTGCGGGACGGAGACAAGCTGGCTGCGGCTTAATTATTATCTGGGGAACATTCAGGTGAACATCTATGTGTCTAGTGGAGCTCGAGCAAGGCACCATGACGGCCGAGGCGTATCGCACGCTGCTTGCAGACTACGTACACCCCTTCATGACGGCCATGTTTCCCATCGGTAGTGGCATTTGCACCATGCACAAGGCCAGGAGTGTGATGGAGTGGTTCGAGGAACACAGGAGCGTGTTCCAAGTGATGTGCTGGCCCCCAAACTCTCCGGATCTGAACATAATCAATCACATCTGGGATGTGATTGAACGTGACGTGAGGGCGCATCACCCCCTCCGCGGATTTTACAGGAATTAGATTACCTGTGTGTGCAAATGTGGTGCCAACTCTTTCCAGCGACCCACCGAGGAACGTTGCGACCATGCCAAGACGCGTTGCCGTTGTTATTCGTGCCAAAAAGTGGACATACTAACAATTAGGTAGGTAGTCATAATGGTCTGGCTGATATTTGTGTATATTTTAACTCGTATATTTTGTCTCGACTCGAATTCGAGTCGAGTCGAGACAGAAACATATTTTCGAGTCGAGACACGAGTCGAGACAACATTTTCTCGAGACGAGTCGAGACAGGCTTAAATCTCGATTCGACTCGACTCGAGCGCATCCCTACATTCAATTGTAATGACACAATAACACTTTTATGTAAGAGTTGTGATCTATGAACCGTTGTTTCCTATTGTGCGTCGTTAATTGACTTCACACTTGGACGCCTTATCTTTCGAAAACGAAGCGGAACTGCCCCCATATTTAGGAATGTTTTGATGTCAGCAATCATATGGTGTGTGGAGGACATCTAGTGCTATTTGAAAACATAACACTTCGTACCAGATTGGCAACACTGACAATCGGATAACCTCAAATGTTGATTAGTTTCATTCTCTATGTTAGTGTAATTGTATTTACACAGACATGATTCCACTTGATTGTACTATTCCTGTAATATTGAACATTTCCATTTACTTTCCCATACTGAGCCAATGGAGAGGCTCGACATTTGAACACTCTGTATCTCGGAAACGAAGCAGCATCAAACCCATGTTTATAGGAACATTTTTACTTATTTTATGTCTGGAGAGAGAGATCTGTATCTAAGAGATTCAGTAGACGGATAGGTAGGTAGATATAATTCTCTTCTGACATATAGTGACGTACACAGTATACAAATGGTGTGACGGAATTATGTTGCACTTCGAATATCTTGGAAACGAATTATCCAAGATAGAAGGTTGTCAAAAAGTATTTAAAAGACTTTCATCCAGCAATGGATCGACAGCTGTTAATAATGGTATGTATTCGTATGAGTTTTAAATATAAATAACCCTCACTACTTCACTCATATGATTCCAGAGCTCCTTCGTGGCTAAGTGGTCAGCGTACGCGCCTTTGGCGTGGGAGACCCGGGTTCGAATTCTGGAGGGAGCTCAGTGGTTCGGATTCCACGTTAATCAGTAGGTCCACGTCTCATATAGCCTTGCTGCTGAACGGGACGTTAAACTCAAAATCAATTCAATTCACATGATTCCAATTCTCATTCTTGGTATTTGAGCATTTGAGATTAAGGACTGAGAGATCGTACGTTTAACCCTGTAGCTGTAAGAATTTCTAAGAACAAAGACACTTAAAATTTACCGTTTGCCCCGCCCTCCATTAATCTTCTCCTATGTACAGAGCAAAGTAATGTTCTTTAAATAGGTCAATTGTTTTTGGCTGTGAAAAATTTGTATTCTATAAGCTCTCCCTTCCAGCTGAAATTTGCAATACACACACTTGCTATGCTAATAGATATACAAAAGATATAGAAATCTTATCTGCATGGTTTATTTTCGATTGTCGAAAATGGGCGTCGGAAGGGGAGGGGAGGGTGGGGCCCGGGCCCCCCTTGGCTCACAAAAATGTATACGTAATACAGCAAATCATGTATATTAACTAGCAGATGTAATATAGAAACCATGTAATGAGTCCCCTACAAAATTTTCTTCAGGCGCCCCTGGCCACCGCCCATTTTGTTTAAGGTATAAATTGTTTATAAGTCCTGAACAAACGAAAATTTTATGAAAACAGTCGTGAACAAACGATCTACATGGTTTAATTTTCAAATTCTGAAAATGGGTTCTGGTGTATGTGTGTGTATGTAGGTTTAGTTCGGTATAACAAACGGTTCTGTGAACTCGAAATATTTTAACAACCGGTACGCCCGAACCGGCTGAATAGCACCACTGCAGTTGCAGCTGACATGTACTGAGACACGCTCAATAAACTGCGACTTGCGATTCAAAATCGACGCCACGGGAAACTGTCGTCCGGAATCATCTTCGTTCACGACAACCGTTCCTCATACCGCTGCCATCGTCGAGAAGATTCAAATTTTCGTTAGGACCTGTTTGATCATCCTCCATACAGTCCAGACCTTGTCCCTAACGATCACTTCCTCTTCTTGCATTTGGAACGGTGGCTTGGTGGGCAGTGGTTTGAAAACGACGAGGATCTCAAGACTGCCGTTGTCAACTAGTTCCAGTCCTAGGCGACAAACTTCTATGCAGAGGGTTTACGGAAGATTGTGCAGCGTTACGAAAAGTGTTTGGAACGGCACGGTGATTATGTGGAAAAAGCGAAGTAGTTCCGTAGGCACCTATTTGTGGCAATAAATTCCGCTCCGCACGAGCGTCTGTTTTTTAAATCATCAAATGGCCCTTTGGAATACGGCTCGTTATATAGACTGTTCCATAATTCGTGTAATTTTCTACAGCATTGGGAGAAGATGAAGTTCTCACACTATTAATATAAAATTTGACAGTCTTATTGAGATATATCTGAATTTTTCGCATTTCTAAAGGAAATAGGGGAAAATTGCTGTTTAGCCCCCCTTTTGGGGGTGTAAACACAAAAGTTCATTTTCCTTATGGGATTTCAATGTTAGTTTGGAAGGAGTTTTCTCCAATAATTATTCGTAAAGATTTTGGGGCAAATGAGTTGTGTTTATTACAAAATGCAAAAACACTCATTCACAAAGCTAGTAAAGCCGTCTCAAACATTATTTTGGGAACGCCCCCCTTTTGGGGGGCAAGGGGCGTAAAAAGGTGGTGGGTGATGTATTACCCAAATTCCCAAAATTTATTTTTGGAGTGCCAGTAACCGTCAGATAAATCACTAATGTCACAGAATTAATGCTCCAATGCTCCTTACACGTAAGTGACTGATAATGGGGCTACAGCCCCCTTTCAAAAATAAGAAAATCACCATAAATATCCTTAGTAGGGACATACGAGAAGAAGGTATTTTTTGTTAATTAATGTGAAATTTGGCATCATTGTAGCAAAAGAGTATGCGTTTTTGAAATCTGGAATGCTATTTTGGTAACGTACCGCCTTAGGGGGACACAGGGACCGAAGCATTAGATGATGGATCTTTATAAAAAATCAAAATTTTGTTCTGGAAATGCCAGTGAGCGACAGATTATTCACAAATGTCACAGAATTAATATTCTAATGCTCCTTGCATGTGCCAGTGACTTATATGAGGCTATAGCCCCCTTTCAAAAATAAAAAAAAATAATCATAAATATCCTTAGTATTGACACACAGGAAGAATGATTTTTTCTCAATTAATGTGAAACTCGGCGTCGGGTTAGCAAAAAGTTATGCATTTATCAAATCTGAAATATTATTTTGGTAATGTACCGCCTTAGGGGACTACAGGGGGTGATGTATAAGTTTTTGGATCTTTATAAAAATTTCAAATTTTATTTTGGAAAATTCAATGTGTGTCAGATTGATCACAAATAATACAAAATTAATACTCCGATGCTCCTTGCATGTGCTCCTTGCAAGGTCTGACATTGGGCTACAGCCACCCTTCCAAAATCACATAATTTACGGTAAATATCCTTAGCAGGGATGTAGGGGAAAGTCGGGTAGTATTGGACACTTAAGGAACATGTGATGTAACAACATTATGATAATCAGAAATTAAATAAAAACCTCATATGTGCAATCCTCATAGATATCTTTATAACACTATGTAAACCATATTTCACTTTTACTACAAAATTTAGAGAAACTGAAAAAAATTTAAAGGTCTAATTTTTTCAAGATATAAAAACTGGCGGATTATATCGGACAGATCTGTTATTACCTTCTTAGATTCCTCACATGTCTTCTTACATACCTTACAAACTGCAGATTGTTATGTTGTATTGCAAATATCACATTTATAATAAAATGCATCTCTCTCAAGACTTACACAGTTTTCATGTGCCCAACCTTTGCACGAATTACACTGTATCCAGTTCTAATCAAAGTTTTCCCACAAATTATGCAATCAGTCTTTGTTTCACCGTCGAATTTCAGAAGTTTCCTTGCTAATCCAACTCTTGGTTGAGCATCAAATACGGCTTCCTTCGGGAGCATCTTTCGTAAGTTCCTTGTCCATTCGTACTCTTGGGAACACAAATAATGGAGGGATAAATTGATCACCTGACGCGTTTATGCACAGAAGAATTGTTACGTTTTTGCCTCTTTCTCCAGATGTTAATTTCCCTACCTGCTTTTTCCCTTTTATAGACACAACTTTTAACTGATTTTCATGAACTACTGACACACCAGTTTCATCAGCATTAAAAATTCTTAATGGTTTAAAAGAATATTTATTCATAAGTTCAGAGAGTTTGTCAAAAAAAAAATTTAAAAAAATACCAACGTGCTCCTTGTTGAATCCTATAGCCCGCTGCAAACTTGTGGACTCCGCGCACCTTAAACTTAAATCGGGATGTCTCTTCATGTAAGAATAATAAAAATCTTTCCCGGCTAGTCCTTTATTTCTGTTAAATTTATGGTTCAGTTTCAAGTGTTCAGTGAACTGAAATGCTAGTTTCAAAGATTCTTTCTTGTTGAGAGGCATCAACTGGCTATCCAGATCTTTGACAAGATCATACAGTAACTTATCTTGTTCATCCGTAAAAGTGTTTTGAAATTTACCCATTCGCGGTTTTACTTGAATTTCTTTTCCCAAGGAAAGAAATCTTACCCCGTCACCTAAAGTGCTTTTCGGTACGGAAGACTGTTTACTTACTCCTCTTGTACTCATCCCACCACTTATCACTTTTTTAATTGCTGTTTTCATATTTTTCTCTGACCATTTACTTCTCTTTTTGTCCATTTTTACCTGAAAAACATGAGAGAACTATAAGACTTCGCATCGAAACTTCGAATATTGCTGTCCGATATTGCCCGCCAACACCCTGTCCGATACTACCCGATCAACATGCATGATAATAAAGAGTGTTGAAATAATTTGTCTTGCAGTGAAGCCAATGATACATTGACAATCAGGATACGAAACTACAACAAAAATGTAAAACTACTTAAATTCATATTTCACTTGTCTTTATTTCTGTAATTAGCCGACAAAGTTAAATACGTGCAGCCACAAACAACACAAAAACTATAAATCGCCGCACCACATGTACAGCTTTCAACGTACTATCTCAGAATGTTGGCGCCACGCTTCCCTCACAAAGAACTACTAACACGTGGCTAAAGAGTGTCGCCATCCTGTTCCGAAAATAGTGAACTATACACTGTCCGATACTATCCGACTTTCCCCTACGGGAAGGAGGTAAATATGCTTTACAATTAATGTGCAATTTGTCATTATTGTAGAAGAATGTTTTCATTTTTTAAAAATTTCGAATCTAGTGTAAATGAATATCGTCTTTCAGTGTAACAGATTGAGGGTATAGCTTCATTTTTTTGGCATCGCTGGAATATGATAAAGAATTTCGCGTTTTTAGAAACCAAATTGGACGCTTCTTATAGCATAAAATCACACATAAAATCACCAGCATATTTTCTGCACACTTAAGCAAATCAGCTCGAAATAGAACACAAAATGACAATGGAAAATGCCGCAGGTACCACGAACGAAAAGATTTTAATGAGAAGTAATATTTTAAAAATTAAAATATTGTTTTCTTTATTCATAGAAAAAACATATCTTTTCCCTACTTCTTCCACAATAATTGTATGATCCTACTTTCCACGCAGTATCCTACTCGTATACTGCACATGTAAGCACGTCAGGAAATCGTATATTATGAACACATGGTTGTAGTAAAAATAAATGTCTCGCGAGGAACAAGGATCAGGTCGAGTCAGGCTACGCCATAAACACAAGAAAACATATTATTCCTTTCTACTAACAGCACTTTTCTTTCGGCTCAATTGTCACTAACTAAATTGCTTAAAGACTAATTTCATTAATCTAAGTGTAAGACAGATAAAATGAACTTACTTGTTTTCGGCTTGCCCTCGTGAACGAGCAAGACATGAATGAATTAATTCGATTTACTAGAGCCACTGTGAACACCTTCTCCAACATATCTGGATGACTACGCTCTGGACAATTCTTTGCTTTATGTTGCCCAATAAGGAAGAATGGCCGTAATAAAATTCCAGACGCATGTACGTACATACAAGCGAAAGAGTGTTTTGTATTTTCTAACTAAAAATGCAAATTTACCCATGTGACACTCCCATTAGGCAAAACAAATTCTGAGTCCACGCCCCTAAAAGAAATCCACACATGGGAATTATCTTGTCACAACCTTTTTTTTTTTTTTTAAATAATGCCAAATTTCACATTGTAAAAAAAAAATGCTACTGCCAGTAGGTCTTTGCGTAAGAATAATCATATTGAATTTATGATGCTTTTCAAAGATAGCTGTAGTAACATATTAGTTACTGGTACATAAAAGCAGTATGGAGTATTAATTCTGTGCATCTTGCAACTAATTTGACACTCATGAGCACTCCCAAAATAAAATTTGGAATTTCTAACAGTCCTCCCCTATGACCCCCAAAGGTACCAAATTACTCTCCCTGACCTGTGCCTCCTATAGCCAAAATAATATTCCAGATTTTTACTATCACAACTTTTAATTTCACATTAATTGACAAAATATAGCTTCTTCCGTATGTCCCTGCTAGGGATATTTATAATAAAATTTTAATGTAATTGTTGAAAGGGAGGCTGTAGCTCAATATCAGTCACTGGCACATGCAAGGAGCTTCGGAATATTAATTTTGCATTATTTGTGATCAATCTGACACACTGGATTTTCAAATAATAATAATAATAATAATAATAATAATAATAATAATAATAATAATAATAATAATAATAATAATAATAATAATAATAAATAATAAATAAATAAATAAATAAATAAATAAAGATCCAATAACTTATGCTTCACCCCCTGTGCCTCCTAAAACGGTACATTACCAAAATAATATTCCAGATTGATAAATGCATAACTTTTTGCTAACCCAACGCCGAGTTTCACATTAATTGAGAAAAAATCATTCTTCCTGTATGTCAATACTTAGGATATTTATGGTGATTTTTTTAATTTTTGAAAGGGTTCTATAGCCCCATATAAGTCACTGGCACATGCAAGGAGCATTAGAATATTATTTCTGTGATTTGTGAATAATCTGACGCGCACTGGCATTTCCAGAAAAAAATGTTGAATTTTTATAAAGATCAATCATCTGATGCTTCGCCCCCTGTGCCCCCCTAAAGCAGTGGTTACCAAAATAACATTCCAGATATGAAAAACGCATACTTTTTTGCTACAACGACGCCAAATTTCACATTAATTGACAAAAAATACCTTTTTCACGTATGTCCCTACTAGGGATATTAATGGTGATTTTTCTTTTAATTTTTGAAAGGGGGCTATAGCCCCACACAAGTCACTGGAACATACAAGGAGCATTAGAATATTAGTTGTGTGACATTTGTGAAAAATCTGACGCTCACTGCCATTTCCGGAACAAAATTTTGAATTTTTATAAAGATTCATCATCTAATGCTTCGCCCCCTGTGCCCCCCTAAGGCGGTACGTTACCAAAATAGCACTCCAGATTTCAAAAACGCATACTCTTTTTCTACAATGATGTCAAATTTCACATTAATTAACAAAAAATACCTTCTTCTCGTATGTCCCTATTAAGGATATTTATGGTGATTTTCTTATTTTTGAAAGGGGGCTGTAGCCCCATTATCAGTCACTCTTACGTGTAAGGAGTATTGGAGCATTAATTCTGTGACATTCGTGATTAATCTGACGGTTAGTGGCACTCCGAAAATAAATTTTGAGATCTTGGTAACACATCACCTACCACTTTTTACGCCCCGTGCCCCCCCAAAAGGGGGGCCTTCCCAAAATAATGTTTGAGATGGCTTTACTAGCTTTATGAATGAGTGTTTTGCATTTTGTAAGAAACACAACTATTTATAAACCCAAAATTTTGACGAATAATTATTGGAGAAAACTGCTTCCAAAATTTAACATTGAATCTCCCATAAGGAAAATGAACTTTTGCGTTTACACCCCCAAAAGGGGGGCTAAACAGTAATTTTCCCCTATTTCCTTTAGAAATTCGAAAAATTCAGATATTTCTCAATAAGACTGCCAAATTTTACATTAATAGTGTGAAAACTTCATCTTCTCCCAGTGCTGTAGGAAATTATAGGAATTATGAAACAGTCTTTATATATATATATATATGTAGGGTAGGGTGTCCCACCAGGAAAGCACCATGTTTTGAGGAATGACAGTATGGGTCATGACAAGTCAGGGCCTAAAATTGAGTGGAGTACTCCACACTTTGTGGAACTGTAGGAAAGGAGTGTGTAACTATAATTCTTAAAGTGTGGAGTGGTATTAATGTGAATAGCCTACCTTACTTTTCTCACTGATTCAATACATTCATTATGCAATGGATTACTCAATTCCATATAACTGCCAGCATATGACATTAAGCCAGATTTAATACGTATAGGTGTCTCCTGGATGGCAGGGAAAACCATTGCCAATTTTGAGGTGAAGGAACTTTTTAACTATATTTAGTTTTCAATCGTTTTCGGTAGCATTCATATAATTTTAAAATATGCAACTAACTGCACGTTGTTTTGTTGTTTCAATAGGACATTACACTTTTCCGATATAATGAAATGTGTTGTTTTGTAGATAAAAATTACACAATCCTTTGAATCCGTTATAGAAATATGTACTACCAGAGATAACATACATCAATAACGCCAAAAATTTAGTCGAAGCACCGTAGACCAGTGTTGAATTCAGACATTTTCACCCGGGGGAGGTTAATTTGAACTCCTCGGGAGGAGGGTTGTTTTTCTGTATTTTTGCAAGAATGCCTCATTTTAACAATTCCATTCACATACACATCTTAGCTAACATTGAGGCTAATTGCTGATAAAGGGTGTCGGTGGTAGTTCACTACCAGAAGGGCCACCCCTACCGAATTGGTCTAAATGAAGTAGCCAGACGAAGAGTGCTCTGGGAGAAGGCAGCAGTTCTCCAGTAGCCAAGTTGGCGGAAATCATAGTGATTGGTACGGCAATTTGGACATTACTCCTAGGCGTGGTCAAAGTGACTTTAACGGCTGGGATACTGCGGGGTGAAAGGCAACGGGAAACCACCACTCTATTTCCCCTAGTTTGCTGGCAGCAAAAATAGAACATATGAACAATGGTCTTTCGCAGGTCAAAATGTAGTTCCGGAGGTAAAATATCCCCCTATTCGGATCGCCGGGGGGGATGGCTTGGGAAGGACTATTGGACAAGAAAGTAATAATGGGGTGGAAGACAAACAGAGAAAGAAAGACAGGGAAGAGCAAAAGGTTTAGGATAGGGACATGGAACGTACGTACTATGTTACAGGGAGGAAAATTAGAAAATCTTAAAGAAGAAATGAAACAAAATAATTTAGATTTGGTAGGCGTTTGTGAATTTAGATGGGAAGATAATGAGGTATTGAATAGCGAAGGATATAGAATGCTTTACTCAGGTAATGAAAAGGGCGGTCATAATGGCGTAGGAATAATTCTTGGAAAGCACTTAAAGGAGAAGGTAGTGAAAGTAGAATTTATTGATGATAGAGTTATGATGTTAAGACTTAAAGGGAAAACGAAGGGTCTAGTGGTGATACAGACATATGCACCGACGACTTCGCATGCAACTGAAGAAGTAGAGGAAAATTATGAGAAAATAGAAGAAATTATAGATAGGGAGAAGAAGGCTGCGTGCATAATTCTAATGGGAGATTTCAATGCAGTTGTGGGAGAAAAACAGGAAGGTAGAATCGTAGGCAAATATGGTTTAGGCGAAAGAAATGAAAGGGGAGAGGGACTGGTGAATTTCTGTAGACAGAATTCACTAGTTATTGGGAACACTTGGTTCAATCAACACAAGACAAGAAAATATACATGGAAATCACCAATATACGGCAGAAGATATCAGATAGACTATGTTATGATTCGGGACAGGTATCGGAATAGCTTAAAGAACGCGAAGACCCTACCCGGGGCTGATATTTTCTCTGATCATAATCTTGTGCTGGCCGAAGTAGATATTCAACTGAAAAATGTAGGCAGAAGAAAGGTAGGTAACAAAGTGTTGAATACTGAAAGGTTGAAAAACGAGAAAATAAGAAATCTTTTCGTTGAAAAATTTGAAGAAAAATGTTCAAACGAGGAAAGGATAGGCGGAGGCAGTAACGCACGGTGGGAACATATTAAACGTTGCTTACAGCAGGCTGCAGAAGAAGCAGTAGGTTACGCGAATACAAAACTGCTAAAAAAAAAAAAAACATGGGTTACAGAGCAGATGTTGCAGAAAATGAGGGAAAGGAAGATGTGGAAATAGGTTGATACAGAAAAGGGCAGAAAGATGTACATAAAGTTAAATAATGAATTACGAAGAGAAACAGACAGAGCGAGGAAAAAGTTTTACAAAAGAAAATGCGAGGACATACAATAATTAGAAAGAGTTGGGAAATATGAGGAAATGTACAAGGAGGTGAAATCTATGGAATTTCGGATCAAACAAGGGGGTATTATGATGGCAGTAGAAAATAAGAATGGGAAGGTAGTCAGCGAGACAAATGAGGTAATAGGAAGGTGGAAAGAATACGTTGAAGACATATGAGAGTAGGGATAGACCGTGTAGCCTAAATGTTGAAGTAGAAAATGAAGTAGGCGAGGATGATAAAGGATTTATTATTTTTCGGGATGAGTTTGAAAAGGCTATATCCGAGATTAGGAATGGAAAGACAACCAGAATAGATAAATCGAATTCATTGAAAATATAGGAGATAAGGGAAAGTAAGAATTGTTGCGACTATGCAATGAAATATATGAAACAGGAGAATGGCCAAAAGACTTTCTGAAAACGATCATGATACCGATGGCTAAGAAATCGAACCCAAAGAGATGTGAGGAAAATAGAACTATTAGTCTCATATCTCATGCAGCTAAAATTCTGCTCCGAATACTGAACAGAAGGTTATATGAAAGAACAAATAAAGATGTTGAGGAGGAGCAGTTCGGGTTCAGAAGAGGCAAGGGTACAAGAGATGCAATTGGATTATTAAGGGCGATTGGTGAAAGATTTATAGAATAAAGGAAAGAGGTATATGTCGTATTTATTGATCTAGAAAAGGTTTTTGACCGCTTGAATTGGGAATTGTTGTTGGGAGTTCTAACGAAGATAGGGCTGGAATGGGAAGATAGAAGACTCATAAGAAACTTATACATGAACCAATAAGTAAATGTTCGGATAGGGGAAGAACTGACGGAAGAGAGTGCAATTGGAAGGGGAGTTCGACAAGGATGCTGCCTCTCGCCAAACTATTTAATGTCTATCTAGAAGATATAGTGAAAAAGAGCCTACATGATGATGATGGTATTTCGGTAGGAGGTAGAATGATTAGATGCATAAGATTTGCAGACGATATGGCGCTTCTTGCAGAATCTGAAAAGAAAATCAATAAAATGTTAGAAAAAATGAGAAAGGGCTTTGAAGAATATGGGATGAAAATAAATGTTAGAAAGACAAAAGCCATGGTGATCGGAACGAAGGGGTCTGTGTGAAATATAAAAGTAGGAGGGGAGAAAATAGAACAAGTGAATAGTTTTCTATACCTGGGTAGTATTCTTAGTAATGACATGAAGTGCGAACGTGAAGTAAAAGCAAGGATAGGAATGGCGAAAGAAGCCTTTAGGAGGAAGAAAAGTCTGTTTTGTGGGACCTTGAATAAAGAGTTGAGAAAAAGACTCATAAAGTTCTTCGTGTGGAGTGTTGTACTGTATGGGGCGGAAACGTGGACATTACGTAAAGGTGATGAAAATCGACTGGAAACTTTCGAAATGTGGGTGTGAAGAAGAATGGAAAGAATTAGTTGGGTCGAGCGAAAAACGAATGAGAGGGTGTTAGAAATGGTTGGTGAGAAAATAACACTTTTAGATATTATTAGGAAGAGGAAGAGAAACTGGTTGGGACATTGCCTAAGAAGAGATTGTTCATGAGGGACGTCCTAGAGGGTATGGTGACGGGAAAGAGAGGGAGGGGCGAAGGAGATTACAATTAATGGGTGATATTAAAACAGAAAGATCATACGCGAAGACGAAGAGGTTAGCGGAGGACCGTGGAGCATGGAAGCGTCTCAGCTGCGGCAAGTGACCTGCCAATAAAGGAAGAATACCTATGATGATGAATGCTGATAAATATTCAATGTGAGATTATAATTTTAAAAAAGTAATCGTTTAATTTTATCTAAAACATTAAATAAAAACTGGCAAAAATATTTTAGACTAAACTTTAACTGCTATTTACAGTAGCTATTTTTGTTATTTTTCCCTATATTCAGTAGTTAATGTTTGTTACTAATGTAGAAGTTTTTAAAAGATTTAAATTAAATCAAATATTTTTTGTCCTAAAACAAACATACATAGGAATATCTTAAGAAAAAGTAATCATTCTTTCTCACACTTCTCATTCTAAATCAAGTATATAGCCTTGGTTTCTTCACTGTACACATCAGTAGTTTAGTTTACGAAATCTTCAGTAGGATCAGTGCCGTGTCGTGGAAAATCAGCGCTTGGAGCGAGAGTATACGACGGCACTCCCGTACATATGAGTTAGGTCGACAGGCCAGCTGTGAAAGGTGAGAAAATTTTAAAAAGTAAACCCTGGTTTTCCTTGATTTTGAGCACTTTTTATTACTTTTTTTCCTTTCATTTTATATATGTGCACATGCCCACATGTGCACATGCCCACATGTGCACATGTTTCATTCCTCTCTTTTTTCTTTCCTTTTCCGAATCGTGCGCTCCTTACTTTGATGCCTGAGGCCGTGGCCCAGCTTGTCCCTCCTTCGTCACCTTCAATAGCAATCTTTCACTTATATACTACTATTATATTGATAAATTCTATATAAATCTCTAACCCAGGAGGGATAACTGTTCCTGCCTGATCCATCTAAATGACGCCCTCTGAATTTCACCCTATAACTGACTTATTTTTAGTTAAAGAAAGGTATATTTACTTTAATAATCGCAAAACACATTTACGTCTGTTACTTCCGATGCGAGAAATGGGATTTAGGCGCTCTATTTCAAATAATGCAAGAACTGTATATTTTCAAGAACTGAAGTCTGCTGACAAAAAGATCTTCCCTATCTTTCCTTTCCTATCTCAATCTGTGCTTGTGTTACCTACTAATATATAATATAGGGCGAGAGTATAGTACCTACTAAAATACAAACCTTTTTTCAACAGTTGACAATTTCATGTTCTGCCAAACTCGGTCATAGCGTTAAGAAATACAGGTTTTATTGACTATTTTGGTATTCTATCTTAGATGTTACATGTTTACTATTTATATAGAGTGGGTCTGCGTCATTTATATGTATATTGAGAGATCGGATTTCGTCTGCACGTACACGGAAAGAAAAACAAATAATTGGGTGAAGTAACTTCTACATTTTGTGACTGAAATTCTGGGAATTTCTCCGGGGGGGGGGGTATGAATTTTCTTCGGGGGGGATATTCCCCCCGGGCTATCCCCTGAATTCATCCCTGCAGTAGACTCTCGACAACCAATCATAATCCAGGAAATATTATCCGTTCGTAAGTTTCATGGGAAAGAAATCTCGCTAGCCGGCCCGGGTTAATTCTTTTGTCTATAGATCAGTGTTCGCTGTTTGGTGACGATGCATTGTTGTCTTTGGTAAAGTAATTTCATTACTTCAGAAACAATAACGAAAATGGAACAGAGGAAGGAAATAAAGAAAAAAAGGTAATCCAATGTTCCTTTAGTTCGTCTTTATGTCTGCAGACACTACACCTAACACATGGTTCTCATCTAGTTCATTTAGCGGTGCTTTGTGCCTACAAGCAGTATAGGGTATTCAATTTTCCATGTTGCTGGGCGTTGGACATTAGGTCTATTTATTTTTATATGGAACATTGGAATTCAAAGCCCCAGTAAAATTATACAGGGATCCCTCCAGGAATTTCTTAGTGTGGACACCCACTACTGACTAAATATTACCCGGTTTTGAGAAATCGCGCTCACAGTTAGCAGTATGAACATGTTGGGCTGAGTCTATTGAGTCTTTTGGGCATAATAACAAATAAAAATAGAACTGTAGCACAATTGGAGAATATGAAAGGGGAACCTCTGTTAGGCGGGTGGGAAGAAACGTTTTTAAACGAACGTGTGCAAGAGAACGTCAACGGAAAAATACAGTACTCATTACATGGTATTCAACTTCATCGTAACACACGTCACAATAAATCCCATAACAAATATGTCAGTGAGAAAAGAGATTTTACTATAGTACGCTACGAAGGCCTGGATTCCATAATAAACTTTGTTAGTCAGCGTTTGCTGTATGAATACAGTATTAGTAGAATGGGAACACTTGGGCTGTTTTTCTTACTGCGCATGCGCAAACCCTCGACGCTGATTGGCTGGCGCAGGTCACGTGACCCCGCCCCCTTGGCCACGCCCCTTCACGCTGATTGGCCGGCGCCGGACCCCGCCCCCTTCACGCTCATTGGCCGGCGCCGGACCCGTGACTCCGCCCACCTTGAACCGTCCAACCACGCTCTTTTACGACCTCCATTTTAGGAGTATCTACTGCGCTGACTGGCTGGCGTCGGACCCGTCCCCTTCACTCCGATTGGCTGGCGCAGGACCCCGCTGATTGGCTGGTCACCCCTACAGCCCCGCCCACCGTCCAACCACGGTCTTTTAGGAGCGACGCGCTGATTGGCTGGCCACGCGCACCTGCCACATACCATAGCAGATAATACATAAGATTCGTTCCCTTTTATGAGCACTTTACGAACACATAGCAGATCGATAACACATTCTCCATCCACCTATTTAACATACCACATATAACATAGCAGAGCTAATAAAAGAGTATGGCTTATTTTCCAACCCCTATTTTAACATAACAGATAATAAGGGAGTGTATTCATTCAACCACTATTTTAATATAACATAGCAAGGCTCAGATGAGAACAGAAAGTGGTGGACAATCTAACACATTGAAAACTTGTTATTTTCTATGAACAAAGCAGAGTCAAAAGTTGAAAGTTGGGCGATGTTTACCAAATGTGGATAGATTATACATTTGATGATCCTAAATCGAATGCCGTTAAAATTTTATTTCTATCTCTCACCGTTTTCGAGATATGGGGTGATATCAATAAAACGGAGAAGTTACTCATTACGCCCAATTTTGAAGTAGTTACTCGCATTGGTATCAATAAAAAGAGAACTGAGCACTAGTCGTCTTGGCTGACCTCGAAGAAGCCCCGCCCTTTTGAAGTAACCACACCTCTATTCTCGAGCCGAGTAACTACTCCGCGTTTGATATCAATAAAAATCAAAGACTCTTCTGTGATGCTAGTAACTTCTCCAAATTTGTGGAGCAAGCTAAATAGGTGACTCCGTGCGAAATATGGCAGAATATATGATTGTTTTGCTATGTAGCAAAATTTATAAATTGCATAGAAATGTTGCAAATGGAGATTACAAAAAACATAGGTTCATGAAAGAAAATGTAGAGTAGTTAGCACAACATGTTTTAGGAGAATAACGGAAATTTGGGGTGATGCACTACGTAATGATGAAAAGATGTGGGTTTTCTTGCTTTACGTGAGTGCTCCGGGAGTCCAGGTCTAAATGTCAGGGGATTCTGTTGTGGCTCAAAGTACTGTGTCTATGACTACTACAAGTGTAATGGATGCGATTATTGCGAAATCTGAAAATTGATTGTTTCCGGAGGTGTGTGTAATATTCAAACAGCAAAGGCAGAGTGGCAAGAACAATATACGTTTCCGGGTGCTATCGGAGCACTTGACTATAAACACGTGGCAATAAAGAAACCTAGTATTTTGGAGACGAATACGCTAATAGGAAGAGCTCCTTCGTGGCTAAGCGGATAGCGTACATACCTTTGGCATGAGAGACCCGCGTTCGATTCCCGGCGGGAGCTCATATGGTTCGGATTCCAAGTTAATCAGTGAGTCCCGTCTCATATAGCCTCGCTACTGAAAAGGACATTAAACTCAAAATCAACTCAACTCAACACTGATAGGAAGGGTGTATACATGAGAATGTATATTTTTTTATACCAAGGTGAAAGGGGACACGTACGGTGTGGAAAACGCAATCAGATGGACGTGCTTTACGACGTGACTGGCTGGACTATTTAAAAAAGGAAACAAAGGGACCAAGTGTCTGATTTCGTTCTTAAAGCCAAACAATCTTGGACAAGACCTTGGACAACACGTGATATGCACTTGTTGTGCTAATCTTGATATTGCTGGATTCCAATCAACATCCATCAGTTCCAAGTAGTTTGCTCCCGTGGTTGAAGTATTACTTTCTTGTTTCCCGTTTTCTTTTTCAATTTTTTTTAATGCTCGCTCGGATATTAAAGATGCATTTGACTGTAATTGCCTTCAAAGCTTCGGCTTTCCTTCGTTTACTTTCTGGTAACTGTGACTTTGAAAGTACCACTGGAACTTTTATGATATCCACAAATGCACTTTAATTGAAACTGTCGTTGCTACTTGTCCCTTCCATAGCGTTTAGGATACTGCGCCAGAAGTTACCCACAACGAAATGACCGCCCAACAGATGGGAGAAATGAGTAACTACTTCTTTTATTGATACGACTCAGTGCTACGTGCAGAGGAAGTAAACGTTCATAAATCTGGAGCAGACTAGACCTGAGTAGTGGCTTGATTTATTGATACGAAATTGAGGGAGGAGATTACTCCAGGTGTAGTTACTCCGATTCTGGAGCAGGACTTCTCAGGACTAGTTACTTATTTTTATTGATATCACCCATGATGATCCGAAGTTTTTTTGGCAACTTGGCCCACCAATGTTGTACAAGATTGAAACATGGTTCCATGGGTTCTTCATGTGTAAAAACGGCAAGGGGTGAGGTACGGGGAGATTTATTATTATTTTTTTTGATATTTTTGACCGTTTTCGAGATATGGGCCATTTTATGAATTTTGGACACTCAAAATGGACTTAGAAAATATTTAGCACATATCTTAGCCGTTTTTTGTTTCGAGCCAATAGTAAATAGTTTTATTTTAGCCAATGAGATACTTGACTTGCAGATTTCGCTCCAATGAAAAAGAGTTTTATTTTAGCCAATCAGAGGAAAGTAGAACAGCTATATAAGGGCTGAGGTTCGAAGCAATTCTCAGTCAGTTATTCGTTGGATTATAAAAATACAACATCGTGTGCAGAGTGTGAGAACATTCAAGTGAACTTTAAGTGTGAATTAAGGGTAAGTATTGTAACGTTCCTCTTTGAGCGTTACATTTTCTCAAAGAGATTATTCGTAGGAATGTTTAATCAGCTCTTAGTTAATGTTATTTCTTTATATTTTCTCAATTCTCGACTCTCGTGAAGGATTCAAGATGGTCGACAATTGGACTAGTGTATGTAGTCAGAATATGCTACCTTTCTTTGTATGTCTATGTTTTGCGTTGAGCGGCTTCTGAGAATAGCGCTGACTGTTTGAAATAATTTGAAATTTTGTTTCGTGTAAACGGAGGGATTATTATAAACATACATATATGAACGTTTACTTATATAATTTTTATTTTTATTTGGTCATATATATTTTATTATTCAAATTGTTGTTCCGGTACTACGCTCTAATACGTAGTAAGGAGCGAACAATCAGAAGCGAGCGGGCTGGGGAAGCGTGCTCCCTTTTGTCTCAGCTCTTTGTACTGAAATATGGCGGAAGTTGAGAGGGAGGCGTAGTTTGCTCATGTCTTTGGACACAAAATTACTGCAAATCGTGCAGTAAGTGATCGTCTTTTATCATAAATGTCTTTTTAAGAGCTGCTGTGGTCGAACAGTATGCTGGACTAGTGTACGTGCAGTGAATTACAAGAAATTTCACCCATAAACACTCAGCTTGTGCGTGTCCAGAATATTATTGGGATTGGTGTAACACTCGCTAATCACTGCCGTGACGAAAGCTAAAGTTCAATAGTCTTTCTCTAGATTTGTCTCTAGGACCACATTCGATTGTGTATGGCTTCGTCCTCTTGAAGTAGTAATTCCTCGTCCTCTGTTTACCTTAATATGGGACTCCGTCCTCTGTTATTCGTCGTCAGATTCCACCTGCTTCTGTGGGACTCAAATGTGAACGTGAGCGTTGCAGCAGCTGTGCAGTAAAAATCTTATCATCTGGTGAGAGTGGTGGTGAAGTGTACTTGGTTGCTATTAACCAGGAAGAGGTTACCAGTTAGTCAATCTGCGCCCGAAGCTATGATTACGGCTACTGCATGGTGAGATGCCTAGGAAGTCGTTGGAGACCGGTTGCCAGTGCTGTCTACTTATAAAGCGGGAAAAAGGTTGGGTGAGCTTTCGTGACTGTTCCAGGTAACTAAGTCTTATTATTCTCTATTCCATCCGGCGAAAGAAGTAATGTCGTCCAGGAAGTTGTGAAGGAATTTGTCCACCGTTCATAAATTCATCCAAGTTGTCTCTGTTTAAAATATCTAAATGTTATATTATTACTACCGTGTGTTTACTCTACTGTCTCAAGTCGTTTTATAAAGCAAAACAATATACATGCATTTATTAATCATTGGTTCCTCAGTGTATTTACATACTATGTGCATCAATTCTACAATGTCTGTAATATTGTCTAAAGTAAATCTTGTCCGTAACATGTCCGAGTAAACGAAAGTGAGGCTCTATCCAATAAGTCGAATCATACGCCAGCGGGGTAGTCTGATATCAACACCGTTTCTCTCTTGCTTTGAATGGAATCATTTTCCCAGTTGTGTAGATGTATAATATATTACTCGCTACCATCTAGCTCATGTTCGTCCAGTAGCGGACATTCCGTAGTGTTTATTTTCTTAAGTATTTCGTTTGATAAAGTAAAGATTGATTAGCGATGGCTAGCTCATGTGTGTCCAGTAGCGGGCATTCCGTATTGTCTATTATACTATATATATATAGTTCAGAATTCAAGTATTAAGTCGCCACACAGAAATCTATGTAAATCCTCGAGTTGTCTTTATATTATATCTTGAGCTATAATGCACTAGTTCAGTGAGGCTCGTCAAGACGGTGGGTATACAATAATACTCGCACTTTGACGCGATGGTGTCAGGAGTAGAGTCTAACTTACTGGCTGGTCTTGTACTACCTATAATGTTTCTGCAGTGTGTATTGTTATTACCGCCGCTGTTAATGTGTAAGTTATGTCGAGGGAAATGCCCTCTTAACAGCTGGTTGCGGAAGTAGTGGAGACGTTGTGTTTAGGGAGGAAAGTTAATCGACACAGCCGCATGTTTACTCCCTCTGCGATGAGATGTTTTGTGAACAGTAATGTAATTGGTAATTTCCTCTCTGTAAAGTAGCCTACTGAAGATTTTGTTCTAATATTTAGTCGAAGAATGTAAACTACTCTTTCACTGTTATTAAGGATACTATTTAAACGTTGTTGTTACTCATCTTTGAGTTGTGTTGGCGCTAGAAGTTTCTGGAATCTTTTAAGACTGAATACATATAGTTTTTTTGACAACTGAGTCTAGCTGTCCATGATCATTAATGTTAACGATAATTCCGATATTATACGTTATTACAGGAGAGTTAAATAAATAGAGTTGCAAGATATGTGGTGTTGTTCTGAAATGATTTTTTTCCATCTCTTCTTCCTTAGCGTCGACGATGCCATTAGTGTGCAAGAGTCTGGAGTTAAATAGCGTTGTGCTTACTGGCCTATAATTACAGCGTAAGAAAGGAATAATATCGGCGACCCAAACTTTTTTCTTTTTCTTTCTTTTCCTTTCTGTCCTTTCCCTTAGCGTCAGCTACGGATACAATTTAAGGTAAATTGTTATGTTTCGAGTTGGCTACCAGCCATAGAATTAAACTAGTCAGAAATTAAGGGAAAAATAGCTTTCCTCAAGCTGGCGACCTAGCGTAAAATGTTGCGTTTCAAGCTTGCGAACCCAGCTGTATGATTATTTTATTATCTAAAATGTTACGCTATTTGGTTGTTGTCGTGTTATGCGGGAAGAAATGAGTGATACAGACTGTCGCGTTGGTGTTGATGAGATATGCTGGATAGAGCTCACATATGTTTATGTTCATTAGAGTTATAAATAAGTAAGTAAGATGTCGGCTGAGTCGAGGAATCTTCCTCCTAATGGAGATATTTTTTTTTGCGTTTGTTGTAGCGAGCCTCTTGCTGCCGCGGAGCAGATTGATTCTGATAAGAAACGTGCTATATCTTGTGACAGGTGTCACGAATGGTCACATTTTGTTTGTGTTAAATTTAAGGATACTTCTAGTGTTTTTGAAGCTGTTAGCTCAGATTCTTTTGTTTGGGTTTGTCCTAAATGTGACGCACATACTTCTCCTGAAGTGTCGGAGCGTGAGAATGAATCACCTCCCAAACATTTTTCTTCGCCTAAGTCCCCGCAAGGAAGCGAAAAAGGGACAGAGCAGGCGAATGAACTTGCTGAAATGTTCGCTCTCGTATTGAGCAAAATAGAAAGCGTTGAGCAGAGAGTTAAAGAAAGTAATGATAAGATAAAGGAAAGTAACGAAGCTAACAATGCTAGAATTCAGGAGTGCATTGTTGAAAATGTGCATAACCTTTCCACTACTATGAAAAAAATTGATGAAAGAATAGGTAGTGTAGAAAATCTTCGTAGTTCTTTAACTGTTAATCAAAAAGATTTGCAAGTGCAATTAGACAATATTAAAGTAGAAGTTGAAGATAATAAGTCATGTATTGAGAATAATAAGTTATGTATTGAGTCTGTGAAAACGGAAGTTGAAAATAATAAGTTGTGTATTGATTCCGTGGAATCTCGTGTTGATTCTATAGAAAATGAGACCGAATCTCATCATAAAGCATTAAAGGTTGTTTTTGATAGAATTAAAAAACTTGAAAATGAAAATGATGAAGTTAAAATTGAATTAGAGGGGTGTAATACTAGTCAATCTAAACTCTTTGCTGAGGTGTTAACCCTAACTAATAAAGTGGATAAATTGCAGAAACCGAAGTTTACGTCAGTTGAGTGTGGGAGCCTGAGTAAGGAAGGTGTCCCCTGTAAACGTCCTTGCATTAGTGTTGACCTTCCTGTGTCGTTTTCTGAGTCAAGGGATACTTTGTTTGCTAATACTGTCATTAGTACGTCTGCTGAGTGCAATGTGTTTGTTACTAGTTCTGTTAGTTATTCAAGTAAGCCTGTGTTTGTGCAATCAGAACCGGATATTAAATATGAGTTTCCAGTAAGTCCTAGTGAAACTAAAGTAATTGCCAGTGCTTTAAATATTTTCCCAAATATTAATTCTTCTGTTTATTGTAGTAATAATGTAAGTAATAGTACTCGTACTACTGACACTGTCACATGGTCAATGTCGAGAGGGATCACTTCTCATGTTGGTAGTAACCCACCGGTGTTTAATACTAGCTATTTACAGCCTAGTTATGATCCTAGAGTTTTCCACACTACTATTGTACCGAATAATCCGGAACCGCGAAACAGTGTTGCCACCTTCAGTGTATAACACCAAGTTCATTGCCTTTTGCGATTAAGCAGAAAGATTTACAATCTTTTCCTTCGTATTCTGGGGATATCAAACCTGGAGCCCCAAGAAAGGTTTTGAGGGATCTTGAGAAATGTTTAAGTATGTATTCACTTACTGATAGAGATCGATTACGGGTCGTAGAACATTGTATGGTGCGAGCCGCTTTTGCTTGATATAGCTCAGTAGCTCCTGAAATCAAAACTTATCAAGACTTTGTGCGTCTTTTTAAGAATCAGTATTGTTCGCCTCAGATAGAGCGTGCACAGAAGAAGTCTTTGCAATCTTTGCGTTACGATAAGACGAAGTTCGCTTCATTGTTAGACTACGTTTGGTTTGTGGTTGAAAGTTACTATAATATATGTGAAACCCCAAGTACTTCGGAACTTGTGGAATTAATTTTGAATTGTTTACCGCCTAGGGACGTGCGTTTGCTGTCCGTTCAGCAATATAATAGTGTTGATGAATTAATGAGTAAAGTAGCGTTATTATCTGGAATTGAGGATACTTCCATGCATGAAGTTAGGCCTCCGACAAAGAAAGTATTCGCTAAGCAAGCTAGAATTATTAATCGTAATTCAGAACATGTTGACAGTAGCTGTCAAACTGAATTTTTAAGCTATGCTCAGACTGAAAGTAGAAATAATAACAATAACAGTAATAATAATTATCAGTATAATAATCGATATCGAGGAAATGGTAGAAACCGTTATCGTGGAAGAAATCGAGGACGTAACGGAAGGTATCAAAATAATGATAGGAGACGAGATGAGGAATCTTCCAATCCGAGGGAAAATCAACCTTCATCTACTTCGGAAAACTAAGGTTGCAGTCTTTTCCGAAAACGGGGGGAAACGACTGCTGTATTTCTTCAGTCCTCGTATACAATGATTCTGAAACTAATCTCAAAACTCATAATGTCTTGGTTCAGTCATTATCTGGAGATGTAAACAATAATGAGAGCAATAATGCTATGTCATTTAACGTAAACTTTGTAGTCGAGGAGGATGAAGGAAAGGAAAAGCCTATTATTTTTCTTCTTCCCCCGTCGTAAAAGGGAACATTGGAGGAGTCCAATTAACCTGTACTATTGACTGTGGATCTGATTTATGCCTTTCGGACTGGAATGTTTGGACACAGTTAAGACTAAAATTCTTATCTGCTAAATTGCGACCATATACGGGTTTATCGTTGGGTGCCTTTGCTGGTACAGAAAGGTTTTCAGTTCAAGGTGTCCAGATATTTAGTTTAAATATTCAGGGTCATTTATTTGATATTCCGTTGTTTGTTATAAAATATCTTCGAACTGATCTTATCTTGGGTTGTCCATTTTTAGACAAATTTAAAGCTGTTATTGACAGGGAGAGAAAGGAAATCAGTCTGCGTGATAATGCTGGTAGTCTTGTCGTGATTTCGACTGATCAACCTAGTATTCTTATGGTAGCTTTGTCTTCAAACAAGGTTGAGATTGGGAGGATTGAATGGCCCTCCGATAAGCAGGAATTACTTCCTTCCGAACTTTTGTGTTCTGATGTTAATATCTTAGAGGTTTCTCCTCCAGTAGAACATTCAGCTGTTCTTTCTGTGTCAGATGTGCATGTAGTTCCAGAATCCAATTTTTCAGAAGCTGAAATTCAGGACTACATCTCATCTCGAGAAGATTTAGATACCCACGTTAAGCAACGTTTATATAATTTGTTACTTCGATATCGTAATATTTTCTGCGAGTATCCTCGTAGGATACGAACACCTTTGTATAAGATAGAATTAACTGATGAAGAACCTGTTGTAGGACCGTATTATTCTGTGCCAAAATCCATGGAAATGGAATTTGAGGCAGAATTGCAAAAATGGATTGAATTAGGCATAGCCCGTGAACAGACCTCACCGTACCGGAACCCCATGCATTGTGTTCGCAAGGCGTCTGGTGCTGTATGGCCTGTAATCGATTTTCGTCTACTGAACCACCGTGTTCGGGCTCCTAAGGCTCAAGTGGAACCAATAGGTTATATATTGAACCGTGTAGCGAAAGCGCAATATTTTTCAAAGTTTGACTGTTCGTCAGGATATTATGGCGTAGGTCTCCACCCTTCGTCATATCCCTGTACAAGTTTTGTTTATAAATGACGTCAGTACGTAATGATGGTCTTACCTCAAGGAATCAAGAGTGCGCCCGCCATTTTTCAGAGCGTCATGCATAGTTATTTCGATCAAAGTAATAAAGATTTTATTACTTTGTTTCTGGATGATATTTTAATCTCTAGTACTTCCCTAGACGAACACTTCGCCCATTTGGAGCGTGTGTTCGAAATTTTCGAGCGTGGAAATTTTTCCCTAAATTTCCGGAAGTGTTGCTTCCTTCTGACGGAAGTGAACTTCCTGAGGCATGTCATTAGTGGTCAAACTGTTGACCCACGTCATAATGAGCCAATTCGTTGCTATCCTATCCCGAAAACTAAGAAGAAAATGCGTCAATTCCTAGGATTATTAGGATGGCGACAGCGGTTTATTCCAAATTATTCGACTCTTACTTCTCCGTTGTACGATCTTATTAAGAAGGATGGTAAGTACAAACTCACTCCTGAAGTTTTGGATCTCTTTTATAAATTGCGGGAATTCGTCAGTAATCCGCCAGCGTTGGGACAACCTGATTTTAATTTGCCGTTCCACATCCATTCGGATGCTTGTTCAGAGAATTTGGCTGGTTTTCTGGCACAGTACCCTGACGGGTCTGCTCATCCAAATGTTATTGCCTACGCTAGTCGTAGAGTTAAACCTCATGAACTCTCATTGTCTTTTCAGTTGGAGCTGCTTTCTGTTTTGTTTCTGTGTGAACGTTTTTCACAATATATTCTCGGGAGGACCACGTATATTCATACAGATAATGCTGCCGTCACTCATTCTTTTTCTATGAAGAACTTAGATACTAGGACGACTCGTATGCTTCTCAAATTACAAAGGTTTGATCTTGTCTTCGAGCATTGTCCTGGAAGTTTAAATTCTGTAGCGGACACATTGAGTAGGAATCCACCGGAAGTGCCTTCCAAGTTAGAAGAGTATCATGTCAATTTCTTGTCTGTCCAAGATTCGTCTCTTTTCAACCTGGAGAAAGTCAGGGAAAAACAACAGTACGATGATTTTTGTATTAAGGTCTTTATTGGATCGTTCTCCAGAACATGTCACTTGCTATCAAGGTTTGTTATATTTCAAGCATAGAAATTCGAACCAATGGCTTTTGGTTATTCCTCAAGAATTAGTAAATTAAATAATTGGAATAGTCCATTCGCGTGGTCATTTTGGGGCTAGGAAATGTATGTCTTTATGTCGTTCTTTATTTTACTGGAAGAAACAAAGATTGTCAGTTCGGCTGTATATTAGAGACTGTCTTGATTGTGCTGAGACAAAGTTCGCCAATCAAGCAATACTTAAAGAAGAAATTCATATAGAAGCTAGTCGACCCCACGACCATCTAGCGGTAGACCTCGTTGGGAAACTCCCAGTTAGTAATGGTTATTATTATATCTTGTCTATTATTGATATTTATTCTAGATTTGTTTGTTTCTTTCCTTTGAAGACTGCTCATGTTAAAGGTATAATTTCAGTGTTGGAAAAGAATTATTTCTATTTGTTTCCCTATCCTAATGCTATGGTCTCGGACAAAGGTTCACAGTTTATTTCGCGCCCCTGGCAGGACTATTGTAAGGAGCATAATATAAAATCAATATTAACGTCCAGTTATTCCCCTTCTTCGAATGGCTTAGCGGAGAGGAGCCATAAAGAACTCAACCGAATTATTCGTTTGGAGTGTCATAGTAATCATTCTAAGTGGAGTACTGTACTTAAGCGATGTCAGGAACTTCTTAATTATTCATTATGTAGTAGTATTGACTGTACGCCTGAAGAGCTGTTTTTATCTTAATCTGCTATTGAAGCATTTAAAAAGAATTTTCTTTGGCCCGGTGTTCTAGAAAAGACACCTACCCAAGATCGTTATATTACGTTGTATCCTAAAGTTACTAATAAAACTAAGAAATCTTTGAAACGAACAGGAAAGGAGGTTAAGTTAGAAGAAGGAGACCTAGTAATGGTTAAACTTCACCATCTCCCCTCTCTAGTTAAAGGAGAATTTGCTAAATATGTGAAATGTTTCTCGGGCCCTTCCTTGGCCAGAAAGGTTCTGAAAAACTCAGCGATTTTGCATACCCTTACTGAGGAAAATGCGGGAACGCAAAAATTTTCGTAACTTGAAGAAATTCAACTGCTCCAAAGAACGGAGAGATGAACTTCTTCGAAATTATCCACATAAATAAATTTGTCTTTAAATAGTGATATATTGGGTGTTTAAAAATAACTGATCTTTTGGATCATTTTTTTCCTGTCCCATGGGTGGATGTAACGTTCCTCTTTGAGCGTTACATTTTCTCAAAGAGATTATTCGTAGGAATGTTTAATCAGCTCTTATTTAATGTTATTTCTTTATATTTTCTCAATTCTCGACTCTCGTGAAGGATTCAAGATGGTCGACAATTGGACTAGTGTATGTAGTCAGAATATGCTACCTTTCTTTGTATGTCTATGTTTTGCGTTGAGCGGCTTCTGAGAATAGCGCTGACTGTTTGAAATAATTTGAAATTTTGTTTCGTGTAAACGGAGGGATTATTATAAACATACATATATGAACGTTTACTTATATAATTTTTATTTTTATTTGGTCATATATATTTTATTATTCAAATTGTTGTTCCGGTACTACGCTCTGATACGTAGTAAGGAGCGAACAATCAGGAGCGAGCGGGCTGGGGAAGCGTGCTCCCCTTTGTCTCAGCTCTTTGTACTGAAATATGGCGGAAGTTGAGAGGGAGGCGTAGTTTGCTCATGTCTTTGGACACAAAATTACTGCAAATCGTGCAGTAAGTGATCGTCTTTTATCATAAATGTCTTTTTAAGAGCTGCTGTGGTCGAACAGTATGCTGGACTAGTGTACGTGCAGTGAATTACAAGAAATTTCACCCATAAACACTCAGCTTGTGCGTGTCCAGAATATTATTGGGATTGGTGTAACACTCGCTAATCACTGCCGTGACGAAAGCTAAAGTTCAATAGTCTTTCTCTAGATTTGTCTCTAGGACCACATTCGATTGTGTATGGCCTCGTCCTTTTAAAGTAGTGATTCCTCGTCCTCTGTTTACCTTAATATGGGACTCCGTCCTCTGTTATTCGTCGTCAGATTCCACCTGCTTCTGTGGGACTCAAATGTGAACGTGAGCGTTGCAGCAGCTGTGCAGTAAAAATCTTATCATCTGGTGAGAGTGGTGGTGAAGTGTACTTGGTTGCTATTAACCAGGAAGAGGTTACCAGTTAGTCAATCTGCGCCCGAAGCTATGATTACGGCTACTGCATGGTGAGATGCCTAGGAAGTCGTTGGAGACCGGTTGCCAGTGCTGTCTACTTATAAAGCGGGAAAAAGGTTGGGTGAGCTTTCGTGACTGTTCCAGGTAACTAAGTCTTATTATTCTCTATTCCATCCGGCGAAAGAAGTAATGTCGTCCAGGAAGTTGTGAAGGAATTTGTCCACCGTTCATAAATTCATCCAAGTTGTCTCTGTTTAAAATATCTAAATGTTATATTATTACTACCGTGTGTTTACTCTACTGTCTCAAGTCGTTTTATAAAGCAAAACAATATACATACATTTATTAATCATTGGTTCCTCAGTGTATTTACATACTATGTGCATCAATTCTACAATGTCTGTAATATTGTCTAAAGTAAATCTTGTCCGTAACATGTCCGAGTAAACGAAAGTGAGGCTCTATCCAATAAGTCGAATCATACGCCAGCGGGGTAGTCTGATATCAACACCGTTTCTCTCTTGCTTTGAATGGAATCATTTTCCCAGTTGTGTAGATGTATAATATATTACTCGCTACCATCTAGCTCATGTTCGTCCAGTAGCGGACATTCCGTAGTGTTTATTTTCTTAAGTATTTCGTTTGATAAAGTAAAGATTGATTAGCGATGGCTAGCTCATGTGTGTCCAGTAGCGGGCATTCCGTATTGTCTATTATACTATATATATATAGTTCAGAATTCAAGTATTAAGTCGCCACACAGAAATCTATGTAAATCCTCGAGTTGTCTTTATATTATATCTTGAGCTATAATGCACTAGTTCAGTGAGGCTCGTCAAGACGGTGGGTATACGATAATACTCGCACTTTGACGCGATGGTGTCAGGAGTAGAGTCTAACTTACTGGCTGGTCTTGTACTACCTATAATGTTTCTGCAGTGTGTATTGTTATTACCGCCGCTGTTAATGTGTAAGTTATGTCGAGGGAAATGCCCTCTTAACAGCTGGTTGCGGAAGTAGTGGAGACGTTGTGTTTAGGGAGGAAAGTTAATCGACACAGCCGCATGTTTACTCCCTCTGCGATGAGATGTTTTGTGAACAGTAATGTAATTGGTAATTTCCTCTCTGTAAAGTAGCCTACTGAAGATTTTGTTCTAATATTTAGTCGAAGAATGTAAACTACTATTTCACTGTTATTAAGGATACTATTTAAACGTTGTTGTTACTCATCTTTGAGTTGTGTTGGCGCTAGAAGTTTCTGGAATCTTTTAAGACTGAATACATATAGTTTTTTTGACAACTGAGTCTAGCTGTCCATGATCATTAATGTTAACGATAATTCCGATATTATACGTTATTACAGGAGAGTTAAATAAATAGAGTTGCAAGATATGTGGTGTTGTTCTGAAATGATTTTTTTCCATCTCTTCTTCCTTAGCGTCGACGATGCCATTAGTGTGCAAGAGTCTGGAGTTAAATAGCGTTGTGCTTACTGGCCTATAATTACAGCGTAAGAAAGGAATAATATCGGCGACCCAAACTTTTTTCTTTTTCTTTCTTTTCCTTTCTGTCCTTTCCCTTAGCGTCAGCTACGGATACAATTTAAGGTAAATTGTTATGTTTCGAGTTGGCTACCAGCCATAGAATTAAACTAGTCAGAAATTAAGGGAAAAATAGCTTTCCTCAAGCTGGCGACCTAGCGTAAAATGTTGCGTTTCAAGCTTGCGAACCCAGCTGTATGATTATTTTATTATCTAAAATGTTACGCTATTTGGTTGTTGTCGTGTTATGCGGGAAGAAATGAGTGATACAGACTGTCGCGTTGGTGTTGATGAGATATGCTGGATAGAGCTCACATATGTTTATGTTCATTAGAGTTATAAATAAGTAAGTAAGATGTCGGCTGAGTCGAGGAATCTTCCTCCTAATGGAGATATTTTTTTTGCGTTTGTTGTAGCGAGCCTCTTGCTGCCGCGGAGCAGATTGATTCTGATAAGAAACGTGCTATATCTTGTGACAGGTGTCACGAATGGTCACATTTTGTTTGTGTTAAATTTAAGGATACTTCTAGTGTTTTTGAAGCTGTTAGCTCAGATTCTTTTGTTTGGGTTTGTCCTAAATGTGACGCACATACTTCTCCTGAAGTGTCGGAGCGTGAGAATGAATCACCTCCCAAACATTTTTCTTCGCCTAAGTCCCCGCAAGGAAGCGAAAAAGGGACAGAGCAGGCGAATGAACTTGCTGAAATGTTCGCTCTCGTATTGAGCAAAATAGAAAGCGTTGAGCAGAGAGTTAAAGAAAGTAATGATAAGATAAAGGAAAGTAACGAAGCTAACAATGCTAGAATTCAGGAGTGCATTGTTGAAAATGTGCATAACCTTTCCACTACTATGAAAAAAATTGATGAAAGAATAGGTAGTGTAGAAAATCTTCGTAGTTCTTTAACTGTTAATCAAAAAGATTTGCAAGTGCAATTAGACAATATTAAAGTAGAAGTTGAAGATAATAAGTCATGTATTGAGAATAATAAGTTATGTATTGAGTCTGTGAAAACGGAAGTTGAAAATAATAAGTTGTGTATTGATTCCGTGGAATCTCGTGTTGATTCTATAGAAAATGAGACCGAATCTCATCATAAAGCATTAAAGGTTGTTTTTGATAGAATTAAAAAACTTGAAAATGAAAATGATGAAGTTAAAATTGAATTAGAGGGGTGTAATACTAGTCAATCTAAACTCTTTGCTGAGGTGTTAACCCTAACTAATAAAGTGGATAAATTGCAGAAACCGAAGTTTACGTCAGTTGAGTGTGGGAGCCTGAGTAAGGAAGGTGTCCCCTGTAAACGTCCTTGCATTAGTGTTGACCTTCCTGTGTCGTTTTCTGAGTCAAGGGATACTTTGTTTGCTAATACTGTCATTAGTACGTCTGCTGAGTGCAATGTGTTTGTTACTAGTTCTGTTAGTTATTCAAGTAAGCCTGTGTTTGTGCAATCAGAACCGGATATTAAATATGAGTTTCCAGTAAGTCCTAGTGAAACTAAAGTAATTGCCAGTGCTTTAAATATTTTCCCAAATATTAATTCTTCTGTTTATTGTAGTAATAATGTAAGTAATAGTACTCGTACTACTGACACTGTCACATGGTCAATGTCGAGAGGGATCACTTCTCATGTTGGTAGTAACCCACCGGTGTTTAATACTAGCTATTTACAGCCTAGTTATGATCCTAGAGTTTTCCACACTACTATTGTACCGAATAATCCGGAACCGCGAAACAGTGTTGCCACCTTCAGTGTATAACACCAAGTTCATTGCCTTTTGCGATTAAGCAGAAAGATTTACAATCTTTTCCTTCGTATTCTGGGGATATCAAACCTGGAGCCCCAAGAAAGGTTTTGAGGGATCTTGAGAAATGTTTAAGTATGTATTCACTTACTGATAGAGATCGATTACGGGTCGTAGAACATTGTATGGTGCGAGCCGCTTTTGCTTGATATAGCTCAGTAGCTCCTGAAATCAAAACTTATCAAGACTTTGTGCGTCTTTTTAAGAATCAGTATTGTTCGCCTCAGATAGAGCGTGCACAGAAGAAGTCTTTGCAATCTTTGCGTTACGATAAGACGAAGTTCGCTTCATTGTTAGACTACGTTTGGTTTGTGGTTGAAAGTTACTATAATATATGTGAAACCCCAAGTACTTCGGAACTTGTGGAATTAATTTTGAATTGTTTACCGCCTAGGGACGTGCGTTTGCTGTCCGTTCAGCAATATAATAGTGTTGATGAATTAATGAGTAAAGTAGCGTTATTATCTGGAATTGAGGATACTTCCATGCATGAAGTTAGGCCTCCGACAAAGAAAGTATTCGCTAAGCAAGCTAGAATTATTAATCGTAATTCAGAACATGTTGACAGTAGCTGTCAAACTGAATTTTTAAGCTATGCTCAGACTGAAAGTAGAAATAATAACAATAACAGTAATAATAATTATCAGTATAATAATCGATATCGAGGAAATGGTAGAAACCGTTATCGTGGAAGAAATCGAGGACGTAACGGAAGGTATCAAAATAATGATAGGAGACGAGATGAGGAATCTTCCAATCCGAGGGAAAATCAACCTTCATCTACTTCGGAAAACTAAGGTTGCAGTCTTTTCCGAAAACGGGGGGAAACGACTGCTGTATTTCTTCAGTCCTCGTATACAATGATTCTGAAACTAATCTCAAAACTCATAATGTCTTGGTTCAGTCATTATCTGGAGATGTAAACAATAATGAGAGCAATAATGCTATGTCATTTAACGTAAACTTTGTAGTCGAGGAGGATGAAGGAAAGGAAAAGCCTATTATTTTTCTTCTTCCCCCGTCGTAAAAGGGAACATTGGAGGAGTCCAATTAACCTGTACTATTGACTGTGGATCTGATTTATGCCTTTCGGACTGGAATGTTTGGACACAGTTAAGACTAAAATTCTTATCTGCTAAATTGCGACCATATACGGGTTTATCGTTGGGTGCCTTTGCTGGTACAGAAAGGTTTTCAGTTCAAGGTGTCCAGATATTTAGTTTAAATATTCAGGGTCATTTATTTGATATTCCGTTGTTTGTTATAAAATATCTTCGAACTGATCTTATCTTGGGTTGTCCATTTTTAGACAAATTTAAAGCTGTTATTGACAGGGAGAGAAAGGAAATCAGTCTGCGTGATAATGCTGGTAGTCTTGTCGTGATTTCGACTGATCAACCTAGTATTCTTATGGTAGCTTTGTCTTCAAACAAGGTTGAGATTGGGAGGACTGAATGGCCCTCCGATAAGCAGGAATTACTTCCTTCCGAACTTTTGTGTTCTGATGTTAATATCTTAGAGGTTTCTCCTCCAGTAGAACATTCAGCTGTTCTTTCTGTGTCAGATGTGCATGTAGTTCCAGAATCCAATTTTTCAGAAGCTGAAATTCAGGACTACATCTCATCTCGAGAAGATTTAGATACCCACGTTAAGCAACGTTTATATAATTTGTTACTTCGATATCGTAATATTTTCTGCGAGTATCCTCGTAGGATACGAACACCTTTGTATAAGATAGAATTAACTGATGAAGAACCTGTTGTAGGACCGTATTATTCTGTGCCAAAATCCATGGAAATGGAATTTGAGGCAGAATTGCAAAAATGGATTGAACTAGGCATAGCCCGTGAACAGACCTCACCGTACCGGAACCCCATGCATTGTGTTCGCAAGGCGTCTGGTGCTGTATGGCCTGTAATCGATTTTCGTCTACTGAACCACCGTGTTCGGGCTCCTAAGGCTCAAGTGGAACCAATAGGTTATATATTGAACCGTGTAGCGAAAGCGCAATATTTTTCAAAGTTTGACTGTTCGTCAGGATATTATGGCGTAGGTCTCCACCCTTCGTCATATCCCTGTACAAGTTTTGTTTATAAATGACGTCAGTACGTAATGATGGTCTTACCTCAAGGAATCAAGAGTGCGCCCGCCATTTTTCAGAGCGTCATGCATAGTTATTTCGATCAAAGTAATAAAGATTTTATTACTTTGTTTCTGGATGATATTTTAATCTCTAGTACTTCCCTAGACGAACACTTCGCCCATTTGGAGCGTGTGTTCGAAATTTTCGAGCGTGGAAATTTTTCCCTAAATTTCCGGAAGTGTTGCTTCCTTCTGACGGAAGTGAACTTCCTGAGGCATGTCATTAGTGGTCAAACTGTTGACCCACGTCATAATGAGCCAATTCGTTGCTATCCTATCCCGAAAACTAAGAAGAAAATGCGTCAATTCCTAGGATTATTAGGATGGCGACAGCGGTTTATTCCAAATTATTCGACTCTTACTTCTCCGTTGTACGATCTTATTAAGAAGGATGGTAAGTACAAACTCACTCCTGAAGTTTTGGATCTCTTTTATAAATTGCGGGAATTCGTCAGTAATCCGCCAGCGTTGGGACAACCTGATTTTAATTTGCCGTTCCACATCCATTCGGATGCTTGTTCAGAGAATTTGGCTGGTTTTCTGGCACAGTACCCTGACGGGTCTGCTCATCCAAATGTTATTGCCTACGCTAGTCGTAGAGTTAAACCTCATGAACTCTCATTGTCTTTTCAGTTGGAGCTGCTTTCTGTTTTGTTTCTGTGTGAACGTTTTTCACAATATATTCTCGGGAGGACCACGTATATTCATACAGATAATGCTGCCGTCACTCATTCTTTTTCTATGAAGAACTTAGATACTAGGACGACTCGTATGCTTCTCAAATTACAAAGGTTTGATCTTGTCTTCGAGCATTGTCCTGGAAGTTTAAATTCTGTAGCGGACACATTGAGTAGGAATCCACCGGAAGTGCCTTCCAAGTTAGAAGAGTATCATGTCAATTTCTTGTCTGTCCAAGATTCGTCTCTTTTCAACCTGGAGAAAGTCAGGGAAAAACAACAGTACGATGATTTTTGTATTAAGGTCTTTATTGGATCGTTCTCCAGAACATGTCACTTGCTATCAAGGTTTGTTATATTTCAAGCATAGAAATTCGAACCAATGGCTTTTGGTTATTCCTCAAGAATTAGTAAATTAAATAATTGGAATAGTCCATTCGCGTGGTCATTTTGGGGCTAGGAAATGTATGTCTTTATGTCGTTCTTTATTTTACTGGAAGAAACAAAGATTGTCAGTTCGGCTGTATATTAGAGACTGTCTTGATTGTGCTGAGACAAAGTTCGCCAATCAAGCAATACTTAAAGAAGAAATTCATATAGAAGCTAGTCGACCCCACGACCATCTAGCGGTAGACCTCGTTGGGAAACTCCCAGTTAGTAATGGTTATTATTATATCTTGTCTATTATTGATATTTATTCTAGATTTGTTTGTTTCTTTCCTTTGAAGACTGCTCATGTTAAAGGTATAATTTCAGTGTTGGAAAAGAATTATTTCTATTTGTTTCCCTATCCTAATGCTATGGTCTCGGACAAAGGTTCACAGTTTATTTCGCGCCCCTGGCAGGACTATTGTAAGGAGCATAATATAAAATCAATATTAACGTCCAGTTATTCCCCTTCTTCGAATGGCTTAGCGGAGAGGAGCCATAAAGAACTCAACCGAATTATTCGTTTGGAGTGTCATAGTAATCATTCTAAGTGGAGTACTGTACTTAAGCGATGTCAGGAACTTCTTAATTATTCATTATGTAGTAGTATTGACTGTACGCCTGAAGAGCTGTTTTTATCTTAATCTGCTATTGAAGCATTTAAAAAGAATTTTCTTTGGCCCGGTGTTCTAGAAAAGACACCTACCCAAGATCGTTATATTACGTTGTATCCTAAAGTTACTAATAAAACTAAGAAATCTTTGAAACGAACAGGAAAGGAGGTTAAGTTAGAAGAAGGAGACCTAGTAATGGTTAAACTTCACCATCTCCCCTCTCTAGTTAAAGGAGAATTTGCTAAATATGTGAAATGTTTCTCGGGCCCTTCCTTGGCCAGAAAGGTTCTGAAAAACTCAGCGATTTTGCATACCCTTACTGAGGAAAATGCGGGAACGCAAAAATTTTCGTAACTTGAAGAAATTCAACTGCTCCAAAGAACGGAGAGATGAACTTCTTCGAAATTATCCACATAAATAAATTTGTCTTTAAATAGTGATATATTGGGTGTTTAAAAATAACTGATCTTTTGGATCATTTTTTTCCTGTCCCATGGGTGGATGTAACGTTCCTCTTTGAGCGTTACATTTTCTCAAAGAGATTATTCGTAGGAATGTTTAATCAGCTCTTATTTAATGTTATTTCTTTATATTTTCTCAATTCTCGACTCTCGTGAAGGATTCAAGATGGTCGACAATTGGACTAGTGTATGTAGTCAGAATATGCTACCTTTCTTTGTATGTCTATGTTTTGCGTTGAGCGGCTTCTGAGAATAGCGCTGACTGTTTGAAATAATTTGAAATTTTGTTTCGTGTAAACGGAGGGATTATTATAAACATACATATATGAACGTTTACTTATATAATTTTTATTTTTATTTGGTCATATATATTTTATTATTCAAATTGTTGTTCCGGTACTACGCTCTGATACGTAGTAAGGAGCGAACAATCAGGAGCGAGCGGGCTGGGGAAGCGTGCTCCCCTTTGTCTCAGCTCTTTGTACTGAAATATGGCGGAAGTTGAGAGGGAGGCGTAGTTTGCTCATGTCTTTGGACACAAAATTACTGCAAATCGTGCAGTAAGTGATCGTCTTTTATCATAAATGTCTTTTTAAGAGCTGCTGTGGTCGAACAGTATGCTGGACTAGTGTACGTGCAGTGAATTACAAGAAATTTCACCCATAAACACTCAGCTTGTGCGTGTCCAGAATATTATTGGGATTGGTGTAACACTCGCTAATCACTGCCGTGACGAAAGCTAAAGTTCAATAGTCTTTCTCTAGATTTGTCTCTAGGACCACATTCGATTGTGTATGGCCTCGTCCTTTTAAAGTAGTGATTCCTCGTCCTCTGTTTACCTTAATATGGGACTCCGTCCTCTGTTATTCGTCGTCAGATTCCACCTGCTTCTGTGGGACTCAAATGTGAACGTGAGCGTTGCAGCAGCTGTGCAGTAAAAATCTTATCATCTGGTGAGAGTGGTGGTGAAGTGTACTTGGTTGCTATTAACCAGGAAGAGGTTACCAGTTAGTCAATCTGCGCCCGAAGCTATGATTACGGCTACTGCATGGTGAGATGCCTAGGAAGTCGTTGGAGACCGGTTGCCAGTGCTGTCTACTTATAAAGCGGGAAAAAGGTTGGGTGAGCTTTCGTGACTGTTCCAGGTAACTAAGTCTTATTATTCTCTATTCCATCCGGCGAAAGAAGTAATGTCGTCCAGGAAGTTGTGAAGGAATTTGTCCACCGTTCATAAATTCATCCAAGTTGTCTCTGTTTAAAATATCTAAATGTTATATTATTACTACCGTGTGTTTACTCTACTGTCTCAAGTCGTTTTATAAAGCAAAACAATATACATACATTTATTAATCATTGGTTCCTCAGTGTATTTACATACTATGTGCATCAATTCTACAATGTCTGTAATATTGTCTAAAGTAAATCTTGTCCGTAACATGTCCGAGTAAACGAAAGTGAGGCTCTATCCAATAAGTCGAATCATACGCCAGCGGGGTAGTCTGATATCAACACCGTTTCTCTCTTGCTTTGAATGGAATCATTTTCCCAGTTGTGTAGATGTATAATATATTACTCGCTACCATCTAGCTCATGTTCGTCCAGTAGCGGACATTCCGTAGTGTTTATTTTCTTAAGTATTTCGTTTGATAAAGTAAAGATTGATTAGCGATGGCTAGCTCATGTGTGTCCAGTAGCGGGCATTCCGTATTGTCTATTATACTATATATATATAGTTCAGAATTCAAGTATTAAGTCGCCACACAGAAATCTATGTAAATCCTCGAGTTGTCTTTATATTATATCTTGAGCTATAATGCACTAGTTCAGTGAGGCTCGTCAAGACGGTGGGTATACAATAATACTCGCACTTTGACGCGATGGTGTCAGGAGTAGAGTCTAACTTACTGGCTGGTCTTGTACTACCTATAATGTTTCTGCAGTGTGTATTGTTATTACCGCCGCTGTTAATGTGTAAGTTATGTCGAGGGAAATGCCCTCTTAACAGCTGGTTGCGGAAGTAGTGGAGACGTTGTGTTTAGGGAGGAAGGTGAATCGACACAGCCGCATGTTTACTCCCTCTGCGATGAGATGTTTTGTGAACAGTAATGTAATTGGTAATTTCCTCTCTGTAAAGTAGCCTACTGAAGATTTTGTTCTAATATTTAGTCGAAGAATGTAAACTACTCTTTCACTGTTATTAAGGATACTATTTAAACGTTGTTGTTACTCATCTTTGAGTTGTGTTGGCGCTAGAAGTTTCTGGAATCTTTTAAGACTGAATACATATAGTTTTTTTGACAACTGAGTCTAGCTGTCCATGATCATTAATGTTAACGATAATTCCGATATTATACGTTATTACAGGAGAGTTAAATAAATAGATTTGCAAGATATGTGTTGTTCTGAAATGATTTTTTTTTCATCTCTTCTTCCTTAGCGTCGACGATGCCATTAGTGTGCAAGAGTCTGAAGTTAAATAGCGTTGTGCTTACTGGCCTATAATTACAGCGTAAGAAAGGAATAATATCGGCGACCCAAACTTTTTTCTTTTTCTTTCTTTTCCTTTCTGTCCTTTCCCTTAGCGTCAGCTACGGATACAATTTAAGGTAAATTGTTATGTTTCGAGTTGGCTACCAGCCATAGAATTAAACTAGTCAGAAATTAAGGGAAAAATAGCTCTTCTCAAGCTGGCGACCTAGCGTAAAATGTTGCGTTTCAAGCTTGCGAACCCAGCTGTATGATTATTTTATTATCTAAAATGTTACACTATTTGGTTGTTGTCGTGTTATGCGGGAAGAAATGAGTGATACAGACTGTCGCGTTGGTGTTGATGAGATATGCTGGATAGAGCTCACATATGTTTATGTTCATTAGAGTTATAAATAAGTAAGTAAGATGTCGGCTGAGTCGAGGAATCTTCCTCCTAATGGAGATATTTTTTTTTGCGTTTGTTGTAGCGAGCCTCTTGCTGCCGCGGAGCAGATTGATTCTGATAAGAAACGTGCTATATCTTGTGACAGGTGTCACGAATGGTCACATTTTGTTTGTGTTAAATTTAAGGATACTTCTAGTGTTTTTGAAGCTGTTAGCTCAGATTCTTTTGTTTGGGTTTGTCCTAAATGTGACGCACATACTTCTCCTGAAGTGTCGGAGCGTGAGAATGAATCACCTCCCAAACATTTTTCTTCGCCTCAGTCCCCGCAAGGAAGCGAAAAAGGGACAGAGCAGGCGAATGAACTTGCTGAAATGTTCGCTCTCGTATTGAGCAAAATAGAAAGCGTTGAGCAGAGAGTTAAAGAAAGTAATGATAAGATAAAGGAAAGTAACGAAGCTAACAATGCTAGAATTCAGGAGTGCATTGTTGAAAATGTGCATAACCTTTCCACTACTATGAAAAAAATTGATGAAAGAATAGGTAGTGTAGAAAATCTTCGTAGTTCTTTAACTGTTAATCAAAAAGATTTGCAAGTGCAATTAGACAATATTAAAGTAGAAGTTGAAGATAATAAGTCATGTATTGAGAATAATAAGTTATGTATTGAGTCTGTGAAAACGGAAGTTGAAAATAATAAGTTGTGTATTGATTCCGTGGAATCTCGTGTTGATTCTATAGAAAATGAGACCGAATCTCATCATAAAGCATTAAAGGTTGTTTTTGATAGAATTAAAAAACTTGAAAATGAAAATGATGAAGTTAAAATTGAATTAGAGGGGTGTAATACTAGTCAATCTAAACTCTTTGCTGAGGTGTTAACCCTAACTAATAAAGTGGATAAATTGCAGAAACCGAAGTTTACGTCAGTTGAGTGTGGGAGCCTGAGTAAGGGAGGTGTCCCCTGTAAACGTCCTTGCATTAGTGTTGACCTTCCTGTGTCGTTTTCTGAGTCAAGGGATACTTTGTTTGCTAATACTGTCATTAGTACGTCTGCTGAGTGCAATGTGTTTGTTACTAGTTCTGTTAGTTATTCAAGTAAGCCTGTGTTTGTGCAATCAGAACCGGATATTAAATATGAGTTTCCAGTAAGTCCTAGTGAAACTAAAGTAATTGCCAGTGCTTTAAATATTTTCCCAAATATTAATTCTTCTGTTTATTGTAGTAATAATGTAAGTAATAGTACTCGTACTACTGACACTGTCACATGGTCAATGTCGAGAGGGATCACTTCTCATGTTGGTAGTAACCCACCGGTGTTTAATACTAGCTATTTACAGCCTAGTTATGATCCTAGAGTTTTCCACACTATTATTGTACCGAATAATCCGGAACCGCGAAACAGTGTTGCCACTTTCAGTGGTATAACACCAAGTTCATTGCCTTTTGCGATTAAGCAGAAAGATTTACAATCTTTTCCTTCGTATTCTGGGGATATCAAACCTGGAGCCCCAAGAAAGTTTTTGAGGGATCTTGAGAAATGTTTAAGTATGTATTCACTTACTGATAGAGATCGATTACGGGTCGTAGAACATTGTATGGTGCGAGCCGCTTTTGCTTGGTATAGCTCAGTAGCTCCTGAAATCAAAACTTATCAAGACTTTGTGCGTCTTTTTAAGAATCAATATTATTCGCCTGAGATAGAGCGTGCACAGAAGAAGTCTTTGCAATCTTTGCGTTACGATAAGACGAAGTTCGCTTCATTGTTAGACTACGTTTGGTTTGTGGTTGAAAGTTACTATAATATATGTGAAACCCCAAGTACTTCGGAACTTGTGGAATTAATTTTGAATTGTTTACCGCCTAGGGACGTGCGTTTGCTGTCCGTTCAGCAATATAATAGTGTTGATGAATTAATGAGTAAAGTAGCGTTATTATCTGGAATTGAGGATACTTCCATGCATGAAGTTAGGCCTTCGACAAAGAAAGTATTCGCTAAGCAAGCTAGAATTATTAATCGTAATTCTGAACATGTTGACAGTAGCTGTCAAACTGAATTTTTAAGCTATGATCAGACTGAAAGTAGAAATAATAACAATAACAGTAATAATAATTATCAGTATAATAATCGATATCGAGGAAATGGTAGAAACCGTTATCGTGGAAGAAATCGAGGACGTAACGGAAGGTATCAAAATAATGATAGGAGACGAGATGAGGAATCGGGGTAGTCTGATATCAACACCGTTTCTCTCTTGCTTTGAATGGAATCATTTTCCCAGTTGTGTAGATGTATAATATATTACTCGCTACCATCTAGCTCATGTTCGTCCAGTAGCGGACATTCCGTAGTGTTTATTTTCTTAAGTATTTCGTTTGATAAAGTAAAGATTGATTAGCGATGGCTAGCTCATGTGTGTCCAGTAGCGGGCATTCCGTATTGTCTATTATACTATATTTATATAGTTCAGAATTCAAGTATTAAGTCGCCACACAGAAATCTATGTAAATCCTCGAGTTGTCTTTATATTATATCTTGAGCTATAATGCACTAGTTCAGTGAGGCTCGTCAAGACGGTGGGTATACGATAATACTCGCACTTTGACGCGATGGTGTCAGGAGTAGAGTCTAACTTACTGGCTGGTCTTGTACTTCCTATAATGTTTCTGCAGTGTGTATTGTTATTACTGTCGCTGTTAATGTGTAAGTTATGTCAAGGGAAATGCCCTCTTAACAGCTGGTTGCGGAAGTAGTGGAGACGTTGTGTTTAGGGAGGAAGGTTAATCGACACAGCCGCATGTTTACTCCCTCTGCGATGAGATGTTTTGTGAACAGTAATGTAATTGGTAATTTCCTCTCTGTAAAGTAGCCTACTGAAGATTTTGTTCTAATATTTAGTCGAAGAATGTAAACTACTCTTTCACTGTTATTAAGGATACTATTTAAACGTTGTTGTTACTCATCTTTGAGTTGTGTTGGCGCTAGAAGTTTCTGGAATCTTTTAAGACTGAATACATATAGTTTTTTTGACAACTGAGTCTAGCTGTCCATGATCATTAATGTTAACGATAATTCCGATATTATACGTTATTACAGGAGAGTTAAATAAATAGAGTTGCAAGATATGTGGTGTTGTTCTGAAATGATTTTTTTCCATCTCTTCTTCCTTAGCGTCGACGATGCCATTAGTGTGCAAGAGTCTGGAGTTAAATAGCGTTGTGCTTACTGGCCTATAATTACAGCGTAAGAAAGGAATAATATCGGCGACCCAAACTTTTTTCTTTTTCTTTCTTTTCCTTTCTGTCCTTTCCCTTAGCGTCAGCTACGGATACACATTAAGGTAAATTGTTATGTTTCGAGTTGGCTACCAGGCATAGAATTAAACTAGTCAGAAATTAAGGGAAAAATAGCTCTTCTCAAGCTGGCGACCTAGCGTAAAATGTTGCGTTTCAAGCTTGCGAACCCAGCTGTATGATTATTTTATTATCTAAAATGTTACACTATTTGGTTGTTGTCGTGTTATGCGGGAAGAAATGAGTGATACAGACTGTCGCGTTGGTGTTGATGAGATATGCTGGATAGAGCTCACATATGTTTATGTTCATTAGAGTTATAAATAAGTAAGTAAGATGTCGGCTGAGTCGAGGAATCTTCCTCCTAATGGAGATATTTTTTTGCGTTTGTTGTAGCGAGCCTCTTGCTGCCGCGGAGCAGATTGATTCTGATAAGAAACGTGCTATATCTTGTGACAGGTGTCACGAATGGTCACATTTTGTTTGTGTTAAATTTAAGGATACTTCTAGTGTTTTTGAAGCTGTTAGCTCAGATTCTTTTGTTTGGGTTTGTCCTAAATGTGACGCACATACTTCTCCTGAAGTGTCGGAGCGTGAGAATGAATCACCTCCCAAACATTTTTCTTCGCCTAAGTCCCCGCAAGGAAGCAAAAAAGGGACAGAGCAGGCGAATGAACTTGCTGAAATGTTCGCTCTCGTATTGAGCAAAATAGAAAGCGTTGAGCAGAGAGTTAAAGAAAGTAATGATAAGATAAAGGAAAGTAACGAAGCTAACAATGCTAGAATTCAGGAGTGCATTGTTGAAAATGTGCATAACCTTTCCACTACTATGAAAAAAATTGATGAAAGAATAGGTAGTGTAGAAAATCTTCGTAGTTCTTTAACTGTTAATCAAAAAGATTTGCAAGTGCAATTAGACAATATTAAAGTAGAAGTTGAAGATAATAAGTCATGTATTGAGAATAATAAGTTATGTATTGAGTCTGTGAAAACGGAAGTTGAAAATAATAAGTTGTGTATTGATTCCGTGGAATCTCGTGTTGATTCTATAGAAAATGAGACCGAATCTCATCATAAAGCATTAAAGGTTGTTTTTGATAGAATTAAAAAACTTGAAAATGAAAATGATGAAGTTAAAATTGAATTAGAGGGGTGTAATACTAGTTAATCTAAACTCTTTGCTGAGGTGTTAACCCTAACTAATAAAGTGGATAAATTGCAGAAACCGAAGTTTACGTCAGTTGAGAGTGGGAGCCTGAGTAAGGAAGGTGTCCCCTGTAAACGTCCTTGCATTAGTGTTGACCTTCCTGTGTCGTTTTCTGAGTCAAGGGATACTTTGTTTGCTAATACTGTCATTAGTACGTCTGCTGAGTGCAATGTGTTTGTTACTAGTTCTGTTAGTTATTCAAGTAAGCCTGTGTTTGTGCAATCAGAACCGGATATTAAATATGAGTTTCCAGTAAGTCCTAGTGAAACTAAAGTAATTGCCAGTGCTTTAAATATTTTCCCAAATATTAATTCTTCTGTTTATTGTAGTAATAATGTAAGTAATAGTACTCGTACTACTGACACTGTCACATGGTCAATGTCGAGAGGGATCACTTCTCATGTTGGTAGTAACCCACCGGTGTTTAATACTAGCTATTTACAGCCTAGTTATGATCCTAGAGTTTTCCACACTATTATTGTACCGAATAATCCGGAACCGCGAAACAGTGTTGCCACCTTCAGTGGTATAACACCAAGTTCATTGCCTTTTGCGATTAAGCAGAAAGATTTACAATCTTTTCCTTCGTATTCTGGGGATATCAAACCTGGAGCCCCAAGAAAGTTTTTGAGGGATCTTGAGAAATGTTTAAGTATGTATTCACTTACTGATAGAGATCGATTACGGGTCGTAGAACATTGTATGGTGCGAGCCGCTTTTGCTTGGTATAGCTCAGTAGCTCCTGAAATCAAAACTTATCAAGACTTTGTGCGTCTTTTTAAGAATCAATATTATTCGCCTGAGATAGAGCGTGCACAGAAGAAGTCTTTGCAATCTTTGCGTTACGATAAGACGAAGTTCGCTTCATTGTTAGACTACGTTTGGTTTGTGGTTGAAAGTTACTATAATATATGTGAAACCCCAAGTACTTCGGAACTTGTGGAATTAATTTTGAATTGTTTACCGCCTAGGGACGTGCGTTTGCTGTCCGTTCAGCAATATAATAGTGTTGATGAATTAATGAGTAAAGTAGCGTTATTATCTGGAATTGAGGATACTTCCATGCATGAAGTTAGGCCTCCGACAAAGAAAGTATTCGCTAAGCAAGCTAGAATTATTAATCGTAATTCTGAACATGTTGACAGTAGCTGTCAAACTGAATTTTTAAGCTATGATCAGACTGAAAGTAGAAATAATAACAATAACAGTAATAATAATTATCAGTATAATAATCGATATCGAGGAAATGGTAGAAACCGTTATCGTGGAAGAAATCGAGGACGTAACGGAAGGTATCAAAATAATGATAGGAGACGAGATGAGGAATCGGGGTAGTCTGATATCAACACCGTTTCTCTCTTGCTTTGAATGGAATCATTTTCCCAGTTGTGTAGATGTATATTACTCGCTACCATCTAGCTCATGTTCGTCCAGTAGCGGGCATTCCGTAGTGTTTATTTTCTTAAGTATTTCGTTTGATAATTTAAAGATTGATTAGCGATGGCTAGCTCATGTGTGTCCAGTAGCGGGCATTCCGTATTGTCTATTATACTATATATATATAGTTCAGAATTCAAGTATTAAGTCGCCACACAGAAATCTATGTAAATCCTCGAGTTGTCTTTATATTATATCTTGAGCTATAATGCACTAGTTCAGTGAGGTTCGTCAAGACGGTGGGTATACGATAATACTCGCACTTTGACGCGATGGTGTCAGGAGTAGAGTCTAACTTACTGGATGGTCTTGTACTTCCTATAATGTTTCTGCAGTGTGTATTGTTATTACCGCCGCTGTTAATGTGTAAGTTATGTCGAGGGAAATGCCCTCTTAACAGCTGGTTGCGGAAGTAGTGGAGACGTTGTGTTTAGGGAGGAAGGTGAATCGACACAGCCGCATGTTTACTCCCTCTGCGATGAGATGTTTTGTGAACAGTAATGTAATTGGTAATTTCCTCTCTGTAAAGTAGCCTACTGAAGATTTTGTTCTAATATTTAGTCGAAGAATGTAAACTACTCTTTCACTGTTATTAAGGATACTATTTAAACGTTGTTGTTACTCATCTTTGAGTTGTGTTGGCGCTAGAAGTTTCTGGAATCTTTTAAGACTGAATACATATAGTTTTTTTGACAACTGAGTCTAGCTGTCCATGATCATTAATGTTAACGATAATTCCGATATTATACGTTATTACAGGAGAGTTAAATAAATAGAGTTGCAAGATATGTGGTGTTATTCTGAAATGATTTTTTTTCATCTCTTCTTCCTAGCGTCGACGATGCCATTAGTGTGCAAGAGTCTGAAGTTAAATAGCGTTGTGCTTACTGGCCTATAATTACAGCGTAAGAAAGGAATAATATCGGCGACCCAAACTTTTTTCTTTTTTTTTCTTTTCCTTTCTGTCCTTTCCCTTAGCGTCAGCTACTGATACAATTTAAGATAAATTGTTACGTTTCGAGTTGGCTACCAGCCATAGAATTAAACTAGTCAGAAATTAAGGGAAAAATAGCTCTTCTCAAGCTGGCGACCTAGCGTAAAATGTTGCGTTTCAGTATTTTGTAACTGTCAAAATTTTCGGTGGTGATTTTTAAGTGTTCCTCGTAACCGCACCCAAACCCGGTTATTAGAGCTCCTCCGTGGCTAAGCGGTTAGCGTACGCGCCTTTGGCGCGGGAGCCCCGGTTTCGATTCCCGGCGGAAGCTCATGTGGTTCGGATTCCACGTTAATCAGTAGGTCCACGTCTCATATAGCCTCGCTGCTGAAACGGGACGTTAAACTCAAAATCAACTCTACTCAAGACCGATTATTTTTGAAATATACGTTATGTTGAATACGTTCATGAAAACCAGAAGTCACAGCGAACAAAAATAACCAAAATATCGATTTTTAAAAAAATTAAGTATTTTTTAACTTTGTCAAAATTCGAGGGGGTGATTTTTAAGTATTGTCTGTTTGGTGAAATATACGAAGTTTTCGATCATGCAGGTAACGAATATTCTACCCCTTTTTTTAACCAGTGTTAATAGTTTACGTGGGATACGCCTAATGTGCGTTTTTTTGGATTATTTTGCAATGTAAGATTCCTTTTTTTCTATTTACAGGTTTAGAAAGAATACGTTATTGGGAAAAAACACTTTTGGCGATCTATAGTAGGAACAGCCCCAATTACTTTTTTCTTGCAAACACCTGATTTTTCCGAGAGGATTTTTGCAAAAAAAATTATAATAATTAATTATTAGGAAAAAGGACATTTTATTTGGTATTGTTAGAGATTCTATAAGCATTGCTTTCAATATAGCGTAAACGTTATTACAGTGAATAATTGTTGATCGTTAAGAATAATAGGTTATTAGAAAAAATCACTAATTGGCGTTCTATAGTTAGAAGACCACAATTAGTATAAAACAGCAAGCATTAACGATTTTACTTGGTATTATATAGTTAGATAAACACCAAAAAAATGGAGCGATTTAATATAATATGCGAATCTCAGCAATATTATAGACAGTTTAAAGATAACGGGAATTTACTGACAATTGAATTAACTTTTCCCCCAGAGGGAGAAAACCCACTTGAATGGGTAGAAAACGGCATTAGTGATTTTTGTAATGAGAGGTGTGCTCCCTCATCATCGTGTAGGGTTGACTTATAAACCAAAATCACCCAGATAAACCATTCTATTTGTCTTATCGAACTGCTAATAATATGACTGCTGAAAATGTGTGTGGTGCGTTAGAAAAAGTAATTCAATCGAATTCATCATTCTTATATCAAGATCGCTTTATTCTCTATTTTAACCACGTCGAACTACCTATTGGTATGGGACGGGTGAAACAGAATTTTTCTAATATAAACGAGTATATAAAACATAACAGAGGTATTATAGTGTAATATACCATTACAGTCTAATGTAATGACGTTTTTAATATGAGGGTGCCCGACATTTTTTGCACCGACTGTACTTGACGTTTAACAAAAAATTTCTGGCTGTTCAGATAATTCGTAAATTTGTTTGTTATTCTATTTCTAATTAACATGGAAAACTGTAAAACTTCATTAGGAATTATAGTTTTGGAATCGATATCTTTATTTATATATTAAATTAGTTATAAGTCTTGTATATGGATATGTAAATGGATTATTACAAGTCTTACGGTGTCAGTGCTATTTGAAAATATAGGTCCACCATTGGACGGAAATTTTCGAATAAATAACCAATCTAAAATTCGGCAGAATTTTCTGGACCACCCTTCACCTCTCTTTTAGATACCTAGGTCCTTCTGAAATCTAGTTTAATCAAGATTTTACCAAATTTTATTTGTTTCAAAGCCCCACCGCCAAAAATGCTTTGTTTTGATTGGAGGATTCACCCACGCTATGATGTTAGAGCGCGATTATTCCCATTCCCTGCCTAGAATTTTGCTGAAGGCAGCAGCCCCAGATCTTCCCAGCTAAGAAAAAGGTAGAAATTAGCTAGAAAAGCTGCATTAACAAGGTAAATCTAGTTCGATAATTAAATAAATACCATCCAGGAAGCTACGGAGCCATAATTTACTAAAATTTCATAGTAAAAAACCGGACTGAAGAACTGAAATAGGAAGTGTAATTCAGTGACGCCATGTTTTGCAGATATAATTAGTGATGGACAGGTCCTATCCATGTGAAGTGCATCAGTTTGTTAGTTGTTCTTAAAAATCCATAAACAGTTTCGGAAGAGTAGTGTTTTCTCCCTTGAAATATTTTTATCCTGAAAATTATTCCTTTTAGAGTTACGTAAGGCCTGCCCCACTGCCGTTTGTGTTCGTGTATGTAGTGAATGCGATTTCTTTTGTACTTATCTAGTAGTAACATGGCGCTATTTAATTTCGTTGTAGTTAGGATAGTGATCATAATGCACGTGTAAAGTTTCAAGAGGGCTCCTGTTTACTCCCAACTTGGGGGTACAGCTTCCAGCAGGGATGGGTTGAGCGTATAGTTATCATAAGGTTCTTTTCCCTTCAGGAAAGGGGCCTATATTTTTTCAATAAATAGTTTGGGTATTAACTAAACAGGTTGAATTAAGAATATGATTTAGTGAATACAAGGGCCAATTGGCCCTGTTCCTTTCTTTCCCTTTCCTTTCGTAAACCTATAGAGCCGATTTCAAAGAAAATGGAAAAATCTGAATGTTGTTTATGTGAGTAAATAGTAATGATTAATATGTATTATAACATGTATTAATGTAGTTTGTAGTTATGGATGTGGCATGTATGTGTTTGTAATGTAGTATCAGTAGTAGCAGTTGTAGTTAAGTGATGAAAGAGTGTGTGAAATAATGAAGTATGGACAGTGTATCATTTGTATTCGTTCAATAGCTAAACGCAACATATCAATCTATAGTAATATCAGAAAATGAGGGTGTCATAGTATCAAAATTCCGTGTACAAGGTCACATTCAGTGGTTCAAGGGTTGATCATATCGTCGCTAGCCCCGTAGTGTCAAAATTCAGTACTAACCGTCATTCCTATGTCGATGTTCTTAGTGATTTAGTTTCCATGGAATTGACCTCTCTTTTCGAAATAAAACCTAGTACATACAATTCCCAGCCCAAATGCACATACAGTTAGGTTAAGTGATCCAAAATTAATATTTTCTGAAAATTACAACATTCTCCTTAGTCTAGAAATCGAAATATTTAAGTAAATAAACAATACGTAAATTCTTAACAGAAGTCGGGCGATGTGATGCTAGTTTTCGCTTTGAAATTATACTAAATGTTCATTTCTTTTTTTTCTCTGTGGCTGCAGAATAATTTCATTGTTGTCAGAATTTTATAAAATTGAATAATATCGCGGAGAACTCTGCTTTCTGTGAACATACATACAAATTTTTTTTTTACATGAAGCTACGAAGTATAACATAGTATTGTTTGCGTGGTAAGGGAGTCTTGAGTTCGAGGGATGTTTTGTGTGGTGGCCGGAACATGAAACGTTGGCAATGATTTATAGATTTAGAAGTATATGACGAAGTGTGCATATAGTCTGGGTGTAGTTAAAGAAATAGGGTGGTTATGAAATACGACGTCGTAATAAATGAATAAAATGATAGTATGAATATATTGTGAAACGATATGAATGAGAGGACACCCATATACATAGATATACATATAGATACATATATAAGCCCAGTTTATGATTAGTCACGTTTCGGTAAAATATATATATTTAAGGATCATGTATAGCTAGCAACATCTCCTTTTCTGGCCCCTACACCGGAGCATCCTGCGAACATGTGGGTGAGATATTGCCGGACTATGTTAGTGCTTAATAGCTTAATTTGTTATTGCAGTCGTATTCGTTCATAATAATCTCGTTTAATAATATTTGTAGCATCATATAATCGCTGACTGGACATATTTAATAATCAATTATGGAAAGACGATAGTTGTTACACAATGGGGCTGTAGTGAATTATATTTTTTAATTTTTTTTGTCGGTCTTAAAATAGAATATCCTGCTCCGAGAGATTTTTTTCCCTTTCTTCACGTTACCTACTCGGGCTAGCTTACAATATTCATGGAGGCGACAGCTCTGACAGGGTTACAGAATCAAAACAATTAGTTATTGAAATTTATTCTCGCGTACCCGGATGTCGACCCCTAGTCCCCTTAAGTATTTTCATTTCTTTTCTTAGTTTAATTAGATGAGGGAAATTAACGACATCCCAGACTGTGGCATGTCTGCGCAGGGTAGCTATCGGTGATGTTTTGGTAATTGAAATCACCGATCCAAAATTCAGTTTATTTATTTTTTTTATTATTTTGGCAAATCATTAGTTAGGGATATCTTAGCTATTACTTTTACTCTAGTTTCATTACTGTCCTAGAACCTTCTTAGTTCTTCTGAGGGGTCGAATATTTTTCCTTAGAGATTTCAAAATTGGGGACGCAGTTACCTGGTCCCTTCCCCCTCTCCTTTTATCCTGCTGGTCTGGGCCGGATACGGGGCTCGGATTTCAATCTTACAAGCAAACTCTTGTGGGATTGGGATCTGATGGACACAGAACTTGCATCCTTGGCAGCAGGACCTCCCTCCTAGTTTACGTATTTAAGTAAACCACCCTCTTTCGCCATATGTGAATATTTTTGGCTATGAGTTGTTATATATTTAAATTCGATCACTCTTCTGTGTAGTGAGTAGTACTTTAATCTTTCTCCTTTCGTTGGCGCCGCTTTCTCTCTCTTGTCTCTTCCTTCTTACTTCGAGATTTTTTTTAATTTTCAACCTCCCCCGATTTTGAACTTGTCGCTTACAATTTATTTAACGTACAACTCTGATCTGAAATTACCAGCTGAGACGTTGCAAGACACAATTCGTGGATAGAGTAGATAGTGATTTGGTCCTCCATCACATTTTGACCTATTGCCGCTCGGAATTATTAATATTTTATTGCTCAATGTGAACTAGAGACTCATAAGTTCTATTACACCCAAAAGTTTTTTTTCTTTTCTTTTTCTTTGTCCATTTTTTTAAGTAAAATAAGTGTCTTCTTTGCGTATGTCGCAAATCATAATTTCGCTTTAGCATGCCTAAGATATAATATATGTAATTATTTTTTTCTTTTCTTTCCATTTGTCAATATGATCAAATGTATAGAGACTTACTAAAGTATAACCCTATGTATTCTATTGATATATAACCAAGAACTTGTGCTTTTCATTTTTTTTATAATTAATTTTTTTCTTTTCACTATGAATGTAATAAATTATTTGTACCTTTGTAGTTAGTTGGTTTCCTTTAAACATATATACACTGTCCTGAGTGAGTGAGCGAGTGAATGCATGATAGATTTAATTTAAGTAATTTTAGTAATATCATTTGTCATATTAACGTCTATAATATATGTGTCATGTTTTAATATATGTGTTAAGGTAAATAACCTAGGTCATGAAGGACCGCTACTAACCGTTTAAATCGGCTCTAGGAGTGAGACGAAAATAGCAGGATGAGCCTAAATACGATATCTTTCTTCCAGGAAGTTGAAATCCTTATTGATATGATACATAAATTTATATTGAGTTTATAACTTTGATATTTTTTTGGCTAATTCATATGTGTGGTCGATCCTAGAGATACTGGATGGTTATCAATCATCGTTTAGAATAACTTTGCAAAGAATAATTTCGATTTTCTCCTTTCCTGGTCTAGGTCTGGGCCACCCCACGAACGTGGTGCCTGGAGCTAGGTCGGGGTGGTATGGAGGAACATGTGTCTATTCCGAAACATTCTAAAATTGATTAGTCGTTAATAACGCTTAAAATGATTCATCTTTCAACAACTTTCCCGACTTCTTACTATATTCCCGGAAGTATCCAGTAATCTATTTCTTATTAAAATACTCTATTTGTTTTTTCTTTTTTCCTCTCTTTTCCTACCTCCTTCTTTTACCCTTCTATAGGGATGCGCTCGAGTCGAGACATGTCTCGAATCTCGACTCGACTCGACTCGAATTCGAGTCGAGATTCGAGTCGAGACACACTTCGTAAAATTCGAGACGAGTCGAGACAAACGTATTTCTCGACTCGAATTTTCGAGTCGAGACACGAGTCGAGTCGAGACGGCTCTTAAAAATCTCGACTCGACTCGAATGTCTCGAAAATCTTTCTATAATTTTTAATATTATTTTGAAGAAAGTATTCACTCAGAAACAGCCTTGAAACCAATTCCAGCTTCTATTCCTTCAGAAAGGTACAGAACGCATAAAATTAATAGTTAATCTTTAAAGATCAAGATTTAGTTTTCAGCTCAATTCAGTTAATTAGAACTAATAGTTAATGTTGTTGTATTTGGTTGTACTGCAAATATAATGATAATAATAATAATAATTGATTATCTAGTTTGTATAAAACTATTATCCGTAGTCTAAATCTAGTTTGTATAAAACTATTGCGATAAAGTGAACTTCATAAATTCTCTGAATGAGCAGTTGGTAGTCTATAGTAATTTAGCATAGTTATAATTATTGTATTTTCGTTCCCATGAACGCAATAGGGTTACGTAACTTCTGGATCATTCGCTTGCCCAACTATTCTGAGGCTTTAATATGTTGCAGCATATCACGAGCTACGGATAATATACACTCTCCATTCCAAAAGAAACCGAACGTTTTAAAAAAACAAAAAAGCAATGTACATTTTGGAACAAATCATTTTTATTAATCAATGTATTCCCCTTCTGCATCGATACACATATTTGCACGCTCCAACAAGTTGTCAAACGACTTCTCCATGTCCTTTATTGGAATGGTCTTTAGGACGGCGGTCGTCGCCTTCTCAATGGCATCAATCGATGCGTGCCACTTTCCTTTCATCGCCAAATGCAGTTTCGGGAACAGATAGAAATCGCACGGAGCGAGATCTGGTGAATAGGGCGGATGATGCAACCGAATAATGTGATTTTTGACCAAAAATTCAGTTACAAGTCGCGAACGATGTGATGGTGCATTATCGTCCAAAAGAGTCCAACTGCCGATTTCGCGATATTCGGGCCGAATACGACGAATTCTTGCCAGCAAACGCTTCATGATGCCCAAGTAAAACTCTCCAGTGACTGTCTGGCCGGGCTGAACAAATTCTTTGTGGATAATTCCTTTTGAATCGTAAAAACAAATCAGCATCACCTTAACTTTTGACTTCACCAAGCGACTTTTTTTTTGGGTGTTCCTTCATCCGGCGCTCTCCATTCAGCACTTTGCTGCTTTGTTTCGGGCTCATATTCAAAACACCACGTCTCGTCACCAGTTACAATCGATTTCAAGAAGTTTCGATCCTGCCGAGCACTTTTAACGATGTCTTTGCAATGCGCAATTCGATCAACCTTTTGGTCTTCGGTGAGTTTGTGTGGTACAAACCGCGAATTAACCTTCTTAAGGCCCAAAACTTCGGTCAAAATGCGGTATGCGGTTGTTTGAGGAATGCCTAATTCCATTTCAATAACTTTCACCGACGATTTTTTGTTATGTTTGATGAATTCACGCACTTTTTCGATGTTTTCTTCCGATAATCCGGCTCTGGGACAGCCTGATCTTTCGTCATCATCCAGCGTCTCTCTACACTATTTGAATCGCCTGAACCACTCGTAAACTTGCGTACGGGATAGACACTCATCACCATATGCATTTTGTAGCATTTGGTGCGTTTCACTAAAAGTTTTACCCAGTTTAACACAAAACTCAATTGCAGCTCGTTGTTTGAAACTCATTTTCCGACCGATGTACACAACACACTGACAGTTGAAACGCAATAACTTTGTTGCCGTGCATCCAAATGTCATGACCAGGGCCCGGATCTTGTTGACAAGTCAACTTTTTACTGTTACGCATAGGACAAGGCGAGCTCAAATAAAAACGTTATCCATCAACTCAAGGTTCTAAAAGTATATTTTTTTAGGGTCAACTTTTGGTCACTTTTTGCTGTTTTGAAGTTTCAGGTCATTTTTAAATATTTTAAGGTAACTTTCAGGTCACTTATGGTCTTTTTAGTCTTTTTCTGCTACATAAGGAAATTTCAAAGTGTTTACAAATTTGAAAAATACAAAATTAGGTTCTCTCTTTTCCTGCTTTCTGACTATCGAGATGGAAAACTTCATTCCTAAAAAGCTAATGAACACTAAGCTGTAGCTGGTTGACGAGGGGTGGGGGTTGCTAGGTGGCCAAACAGATAAGTTTGGGTTGTTGACCACAAAGGATGTGATCACGTGAGTAACTAAAAATGAATTAGAAGACGTACAAAGATTTTAAACAGGGTTTTATCTATTATTCTTGTGTATACAGTCTACTCTGCGAAATTCTATTTTTTAAGTGTGCTTCCTAGTTTAAACTCGGGAGTGAATTGACACTTTATGTACAATAACGTACAATGGACTGCAACTACTGAAACAAAACTATGGAAATGAGTGACAAATGGTAATTAAAATCCAACAGATATTCAAAAAATGTCGATGTTTAACAAAAACTTTTTAAGAAAGCGCAAATTTTAAGGTCAATTTTTGTGAATTTTAGGGTCATTTTACAGGAATTTTAGTGTCATTTTATAGGCCAATTTTTAGAAATTTTTAGGTCAACAAGTTCCGGGCCCTGGTCATGACATTTATACCAGTTGTCAATGAAGGACTACGCCATCTACCGATAAAATATTACAACAGATGGCACTAGTGGTACTATTTGTTTTCAAAAGTTCGGTTTCTTTTGGAATGGAGGGTGTATAATGTAACATTTGTTGTAAATCACATATTATGATACGAGATTATTTTACATAGTATATCTTATCTAATATAAATAAAATAAAGAGTTTGTTTGTGTGTTTGTCTGTCTGTCTGTGTGCGACCTGGGGATCAGACGAGTGGACCGAGAGTTCCCAAAATTTGGTCACGGATACCTTAGTCCAGACCCCAGATCAAGACGAAGCGTTTTTTTTTTAAATTTCGAACCAGGGGGGTCTCGGGGGGTACGTTTACTGGGACCGACCTGGGTACCAGACAAGTTGACCGAGAGTTACCAAATTTTGGTCACGGATACCTTGGTCCAGGTCCCAGTCTAAGGCGAAGCGTTTTTGTCAAAATTGGAACCAGGGGGTCTCAGGGGGGCGTTTAGCGAGACATGTAGTAAAAGTAATCCAAATTGATCGACATTCATGTCAAATCCATAGTTTTCACGGTCGCTGAGATCAATGGTGACACTTCCATCAGCGATGACTTGCAAATTCATCTACTACTGTATGCGCGCCGGGTGTCAGCGGGTGAGGAATACCGAGACCTTTTATAAATAGCCCATATTGATTGATACTAGTGTCAAATCCATAGTTTTCGCGGTCACTGAAATGAATGGTGATACTTCCACAGGTGTTGACTTCCAAATACAGCCCCCATGCGAAGAATGGGTATATTAAGCTAGTATTACAATAAATGGACTGCTTGGATGCCAAGAACTAGTACAGATAAGTACCATTCACTTCTATGAATAGGTATTTTTTAAAAGGATTTTTGTAAACACTAACGAGGAAGGTCCATAAACCATGAGAGTTGAATTTTGATGAAAATTTGTGACAAGATTCAGTTCGAGTTACTAAGTAACGTAGTAATAGTCACTCGATGCGGAAATGCTTCGTTGAGCTGCTACACCGACGCCATCTTGAAATCCTGTAGGCAATGTCCAAGAATACCCTTTTAGCACAAAAATGAAAAAGCTTTTGATATATATGACTTCAGTATTGTAAACCAAGGTAAATCATCTATATGCGAGAGTACTTCCAGTGCATGACCGCCATCTTGAAAGGCGCCATATTGAATCGCCGTCAAATATGATAAATGGCAAGGGGGTCATGTGAGGTATCAAATAGAACTGGAATTTACTCCTGAATTCATTTCCGTAACCAAAATATAGATATCTATTTTCACTTCAGAGTTAAGAGCCCTCTTACCCACAGGAACATATAAAAACTGTGCGAGTTAAACTTGTGTCATGAAACACGGTCGTGCGAGCACTTGCATGATTTTAACTAATGCAGTAGTTAATGCAGTACAGTAGCAACTATATCAATCAGACCTTGAGACTAGTAAGAGAAATCGTCAATTAAATTGAAATTTCTGTAGTGAAAAATGGAATATCAGCATGCTACAAGTTATACCTATTTCAAAGTGCGATGGAATAGACTGTTGATCGATGAAACACATGCCTAATAGTACTGACAAGCAGAGAATACCAAAGGGATTGTTCGGATATATGTTAGAAAAATTATATAAACTGGTACATATTAGTTGAACGACCAAAATGGTTCGGATTCCACTATAATCAGTAGGTCCACGTCTCCTTTAGCGTTACAGGCGTGTGGGACGTTGAATTGTATCAAACCAAAAATCTCTTTTAGGCAATTTTACGTGGTCCATTATAGTGTGTTAAGTTTTATTCTCCAATCTAGAAACCTTACGCAAAGACCATCATTGTTGCAGAATATTGCGTTCCTCTCCAATACTCATATTTGACGACCTATAATTTACCGTGCATATTACGAAGTTAAAATACTTTAATTTAATGTATTTATTGACAGTTTCTCTAAATACAATCGATTTATTGCTGCCACATTGAACAATGAAGGAGATTTAAATTATCAGTTCACAGCCAATTCTTAGAAAATACACCTGGAAACTTAGAATTCAGTTTTCTTGTGTCTGTTCTGCTATTAGTGATAAGAGAATGCATGCACAACTGCTAAGAATATGTGGCAGTAAAGATTATTACAAGATTCAATTCCAAGTTGCAATCCATAAAACAAGTCTCTTTCTTCCTTTTCCCTTCAATATAAAATAATTAAATATCTGCATCTTTCCACCTTTAACGATAAAACACTTGCTTATAATAAGGGCAAGACTAGTTTTCATATCAAAACTGTGATAAATAACTGATTGTAGCAGGTGTTCACTTGTTCGGTGTACAAGTTATATGGCAGAATTTTCATAAAGAAAATGCATTCTATTGTGTATCATCAATTTTGTCCGCCAGTCGTAAAGGACATGCTTGCATATGCATGGCAGAAATGTGAGTACGTAACAGGAGCAATAGTTGGGTCATTTACAAATGTTCTGAAGACTAGTAGAAAATAGTGTCTGTGATCATGAAGATTGTGACGAAAGTGCATTTGTTAAGTGTTTGCACTACTCCGTGATGCTGTGTGCTAATCACTGCGTTTTGCATCTCCATCATCACAATTGAAGAGCAAAAGGTTAGTAGGTTAATATTTGCTTATGTGCAATAGTTTATATTATTTTTCTAATATTTTTTTCTATTAAGTTTCTAATAACTTCAAGACAGATTCTTTAAAACCATATGTGCCGTTCCACCTAACTTATATTACAGCATTTAAATGCTATGCATAATCGCAACACACACAGACTCATATATATAGCGATTTTGAAATAGGTATAATTTGTTACAGTGCTGCTATTCCATTTTTCACTACAGGCATTTCGATTTAATTAACGATATCTCTCACTAGTCTCAAGATCTCATTGGTATAGTGGCTATTGTAGATCAAATAACTACTATTGCATTGGTTAATATCATGCAAGTGTTTGCACGACCGCATTTCATATCACAAATTTTACTTGCTCAGTTTGTGTATGTTCCTGTGAGCGAGAGAGCTCTTAACTCTGAAGTGAAAACAGATATCTAAACTTTGGTTCCGGAAATGAATTCAGGAGTAAATTCCAGTTCTATTTGATACCCCACATGACCCCCTTGCCATTTATCATATTTGATGACGATTCAATATGGCGCCTTTCAAGATGGCGGTGATGCACTGGAAGTACTCTCACATATAGATGATTTACCTTGGTTTACAATACTGAAGTCATATATATCAAAAGCTTTTTCATTTTTGTGCTAAAAGGGTATTCTTGGACATTGCCTACAGGATTTCAAGATGGCGTCGGTGTAGCAGCTCAACGAAGCATTTGCGCATCGAGTGACTATTACTACGTTACTTAGCAACTCGAACTGAATCTTGTCACTAATTTTCATCAAAATTCAACTCTCACGGTTTATGGACCTTCCTCGTAAGTTATAAAACAATGAACTACATACAGTAGCTATGGTTTTGGTTCCCAACATAAAAGAAATATGGATTGTTCATGAGATATTGAACTTCAACTTTCACTCCTGGAAAATTTCAATTTTGGAGTTAGGCCACGTGGCATCAAAGCAGTTCACTGTAACATAAATACATTCCGCACATTAGTAACATAGTTGTACAGGGGCCTTTGATTTCCATCCTCTCAAATGAAAGACGAACGATTGCTTGATACATGCTGACTATATAGGAGAAATAGTGTATTAAGTTTTCGAGCTTCGGTGCGCATCCGTATTTACACTCTGATATAACTTTAAGTTCACACTCAAATCGAGCTAATTGTTTAATGCATTTCGAAAGCTTTTGTTTTTATGCAGCTCATTAAGGAAAATCTATTTTATAATCGTAACATTTATGTACTAAGAAACTATGAACGTAAAGTGGACTCGACCTAGCCCCGTGGCCGCTGTGACTCAGTGGCACAGCTCTCACCCTTGATGTGTGAGGACTCTGATTCTGTGTGTGTGTGTGAACTCCGCGGCTAGTGTACGCGTCTTTGCCGTGGAAGACTCGGGTTCAATTCCCGGCGCGAGCTCATATAGTTCGGATTCCACGTTAATCAGTAGGTCTACATTTCATATATCCTCGCTGCTGAAACAGACGGTAAAGTCAAAATCAACTCAACAATATATATGTGTGTGTGCTTATGTGAATTTCCTCGTGGCTGTATGGTTAACACATACGCCTTGATCGCGGGAGACTCTGGTTCGATTTACGGTGGAAGCTCATTAAGTTGTTACCGGTATCCCACTTTAAACTGTAGATCCATGCCTCATATAACCATACATATAATATATATGCCTTTGATACACTTATTTTCCGACTTGGAAGCCATCGAAAATTTCCGGACACAGAGTCCCGTAGACCGAAAATGAGAAACATGGGTACAGAGTAAAACAGCCATAGAAATTTAAGCTTTTTAGGCTAAGTTAATCCTTACATATAATGCAGCTAGCTTGGCCAAGTTATAATGGAGGAAATGCTATCATTGCAACACTCTGAGAATAGAAAATGTTCGTCAGGTATTACTATCCCAGTAGTTATATCGAAGTTTGTCCACATACCATTGAGGCAGGGGGTCCTTTGTTCAATGTATAGCAAAGGCTTGTATATGTAACAGATGGTCTTATGTAGCTGTCACGTATTTTAATCATTTTGTCAATTAAAGAAAGAAGAAAACTGTCAATTTAATGTGACATATGGATGTTTGAAAATAGTCTAACAGCAGGAAGTGAGAAAAGAGTGTTTTAAACTTGTCAAATAATTTAGTTTAATGTATTTAGAAAACATGGGAAACTCTCGATAAAGAACAATTGTTAAAAGACATTGCCTGTTTAAGATGGAAGGCGTAGGAGAAAGAGAATCCTTTGATAGGGAGTAACGAAAGGAACATAGACACCTGCTTGTATGTGTGTGTTCCAGGGTGATGGAGTTGGGGGCGAAGTGTACTGTCGTTTTTGAGTAAAAGACCATGTTTAATGGGGAGTGTGACTTCTACCGCATGGAAACTGAAAAATATGCGAAAAAAAAGAAATAGGAATCATTATTCTAAGGACAGAGAATTGAAAAAGGAGATAGTTAAATGTCACATGTTACTTTTTAAAAGTTAATGTATTGCTTCCCCATAATGAGAGACCGCACGTAGGATTGTATAAGGGAATTGTGTTGTTATTTTGAGCAAAGAACCACTTTAAATTGGCGTGTGAGATGTTACGCGTTTTGTTAAGACCTTGCCACATACGTAGAGGGGAGAGAAAGGGTGGCCCTTCCTACCTGAGTTCCAAAGAGGAAAAAGACTGAATGAATTGTGTAAGCAAGGCAACTTTGCCTTTTGTGCTTTTTGGAAGAAGTCTTCAAATAAGATTTCTTTTAGGTATTTCCGCATAAATGATTTTATCCTTTTAAAAACTAGAGTAATGAATTAATTAATTATGAATATTAATGAGATGATAATGAATATTAATGAGATGCTAAAGAAAAGGATTACAAAGAATGGATTTTAGTGTTTTTCGTATATTTAGAGGTATATTGCGGATATATGTAATATACAGCACTTCGTATTGTACATAAATGTATGAGATAATGTGGAAGGAAATAGGCGCAACTGTAAGAAACGTATTTTATGTAATGATATTGTATTTTTAGTAGATGATAGGGGATTTTAGCATAGAATATTGTCTTTTGGATACTGTATGGGTCTAAGGGTGTACGAAGCTTAGACGAATGACAAATTGCATGTATATGTGATTAGTTTGTAAGTGGGGTACATGTATGTGTAGCTGATATGTGATTTTAACATAGAATATCATCTTTTGGATATTGTATGGGTCTAATGGTGTACGAAGCTTAGACGAATGACAAATTGCATGTATATATGATTAGTTTGTAAGTGGGGTACATGTATGTGTAGCTGATATGTGATTTTAACATAGAATATCATGTTTTGGATACTGTATGGGTCTAATGGTGTACGAAGCGTAGACGAATGACAAATTGCATGTATATATGAATAGTTTGTAAGTGGGTAGATGTATGTATGTATGTATATTGGTTTTTGATATCGGGACAGGAATATATGTATCATATTGTAGATATATTATCTTTCGTTTGCATGTAAGTGTTTTAATCATGTGTTGTTGGTTGCGTAGCTTTAGGGGCTATACTAGGCTGGATGCAAACACCTGAAGTGTTTCTATTGTATTAATTTTGGATTGTAGCCTTATTGTATCGTATTGTAGAGCTGTATATTTTGTTTGGTGATATGCTAGATGAATGCAAACACATGAACTGATTCCTTATGTATATAGATTACCTTGAATACCATGTTAGAATGTATATATTGTGATTTTTACGCACGTAGATGGTTGTTAGACATGTTGTACGGATATTTTAACCACAAAGGATATCACTATGATATAAGGCATTTACATATACATATGTTTTCACTAGAGTATTCTAATGATATATATTTTGGTTTTTACGTACGTAGATGCTTTTTAGACATGACCTAGTGGTATTTGAAGCACAAAGGATATCACTGTGGTATAACCCATTTACATATAGATATCTTTTCACTACAGTATTGTAATGACATTTATTGATACCTTTACTTACTTTTAAGATGCTTGTTCACCTTGTAGAAGACATTATGCCATCATTATGGTTTCCAACTTGGGATAATTTATTGTAGGAACATAAAATATAATAAATAGACATAAATAATCTTATATGAAGCATACGTATTCTTCCTTTATCTTATATAGAATACAGATACTTCGTATTATATGAATATTTGTTTGGAGGAATAAAACATATTATTATAAATTGTAACGCTTTATTGTATTTTTCAATATTGGCATATTGATATACATATATAGATATATTTAAATAAGATATTTACTATACTTAGAATATTCTTAATAACTTATTGACATATTTACATTATATATACGTAGAAGTACCAACTGATAGGAAAACTTATGGACATATTTGATGATATTATGACCATGTTATGACATTATAGTACCTTTAGACAGTTTACTATTTACATATATACAGAATACCAATCATTTCACGCACTTAATACTTTGATAACCATATGGCAATGTTCTATAGTCAGTAATACTGTTATGATTTAATCGTCGTCTTTTATTTTGAACTTTCTGATGTGTTTTAGTTTCAGACTTGGATACGATGACAAACCCAGGCTTACGAACAATTCTTCCAGGATTGTGTAACTGTTTTTTCTCAGCTTTATCCCGAACTAGTTGATAAAAATGATCAAAGTTAATTTCTTGTCGTGTATGATGATTTAAAGTAATTCCTCTAATTTTAAATACATAATCTACTTTCCCTGTTTGAACTTCTTTCATTCTATAGGCATAATTTTTTGGCCCTAAGCCTATAAAGGCATCAATTTCCCAGCCATCGGGAACTTCATTAGTTAACTGACCCAAATAGGAACCCAAAGAAAGTGGAGGCTTTTCATTACGTCGCTGCACAAACATAATACTATCAGTGTCGCAGTACAATACACGCTCAGGATCTATAGCTGTTAGTAATTCGTAAAGTTTTAGACGCGCCCACGAGGTGATGAAGGCTGCAAGAACAACATTGGAAAATTTCCATGGCTTGTTTTTGTTTTCAATGTTCTTATATGATACAATGAGATGCCGCTCTCCAATAGGCAATACAGTTTGTACCTCATATTGTGGTGCCCATAGATAACTTAAAAATTTTTCTGGAGTATCTACAATTACAGATTGAGATAAATCTGTTCGCTGTCCCCATTTCCCATACAAGGAATTGAGAAATATTTTGGAAATATATCTTAGACCAGGATTTGATTGAATGTTATTTTCCGTTAACTGAATGCATTCATGTTCATAATAGTCTGCAATATATTTTTCTTGATCTTGTTTAGTTTTGCACCAGCTAGGAAATCCTGAAGACTCCTGTTTCATTTTTAAGAAGGAATTGACATAATCTTTAAACAAATTATCTTCTGATCCAGATAATTTGAATTCCCAAATTTCGCTAATTTGTAGAATTTTGTATCCGAGATCTAAAGCTACATGAAGTTCAGGAGTACAGTATGTACCAGTAAGGACACGCTCGGCATCATTATGGATGCAATTGTTGTCACTTTGTTCCATACACGTACGACATAACCCAAACAAAAGGCGTTCATTACATGTATATGGTAAAATTGGAAAATATAAGTCTTTGGGAGGTAAGATACTACATTTGACTAATCCATGAATACTTTGCACTTGTGGAAAGTCAGGCCCCTTGTATATTATAGGTTTACCTATAGGCAATGGCTTACGTGCCATTACCCACGGGTAAAGACTGGTAATATCATAATATGCCACAAACTCTTCGCTGGTACATTCGTACAAGGCATTAAAACATTCTGTACGTCCCCCATGAAAACTATCTTTAGGTATCAGATGGTCGACAAGATCATGACACTGTGTTTGAATAAACTGTTGTAATTTTTTATCATTTTTTACCATGAGGTCCCATTCACATTCCCACATTTCAATGACATTAAGATTTAATTTTTTAAGAAATGCTATTTTTGTGGTGGTGTTTTCATACCGATCTTGTAGTGATGTACCTTGCTTAGAGGTTGAATCTAGGAACACGTGTCGTAGTGTAGGATAACAGTTTAAACACCCGTGATAGTAACATCCATGAAATTCGTAAACTGTATTTGTTTTAGTTTCAAATCCATCAACCTTATACCTCCCAAATCGTTTTTCCAAACCATTTCCAGAATGAAGAATTTTATTACCAGTAGTACGTTCTAAGTATCGCAGCCAGTACATTGCCTTCAAACTTTGACGATCACGATGGTCAAACCCATAAGGTGGAATAATTGGAATAATTTCTTTGGGTAAATATAAGGTACGATATGTTAGTATTGCCAAACTAGCAATAGTTGGTGCAGCGATAAAACATTGGATACCATTTGTTTTGTCTTCAATTAAGTTTGAAAATTTAATGACAGCCTCTGCTAAAATTTTAACATCATTCCGACAATATTTAATCATTTCCTTTTGGAGATTATACTCCTCATTACTTGTAACACGTTCTTTGTGCCATATGATAAGTTGCTCTCGATCTTCAGTGCTCCTTGAATCAGGATCAAAATATTTTAGATCAGGAATTTTGCCTATATAATTTTGGTTTTCTAATGTATTAAACAAGTACGGAAAATCTCCCTTTCGTAAATTTGCAGAAAGACCTAACGTCTTAGGTAATTTAGATAATTTAACTCCCATATACAAATATGTGTCGCGAAAGTAAATCTTTTGTCCTAAACGCATTTCAATAATTTTTTGCCCTGACATTATTACTTCAGGTGTAAAATGATGGTTTATGATCAAAGTTTTAGCACAGAATTGCATATCATAATTACTGCCATTATGGGAAAGCACAATGATTTTTTTAAACATTGGTCGAGTTATTAATACATGATTAACAAATTCTTCAATGTTGTGAAAATCAAACGAACGGAATCCATTTTTATCGCCGCATACAAAGCATGTATCATCAAGTTTCATGTCCTTACACTTGTAACAAGCATGAACACAATTTACGAAATTTACGCGATGTTCTTGTTCTCCTTGTTCATTTTTAGGAAGCAACATTGTTTCTACATCAAAGATAATGTACAAAAAGGTATCTACATGTTGCATCATAGCCGTTTGAACAAAACAAATATGGTCATCGCTTACATATGTGTAACATGTTTTACAATAACGTTCACCACATTCATGTTGAGACCTGCGTGAACGCATGTCAATCATATCACCACATTGGACACAAATTTTCTTTGTTTCGCATAAACTTTTTCCGGAAACATTTATTGTTTTATGATTAGCAAAACATTCTTCTGAAGAAAACAGTCTATGACAATCAATGCATTCGCGTTTAATATTATTATCATTATTACAAACATTGTGATACTTTTCACACATTGGACATTTGAAGTTACACTTATGATTTTCTGTACGATGATAACCTTCCAAACAATACTGACAATAATTTTTCTTGTTTAATAGTGTTGTAATACTAGTAATTAATTCATAGTGTCCCTCAGTATACAAAATTAAAATTTTCTTTGATGCATATATTCCAGGATAAATTACATTGTAGTTTCGAGTTAAACGATTTTTTTCGTAAACAACAATTTGATAATGAGGTGCTAGCTTATTTTGAAACTTTTTTACATCATCAATAGTACATCCATCATGGATTTCAATGTCAACTTTAGCACTGACACACAAATCATTTGCTTGTTTCATCAATCGTTCAGAATGATTTTTCAATTCATATACGTAATTATAACGATGATCAGCCCTACCCATTCCAAGAATAATACTCTTGGGAAGACAATACACATCCTTTTGTACAGGAATAGTACATTGATGCATGTGTGTTACAAGATCAACATATTTTGATGAACCCATAGTTCGTCCCCTACCTTTACGTAAATCAACAATATGAATTTTGAAATTTACTTTATCACCTAATAAATAATTTTCATTACTATTTAAAACATTTTCAATTTTACGAAATAAAATGTCGGAGCTTAAATTTGACTTTTGACGCCACGAAATGTATATTGGTTTATTAATTGTGGAAGCAGAACTTTCTATTGTTATACCAACATACATATCATCATCGGCATCATTTAAAACATGATCCTTTACAAATTCAAATAACAACTGAATATATTTTTCAGGATCATCTATTCCGCTAGTGTGCATACGTTCAATTGTAACTTCCTTTCCCGTAAGTCCAAAATAAGTATAATGTTTGGTTCTATTATTAACAATACGAAAATATTCATTTGTTTTACCACTCCCATACATGGTAGGTTGTGATACATTATTAGTATTAGGACTTGGAAAGTTTATAAAATTTTCCATGAAAGCGCTAAAATCATTTGTAGTTAAACTATTAGCTTTTCCTTGAGACACAAGTTCCATAAACTTCTCACGAGCTAAATTCTTTATATTATCTTGACGAAAGAAGCCTACATGATATAAATCAATAATATCTTTTGCAGACTTACATTTTTTCAAAACAACATGAGGATCACAACCAAAATGCATAAACAACGCCTGCAATAACTTGGAATAAGCTTCATTGCTTACCCTTGCACCCGTAGCATGACATTGTGTTATCACTTTCCATGTAAATAAAACTTCGTTTGGATTTTCATATCCACGTGCTTCTTGTGCCGACAACATGGTACAGATGACAGACTGTCCTTCCATTGTGTGATTGGCACACTAAATATGTAATTGCAATTTGAATTTTGGTCTTATACAATAAATATTTTACACAATGATGTACACAGAACTTTGATATTTCTTTTCACAGTTTTTTTAAATGACAAGGTTTCGTAAGTAGACTTTTATGATATAATTCACAATGTGTTGACCAAAGATACACTTTTTAAGAATTTTTTACACTTACCAGTAAATATAATAATAAAACTTTCCCGAACTTGTTTTAGTTCACAACAGATTTAGTTGTAAGTTTACCGACAGCACACTTGAAAGCTTGTCGGGAATTGCACTAACACTGGCCGTTAACTACAATGATAAAACTTCCCGTAACTTTTTTTCAGTTTAGTATCGATGCACTACCACTTGTCACTCACTAAGTATATTTTAGTTTACCGAAGATATACTTTTAAGTTTATCGGTTAATCCTTTAGCACTTTCCGATAATTGTAATTTACAAACTGCCGTAATAAAATTGATTTAGACTAATTACAGCACGCAAAGTACAAACAGGAAGTGTGTTTACTTTTTATTGATTGTTTATTATCAACACTAATAAATGGAAATTCCAAGAACTCCACACGAAGATTCCCGAAGATTGCCGAAGGTTCCCGAAGTTTCCCGAAGTTTTCCGAACATTGCCGAACATAAACATAAGAGTTTATTAACAATTCCTGTACATGTTGGTTAATGTACCACACGAATGGTTCCGAAAATTGCCGAACTTAACCGAAGATGGACATAAGAATGTATGAACAATTCCTGTACACGTTTAGTAAATGTAACTTGCAAAAGTCTTGTAACTTTAAAGATCAGCAAAGATATATTTCAAAGTTTATTATTATTAGATGTAACTTTGTAACAAAATCGGTATTTTAAAATAAATGATTTAACAACAGAGAGTATACCAATGATTGGCTTTACTTTAACAGTAGTAATTGTATAGTGCGCGGCGCGGCTTGCTGCGCGGGATTTATAGTTTAAAATTTAATCTCGTACCCAAACGCACTTAGGTTTTTGTAATCTCGTACCCAAAAGCAGTTAGCTTTGTAATCTCGTACACAGGTGCTTTAACATATTTTAAATTAGTAACAGTAATATTACATAATGTGATATAATTTGTAAATGCACTATTAAAGTTTTCAACACTTTAAATAATTATAGCTACTTGTTTTGTATGCTTTTCCACTGTGTTATCGGTCTAAAAAATTCCTTTGTTAGTAGTGCTAAGAATTTGTTTTGTTTGCATTGCTACAGGTGTTTAAACTAGTTTATTGTTTTTGTTATACAATTATTCAGTTCTGCAAGAACTTCGTTGTTAATTTTTTTTATTTGTTTGCTTCCAGCGTAAGCTCTTTTATTTGTTGGTTCGTTTGCTGTGCAAACTCGTTGTTAAATTTGATTGTGAAAATATAAAAATTCCTGTGCAAGCTCCTTATTTATTTAACCTTTTGTAATAAATTACTCGAACACTACGTGTGAGCATACCAAAGATAATTTGAAAATATTAAAAAATGAAGTAAACTTAGAATTAATTCCGATAGAAACACAAAGTAACATAGTTACAAATATTTTATTCGTTCGCTTCATTAGCAGCTCAGAGGAGTTACATTCCGAAAATATTAAAATTAACAAAACATAAACATAAGAAAGTTATTTTAGCATGACACAAGATGATTAAACTTAAAATTTATTACATGAAGCTCTTTGATTGTTAAATGCAGAAGTAAAATTTAAGTCAGTGTTGCAATTGAATACAGAAACTATCAGTAAAAGTACAAGTTCCCAAAAGTAAAGTGTAGAAACAAAACTTAAAACACAATGTTGCAATCTAAATTGGAAAGAAAATTAAAAATACAACTTACAAACAAAATGTAGAAACCGAAAATAAAATTGCAGAAGCAAAATTAATACTACAAGTTTAAAAAATTGAAACTGACATGAAAATACATAAACAAAATTAAAACAACGCTACAATCTAAATTTAAAGTACAAGTTCCCAAAAGTAAAGTGCAGAAACAAAACTTAAAACACAATGTTGCAATCCAAATTGTAAAAGAAAAAATTTAAAGTACAAGTTTAAAAAATTGAAACATGCAAACTAAAAAATAAAAAATACAGAAACAAAACTTAAAACACAATGTTGCAATCCAAATTGCAAAAGAAAATTAAAAGTACAACTTTAAAACACAATGTTACATTACAAATTCCGAAACAAAATAAAAATTACAACTGAAGAAATAAAAAATGCAAACTGAAAAACTAAAAATGCAGGAATAAAAATTTTAAAGTACACAATGTTGCAATCTAAATTGCAAAATGAAAATAACAAGGAGGAAACAAATTTTAAAAAAATGCAAAACTGAAAACAAAAAATACAAAATAAGATTAAAACAATGTTGCAATCGAAAATACAGAAAGAAAATAAAAATACAAACAAAACATATACGAAACATTATGTAGTAGTATAGCACGTCATTATTTTAATAACATGAGTTGGCACCAGCTTTGGTGAGATTTGCGGACAAAGTTGGTGAGATCTACGTGCTATACTACTTATCCCCCTCTCCTGCAGAATGAAAATCCTGACTAAAACTCAATATATATATATATATATATATATATATATATATATATATATATATATATAAAACTATTTTGTGTAATGTAACAAACAGTGGCGGCAGTGGACGAGGGTTCACTTCCATCTTCCTCTCCCCAAGAACTAAAATAAATTAAAAATTGCTTTTACTTGTTAATCTTGCACAAAGGACGCAATTAAAGTCCCAGTGTAACACCCCTTCACATTTAGATTTTTCCCCTGGAAGAAAACCAGTTATTATTGTTTCTTGATTTCTCAGTCTCACCTACATAAACATACGAATAGAATTACAGGATAGGACATGTTTAAATTGCTTGCACGTGACATCTAACTATATTTCTCATCAAATGTGTCACAGATGAAAATTTCCGTTTGTACTGCCTCTATTTTCTGGTACATATGTTTCATTTATGTTATGTTGCTAAAATTCGTTAGGAAACAAGTACAGACTGCGCCTGTGTGCCTGACAAAACGTAAATGTACTGGATAATTATTTATTCACTTTCTTCCAGAAAAAAAACTAACCCATCTCATGTCGGCTAACAAAAGGAGGTAGCGGACCAAAGATAGCCGTTGTTTACCTAAGGTCGTTACACAGCAGGGGTTTCATTCAGTCAGAGGGAAAAGAAAAAATAATTTAAGGTTTCTACATTTGTTTTGAACTGCAATATACTTCTTCCTTTTATTTTAAGAACCATTTCCTTCTCATTTGTCTGCATCAGAAAAAAATGCAAAAAAATCACTAGAATGTGCCTATTTACCCAAAGTACGTACTAGATCACTAGTTCAATAGTAAAATCACTAAATCTAGTACGAAATCATAAATGTGGCATCCCTGGGTTGGAGCGAAAGTAATGGTTGGAGTAAAAACTAGTCCGTATTTCTACTGCGTTCTGTTGTTGAATTCACAGAAATGTTCAAAAATAAATTCAAGAAGTAAAACACGATCCTACAAAAGACTGTTTACTTGCTCACTGGTTTTCGTATTGTGAACTGAAACTCAAGTGCGCAGTCATGTTGAATACTTCTGTCATTTCTACTTTACAACTTGAGGTGGGATGAGGGTCAGGATAGATCTAGTGATATACCGCTAAAGGAAGTGCTTCAGTACAGAGTCGGAAGCGGTATGTATTGTTTATACTACTTACAACGTTACCCCCACATAAAATATAAATTCACCCTTTCTCCCTTCCCTTTTTCGAATACAATGAACCGACTCTTTTGCTGAAGAAAGATGCTAAAAGAAAATTGAAACATCTGTGTCTAAACTTTCTTTGAAGCGCAGTCTTTTGTATTTGTAAGGTTTTGCGAGTGTTTTCGAGATAGCCAAATCTTTTACCAAGGACTCCTGCTGCGAACTGACCGTGAGTAAACACCCGATCTCGCTGTGCTCAATTTCTCTCGCACACGTGAAATGGGTTTGTTGTTTCCAAAACAAATAGGAAGTTACCTTGTGCCTTTGCATTTCAGCACGCACACAGGTACCATTGTTGTTTTAATGATCAGAAGAAATATCAAAACCATCCGATATATATGATACGAAACAGCTAACAGAGGGAGGTAAAGATAAAAGTAGGCCTATACCAAGTTTTCCGCGTGGTACCATTACGGAGAATAAATATTTGATAAAGTCACGTATATGCGCTTAAACCTATTCCATCTGTCCTTATAACTTTTCTGGTCTCATCAATTTCTCAGGAGAATACGTACAACATATGTCCAAATTCCATATATACTCTTTCTAAACTAATGAGTAAACTCATTAAGAACACCAACTGATATCAATAAACAGGAAAGAAAACAATACTTTATACTTCTATCATTTGGTACACATCTCTATGAAGCACAGCTTGTTTCTTTTCGAAATAGCTCCTTCGTGTCACAGCTGTGGTTAGTTTTGTTTTGTGTTAGGATGAAAGAGAGAAATGCAACATTTGCTTCGCGGTGAAGTTATATATATTATTAAGATGAGCGGTGATAAGCGAGGTTTAACAAAGAGTGCCTTTCGGATGCACAATTTAACGGGTAGTTGCAGTCCGTGTTGAGAATCGAACCAAAGCTATGTAAGACATGTTATGACAAATCCAAAAGGTGTGTTGTATCAGTGCAGTACCACTTTTTCACGTTTTTCAAAATGTTCCAAAACCCAAAGAATAATCTTTAATTTCTGATATTTTAGTCGTCACAAATTACAATTTTATAATGTAGTCAATGTTTATAATTACTGGGTAGTTGGGCGTTTAAAGTAATGACATCATAATAAAGTCAAAACCATAATTTTGAGTTGAATTGATTCTGAGTTTAACGTCCCGTTCAGCAGCGAGACTATGTGAGACGTGGACCTACTGATTAACGTGGAATCCGAACCACATGAACTCCCACCGGGAATCAAGTCCAGGTTTTCCACGCCAAAGGCAAGTATGCTAACCGTTACCCACGAAGGAGCTCCACCATAATTTTAGTGGGCGATAAGAAATATCTCGCCAGTGCTTTTACAATTAATAAAATTTTATAAGTATTAAAGAATAGAGGTAAGAGATTTTATAATAGCTCTTTTATTTATGACATATGAGTATTTTGAAAAAAAAACAACTAAAGAATAGGTTGGCGGAACCACAAAAGACTTTCTTATAAATACATACGCACCTTACTCACCTTTTATAACTGCCATGCTTACGTTCTCCATAAAAACAGAAATTCTCTTTTAGTGATACTTTACACAAGATCATGAAGTGGGTTCAAATTTAATTAAAGGCAAAATACAATACAATAATCCACAAATATTGCCTCAAGTGAGTTTAAAGATTTCTAAACACTAGTGCGAAACCGGGCTCTGCCGTTGCGATCGCTTTACAGGTCTTGAGACGAAAGTAAGAAGGGACTTACGCACACAGTAAGTAAAAACAATTAATATGCCTGTAACTTTCCCCCAAATGGGTGTATCTTAAAACTAACCTCACCATTATTTTTCTAATTAAATTCTAGCCCGAAATTATGTATCATATTACCCTATTCCCATTTTGTAAACTTGACCTTAATTCAAAATGGTGGATTTCAAGATGGCTGCCATCAAGGTCATATCTATCATACGACTTCCCCCAGGACTTATATGTATCCACATGGTTTTTCTTCAGTTTTCTTCATTAACGCTCCGTTTACAAAGGGTAGTAAGGGACTTCTGTAGTAATCTCTAATAACCACATCACAACTCTTAAAAGTTATTAAAAAAATAGAAAACATGCACCATGGCAAAAATTTGTCATCACAAGTAATGATGCATACATGCCTTCTATCAGCAAAAAAAGTTTCATTGAAATTGGAGCCGGACATTTGAGTGATGTCCCTTGTGGGATGTTTTTGAACGTGACGTCAGAGCACATCGCCCCCCTTCCCGGAATTTACGGGAATTAGGTGACCTGAGTGAGCACATGTGGTGCCAGCTCTCTCCAGCGACCTATCAAAGATCATTGCGTGTATGCCAAGACGTGTCGCCGTTTTTATCCATGCCAAAAGTGGACATACTGACAATTAGGTAGGTAGTCATGATGGTCTGGCTGATGTGTGCGTATATTTTAACTCGTACATTTTGTCTCGATTCGAATTTCGAGACGTCTCGACTCGAATTCGAGTCGAGTCGAGACAGAGACTGTCGAGTCGAGACACGAGTCGAGACAGAAACATATTTTCGAGTCGAGACACGAGTCGAGACAACATTTTCTCGAGACGAGTCGAGACAGGCTTAAATCTCGACTCGACTCGACTCGAATGCATCCCTACCCTTCTACTTACTTCCTTTCCTTTTCTATTTCTAAATGAAAGAAAACGGAGTCATGACAGAGTAGTCGCTATTGGCGCGGTCAATAAGTTGTTTCGATGAGTTTCTTCGGAAGTCCGATATGGGATAATTAACCATGAGATGAGTATGCATTGAGGGACGAACAATAACAAGAAAGTTTATTGAATTTTACTTTATTGGAAAATAACCATGATTTCAATTAGTAGGTGATGTTTCGTAATCGTCCTCGTGGAAAAATTAATTTTAGCGACTTCTATACACTACAATCAGTCTTCGTTAACAACTACTTAGTTCTTAGTTTTTTAGTTTTTTTTTGTCTTTTTCCGTTTTCTTTCAATAGTCATTAAAAACCCTGAATACTATTGTTGGGTCAAGCTCTGGTGGTTGATATAGGGCTTATTGAACATAAAAATGATACAAAAGAAAGAGATAGATATCGCCATCAATACCCAAAAAATATGTTTCAAAAGGTATCCGAACTTAGTGAAAATGCTGGTGTTAGCCTATAGAATGGCGGGGGGATACCGGAATTTAAAGAATTCAGGCATATTTATCGGAATATAAAATCACAGTATATGACGGGATATCGGGGGAAAATATTTTTTGAGGGTCACGGTCATGGGAAACGGATTAATTTGTTATATATTAACAATCATTATAACGTGATCACTAGCCTAACAGCAGCCTTTTCATGCGGATACTATTGCGAAGAATGCAACAAAAAATTTCAGACTAAAGACCGGCACGTGGGGAAGTGTAAAGCTTTATGCAATAAATGCCAAAACAGACCACCATGCACGATTATAAAAAGTGTAATTTACTGCGGGAAATGCAATAGATACTTTTATGGGGCTCAGTGCCTCAAAAACCTAAAGGATTCATTGTGTGATATTCTGAAAGTGTGTCCTCAATGTTGTAAAGCATACGCGGTGAAAAAGGGCGGAATCCGCATGTCTGTGGGGAAGTATTCTGCACAGGGTGTAATAATATGATGCCGTCAGGGCATTTATGTTACATTCAGCCGTGCCGAACGCGTACTCCACAGAAATGGTTATTAGTGTTTTACGACATTGAGTGCCGCCAGGTTAAAGAAGTAGCCGGTGGTATTTTTGAGCATGAGCCCAACCTGTTGGTTAGCCAACAGGTGTGCTACTGTTGTAAAAACAGTGCGAGTGAACGGTGTGGTGTATGCGGCGTTAGAGAACATGTATTTTATGGGGACAAATGCATTGTCGAGTTTTTAGATTATTTAGCACAAAGGCGTTCTGAATTAAATAAAATAGTCGTTGTAGCTCATAACGCAAAGGGTTACGACGGCCATTTTGTTTTACGCGCGATGATGCTTGATAAAGAGTGGACGCCGCGAATAATTATGCGAGGGTGCAAAATTTTAGCGATGGAATATTTATATTTAAAATTTATTGATAGTCTAAATTTCTTACCAATGCCTTTGTCCAAATTAGGCGACGCGTTCGATTCGCCCGTCTCGAAGGGTCATTTCCCTTCTTTATTCAACACAAAAGCTAATCAGGAGTATAGGGGTGCTTTACCTGGCATTGAGTATTACGATGTGGGGGGCTTAAAAAAGAAACAGAAAGAGAAGTTTTTGCGTTGGTATAATGAGGAAAAGGAAATACTTGGAGAGACGGGCTTCATTTTAAAAGAACAGCTTATTAAATACTGTGTAAACGATGTGAACGTGCTGCGCAATGCGTGCATAAAATTTATGAACGAATTTGAAGTTATATCTGGTGTCAACCCGTTCCTAGAAAGTATAAGCATTGCCAGCGCGTGCAACTTAATGTATAGAAAAAAGTTCTTGCGAACAGACACCATTGGTATTATCGCACATAGTGGGTACAGGTGGCGTGATAACCAATCTGTCGGCGCCGTTCAATGGCTCGTGTACGAGGCTGACCGATTAAAAACCCAAATCCAGCATTCTGGTAACGGACGAGAGGTTGTGGTGAGAGGTGGGTATAAAGTGGATGGTTATGCGCGCCATAATGGTGCAGAACACGTTTGGGAGTATCATGGGTGTCTATTCCACGGGTGCCGGGAGTGTTACCCCACAGGTCGTGATAACACCATATATAACGATGCATACACTACTTTTAATATGCGTTATGACAATACTGTAAACATAATTAATAGATTAAAAGAGCTGGGGTATATAGTGCATGAAATGTGGGAATGCCGGTGGCGCGAGTTTCTGAAAGAACACCCGACAGTGAATATATTTGTAAAAAGCCACAGCATGGCTAAGAAATGCCCAATTCATCCGCGGGATACCCTGTATGGCGGCAGGGTCGACGCCATGAAACTTTACAAAAAGGTGAAAGAGGGAGAACGTATCATGTATACCGATATAATCTCCCTTTATCCTTATTGTTGTAAGGTGAAAAAATATCCTGTGGGTCATCCTAAAGTTTATGTGGGTGATGACGAGTGTCCTGATTTCGGAATTTGAGGGAATAATAAAGTGCACCGTATTAGCCCCGGATAATCTCTACCACCCGGTGCTGCCCTATCGGAGTGGTGAAAAGTTATTATTCCCCTTATGCCGAACATGCGCGGACACTCTTAATGACGAAGAAGAATGCATGCATTCGGATGAGGAGAGAGCTTTGACTGGAGTATGGGTTGTAGACGAAGTGCGGGTAGCTGTCGAGAAAGGATACAGAGTGCTAGAAAAACACGAGGTATGGAGCTATGAGGTTGTAATGTATGACGCTGAAAAGAAAGAGGGCGGTCTTTTCACGGAATACATTAACCTGTTTATGAAGATCAAGACCGAATGTAACGGTTGGCCTGCAGGATGCGTCACTGAACAACAAAAAGACCAGTTCATACAGGAGTATTATGAGAAAGAGGGTATCCAATTAGAGAAAAGATCATGCGCAACAAACCTAAGAAACGAATTTCAAAGCTAGAGGTAAACAGCCTGTGGGGTAAGTTCGCACAAAAACAAAACATGGAGCAAATCGCTATCATTAAAATTCCCGAGGAGTATTTCGATAAATTAACAAATCCGAATATTGAAGTTAAATCGTGTATTCCAATCGGCGACAAATTCCGTGTGCTCAACTGGATGTTAATGAAAGCGTTATTGCTCCTGCTAAAAATATTAACGTGATAATCGCAGCATACACCACGACACATGCTCGCCTCGAGTTATTCCGTTATTTGGATTTACTTGGCGAGCGTGTGTTATATTATGATACCGACAGTATTATTTACACTCAATCGTCTGGTGAGCCACAGTTAAAAATAGGAGTGCATTGAGGGGAATGGAAGAATGAGTTGGCAGAATATGGTCCGGATGCATATATCGAAGAATTTTGTGCTGGTGGTCCCAAATGTTACGGCTATTTCGTTGTTAACACTCTTAATGGTAAAACAAAGACAATATGTAAAATCAAGGGAATCACACTTAATAATAAAACATTGAAATATGTTAACTTTTAACAGATGAAAGATATGATTTTAAATAATTCACCTCTATTAGCGTTCCTCTCGGACAACAAATTGTACGTACTAAAGATTATAAATTGATTACTAAACCGGAGGCGCATAAAATCTATCAGGTTACTGCTAGTAAAAGAAAACGAATAGAAAATTTTGATACACTTCCCTACGGGTATAAAAGAAAACGAATAGGGTAAATACAGTATTAGTTTTTTAATTAAGTAGAGAGAGAGAAAGAGTGGTGAAAAAATGGATAATCAAATTTTAAATCGAGGTATGTGTTGGTCTAGCATACGATGATGAGGGAGAATTTTCTGTTATTATAACTTTACATAATTACTATGATCGTATTCGTCTTTCACCTGATGAGTGGTATACTTTTCTATCATTTTATTTATATATTGAAAACTACTTTAATGCCGTTACAAATTCTTCATTGTCTACACAATTTTCCATTAGTGAAAATTATGAAATTTCATTGTCAGATACTCTTAAAGGCATTCGTCAGATGACGATAGTAATGGTCAGGTAAATTTCTGTGTTTATACATGGAGAAAACTCCAGCTTTATTTGCCGTGCATTCAGCGGGCCATAATTACTTGTTCTCAATTATGTAAAGATGTAACAAAGCAACTGGCTGAACGTATCGTACTAGAAATATTCACATTTTTGAATCGTAATAATAATAATATAATAATATGTTATTATATTCATAATTATTTTGTGGTGTATCAGAATATGGAGTTTCAACATCCATTTACTTGTATTATAGCTGGCCCCACTGGGTGTGGTAAATCATATTTTGTAAAAGAGTTTTTAAAACATTATGCCGAAAAATGGAAAAATATAGTATGGTGTTATGGTGAGTGGCAACCTCTGTATGAAACTCTATCCTCAGGTTGTACATTTAAAGAAGGGCTCCCCAAAATAGATGATTTTTCAGCACAAGCTGGCCCACATCTTGTAATTATTGATGATTTAATGCGAGAATGTGATACACGAATTGTTGATTTTTTAATAAAGGTAGCCACCACCGAAATTTAAGTGTTATTTTTATAACGCAAAATATTTTTCACCAAGCTAAAGGTATGCGAGACATATCATTAAACTGCCATTATATAATATCTTTTAAAAAACCCAGAGACCATGCTCAAATTAATTATCTAGCACGCCAATTATATCCTGGTAACAAAATTTGTACAGGAGGCCTATCACGACGCAACTCGAGATCCTCATAGTTATTTGGTTTTTTGATTTAAAACAGGGCACTCCCGACGAACATCGTGTTCGAACAAAAATTTTCCCCTCAGATTTTTACAATTATGTTTATATACCAGTAAAAAAATAATCTCCATAACTTTTATATTTTAATACTCAATTTTAGTATAATAGTTACAAAAAAATGATTAGCAAAGAGAGTGCGCATTTACTAAAACTTTTAGCAAAGGCAAAACCTAAAGTACGCCAAGCAATTTTACAAAATGCTGATCCCGAATGAATTTGCTCTATTTGTGAATGTTCCTATAACGTATTGCATGGAAATGTTCCGTTAAATAAAAAAGCGAAAAATAAATTTAAAAGATATAAAAAGGAATTGAGGTATTTAGTGAAAAAAGGTCCATCATTAAAACAAAAGAAAAAACGAATAATTGTACAAAAAGGTGGGTTTCTTACTGCTTTACTTGCACCTATTATTGAAGGTATACTATCTAGTTTCATTAAATAATTATGCAACATGCACAAAAACTTGTTTTAATTGCACCAGAAAATTGCACCAATATCAAACTATATCTAATTTAGATGATGAGATGAAAAATATTTTAAATAATAAAAATATGAGTGTTGAAGAAAAATGGATACGATATAAAGAGGTGTTACAAAAATATTTACACATAGTGCAAAAGCCTACTGCAACAACATCAACTAGTGTTGGTACTAAGAAGGAGGAGGACGAGGTGGAGGAGGATGAAATACTATCTACTCTCCCCGAAAATTGTCTGCGTAAATCAAGACCTTTATTACGTAAATTAAAACAAAATTCCAACACTCAATGGGATGACAATGGTAATGTTAATATTTATAATAAATTAATTCCTGGTGCTAATATAGTAGATCTAATAGCAGATTTTGTCAAGTGTCGCAAGAAAAATATTCCCCCTACAGGTTGGGAACCCTTTGCTTTACTGTTAGCAAAATCCAATATACCTTTAGAGTATATAGGTAACCCACAGCGTATAGAATATATTCGTAAGCTGACATCATCTGCCGCTGCTGCTGATCCAAAACAGGAAGAAGAAGAGGAAGAAGAGGAGCCACCACGTAAACGTAAAGTTGTCAACAGATGGCGTGATTATAAAATATGAAGAAGCTGGCCGATATTTATTACAACCCTTCACACCCTGCCTCGTTTTCAACTGCTACGACATTATGAAGAGCTGTGAAGAAATCAATTCCTTTACACAAGGTGCAACAGTGGGTAAAAGAACAGCCGGCTTACACTCTGCATAAGCCAGTACGTGAAAAGTTTCCACGTAATCCCTATTTAGTGTTCAACATTGACGATCAGTGGCAAGCTGATTTAAATGATATGCAAAGTCTGCAGAAGTATAATGATAGTTACAGGTATATTTTAACAGTGATTGATTTGTTTAGTCGTTATGCATGGGCTGTGCCTGTACGTACAAAAACTGGTGAAAACATTATAAAAGCATTTAAGCAAATATTTGCATCTTCCCGTCGTAGACCCTTACGTCTACAAACAGATAAAGGTACAGAGTTTGTTAATAAACCATTTCAGTTATACTTAAAAAAGCAAAATATTAAATTCTTCACAACACAAAACTCCGATATTAAGGCAAGCGTAGTGGAACGTTTTAATCGAACTCTTAAAGAACGAATGTGGAAATATTTTACATCAAAGAAGACTTACCGATACATAGATGTGCTATCGAAACTTGTTCAGGCATATAATTCTAGACCACATAGAGCTCATCAATTACCACCCGCCAGTGTGAACCAAGACACTTTTCAACAAGTTTGGGATAAATTAATTAAACCGATACCTCATACTAACATTACAAAATATGAAAAAGGTGATACTGTACGCATTACTAAAGCAAAACGGCATTTTGAAAAAGGGTACAAAGAAAAGTGGACTGTAGAAATATTTAAAATAAAACAGGTCATACCTAAGAAAAAGAAAGTGGTTTATGTGTTGGAGGACTTAAATGGTGAAGTAATTGATGGTACATTTTACGAAGAGGAACTACAAGGAGTGCCTCTGCCGAAACTTTATGAAATAGACGAAATTTTAGAAGTTAAAGGTAAACTTGTACTTGTTCGTTGGCGGGGATACCCCCTTCCTTTAATTCATGGATTCCTGTGTCGCATTTAAAAAACATTTAGCCACAATACAATATTATAAACGACTGTTATATTTGTGTATATAGGAAAAAAATAATAATGAATGATCCATATTTTAAATACTATACGCATCAAGCAGGAGGTGGTTATAATGTGTATAGGGGTGACAATATCAAGAAGGTTATGGTATTGGAAGTTTTTAGGTGGTTTATTTCGAAGTGTATTTCCATTAATTGAACAAGGAGCAAAAACTGTTGGTAAAGAATTGTTACGTACAGGAATTAATGTAGCTGGAGATGTATTAGGTGATAATAGACCTATTGACGAAGCTTTAATATCCGGTTGGCAAGAAGCTAAAAATAATTTAAAAACTAAAGCTCAAAGTAAAATATATCAAGTATTGGAAGGATCTGGAAGAAAAAGAAAAGAAGTTCATTTTGCAAAGACTGGTGGTAAAAAGAAAAGGAAGAGGGAGAGTGATAATTTTGATTAATATAGAACAGAGTACTAGCTTTTATCTTACATTACCGAGTAACAGTTCCGTGGAGTATTTTCCACAAAATACTTTGTCATGTTATACTACCAAATTATATCATCCATTGGTGCTAGAGAAAGGTGAATGGGAGACGGCAGTTGTTGAAGTACATTATACAAATATTTCAGAATGTTTCCAAATATACTAATAATATTTATTACCGTCTCATGAATACAAAAAGCTGGAACATAACTAAAATCTTACCAGGACACTATTATAATGTTGATGATATTCTATCTCAAATTAATCATAAAAGTGATATATTAAATTTACAATTAAAAGTTAAAGGGATATAGTATACGTAAAGCCGCGTCAGTTCCCGAAGAAGCTGGACGCTCATACTTTCAGGAATTATTCATTGAGTATCTACGAACTTACCAAGGGGGTAACAAAGCGACTTTGATTTACTTATCGACTGATACGAAAATAAAACAGAACGTACCTGAACTTCATATCTGCATGTGTAGTGCCCTTGTACTTTATCTATGACTATGTGTGTGTAAGGGGGGGGAGTTTAACGCATATCGCATGTCTTGTGCACATGGATACTTCTTACTATTGCACTACGTAGAAAATTTATGGTATTTCATGTAGAAGTGGTAATAGAACACAGAAGAAACGCAGATCACGACGTTCTCATGTATACTATTACCAGTTAAAGCATCAGTAAAACGAATTGAAGTCAGTAGAGTAATAAAATATCAAGAGAAGCATATAGAAGTACGTCTATCTCCTGAACTAGCCAGAATACTAGGCTTTGATCACATACAACAAGAAGATATTGCAGTTGTGCACCATGCTCGTTATCCACCTGATTTACAAAAATCGCTACCTACACTTATGTATATTTACAGTGATATTGTAGAACCACAAATGGTGGGTAACACCATAGCTCCATTGTTACCTATTATAAGTACACATATTACAGAGTATGGTATTAATAATGTACATATTTTTGACAATCCTCATTATGTCCCCGTGCAACGTAAACAATTTGATCAAATTATTATTGATTTAAGAGATAGTACAGGCCACTTCCTTTCCAACATGGCAGTGTATGTGTAAAATTACATTTTCGCAAACGTAATACGGTATTATAAATTTTACCATGTGTGAATATTAATAGTAAGAAAAAGAGAAAAAATGCAGTGTGAGTGTATGAAATCAGAATTAGATCTATTTGCTGGTTTACCCACTCAAACCAGTATTATAGGTAATAAAATAGTTCCATATAAGCCTGTGGCTTCGATATCTGATAATGCACCAATAGAATTTGTTGTCCCCGGTTATGGGGATGACTATATAGACTTACCGCACACAATGTTTTATATTAAAGGTAAAATTACTAAATCAAATGGTTCTAATTTAACTTCTGCCGATAAGAAAATCGGCCTTGTAAATGATTTTCTCAATGCAATGTTCAGTGAAGTGCAATTATATTTAAATAATCAACTTATTTCCTACTCTTCACATACATATCCATATCGATCGTACATTGAAAAACTACTAAATTATAATGCTGAAGCTAAATCAACGCATCTTCAAACATCAATGTGGTTTAAAGATACTGCAGGGCATATGGACAGTGTGGCCGATAGTAATGTAGGATTTAAACAACGTTTTCTTCTCACTACTTTAAGTCAGTCATTTGAATTATTGGGTTATATTCATGCTGATATATTTAATCAGGAGAAATTTTTACTGAATGGTGTACAACTGCGTATTAAACTAATTCCAGCTAAACCTACATTTTGTCTAATGGGTGACGCAGATGCTGATGGAAAAGTTGTAATCACAGATGCAACATTGCTTGTGAAAAAGGTTGATGTATCACCAGCCATTAAAATAGCACAAAATAAAGTATTACAAAATCCTAAATTTAGAATAAAATATCCTATAACAAAAGTGCAGGTGAAGACAGAAACTCTGACACAAGGAATTATGGATAGTACACTTCCAGATCTGTTTTCAGGCATAGTGCCTAAACGTATTATTATTGGGTTTGTTAGTAATACTGCTTTTAATGGTACTTACCAGACAAATCCGTTCAATTTTCAGCATTTTAATATGTCATTTTTTACATTGTATGTTGATGGAAAGCCTGTGCCATCCAAACCACTACAACCGGATTTTGATAATAAGCTATATATACAAGCATATTCTACGTTATTTACAGGTTCAGGTATTTATTATTCTAATCAAGGTAATGATATTTCACTTGCCGAATATCCTAATGGTTATACTCTACTGGTGTTTGATTTAACTCCCGATTCTAGTGCTAGTGCTGCATTTCATACTAGTCCACAACGGCAAGGAAGTGTACGTCTAGAGGTTCATTTTAAAGAAGCACTGCAATCTCCTGTAACAACAATTATTTATGGTGAATTCTATTCAGAATTAGAAATTGATTTCCAGAGAAAAATATATATTAATTAATTTTAAAATGTTAAATACAATTGAACTTTATGAAGCATTACAACAAAATTTACCTAAAGATGATTTTATTGGTGTATATGCTGAAGATGAGTTACCTCTGTTTATTCATACATTTCCAGCCGCCATAATTATAAACACTGATTCTAGTGATAAGCCTGGTGAACATTGGGTTGCTGTTTATATATCTAATATGTGTGTGGGACAGTATTTCGATAGCTATGGTATACCTCCCTATATACAACATCATATAAGGTTTTTAAATATGTATCCTAATGTGCCTTTAATTTTGTTTGCTTTGGATGCCAAAATTTTCCTGGACAGAACACTGATTATATGTCAAAACAAATGCTGACTAAACTAGTTTTTCTATACTATATAATTTTTTTACCAGTGTGGAGCTGTGATTTCGTTGAATTTTAGACCCTGTGACAAGTAATAGTTCGAGATATCAATGAAAAAACCAATATTTCGTACGCATTGCTTCGATGACACATAGATCCTATCTCCAAAACTGATGAAGATATCGGAATCATACAAAAACAAATAGGGATTATATACGTATCATATTCATTGCACTCAGAGGTCCCAGTATTCCGGAATTCGTATTCAAATTTCTGTCTTCTCATTAAATTGAATTAATTTAAAGCTGCTTGCTTTCACAACAATGCAATTAAGCGGGAAAATAGATAGGTGTTTTCACAAATTTGTTTGGCTTCTTTCTTTCACTCTTGGCTGGGTCTTGCGTGTGTGTGTGTGTGTGTGTGTGTGTGTGTGTGTGTGTGTGTTTATATCTCGGTATAATAAACGGTTCTGCGAACTCGAAATATTTTAACAACCGGTTCTCGCGAACCAGCTGAATAGCACCACTGCTTCTTGCTCAGATAAGCTTAAGAATGAACTTATCAACTTATATTCCGACAGTAGCAAACACATTTCTCTTCCTGAATTATTGAAAATATTCTCAGTAATGAACTTCAAAGCTACTAAATATGGCATTGAGTATTCCATCAACTTCAGCTTCTTGTGAACATTCAATGAGCCCTGAAAAGAGTGAAAACGTATTTAACGAACAACACAACATATAAAAGACTTTCTGAATTACGGATACTTACAATAAAGAACTTGTGTGGAAGCTTTGTAGAATACCTGAATTCAAAGAAAGAGCTATTAATATTTTCGCCGAAATGAAGAACAGGGTATGGAACTAATTTACAAGACTATGGTATAAGGTATTTGTTTTTTACTTCCATTTTTAGTTCTGATATTTCGTATTGTATAAAAGCTGTTGATGTACACTAATCACTACATCAAAGAAGATTATCTCTGATAATTCATAAATATAGTACGGTACTGTGTTAATGTTTGAGTTTTCAATATTCTTTGTAATATATGTTTACTCTGAATTTCATAATTAGTTAAATTTGGTGTATAGTATGTTTTTTTTCAGAATTATAGATTCTCGAATGGTACCACATATCCTCTTCATATATATATATATATATATATATATATATATATATATATATATATATATATATATATATATGGGACATTCTATTTGAAATGGGACTTTTGATGTAACTGATATGCTGAGGGGCAGGTAGAAATCAAAACACGTTGAAATTGTGTAAGTACATACATTGCAAAGGTAACTTGAAATTAATAATGAACTCAGTAATATTTTTATAATTTTATTTTGAAATATTGATGTCAAAATAGGTGATATGTCACCTTCGTGCGCTGTAACTACTTACAGTTTTACTTGAATGATTCGAAATTATTCAAGTAAATCGAAGTACTATCTTTTATTCGCCAAGTAAAAGACGGCTTATTTAACCTATGAATATCAATGAATAGATGGAAATTGTATAAGGTAAAGCTTTTTTTATGCTGTTAAAAGTAGCATTCTTTTCTGTATCCAGTTTTTTGTCACCTCCGTGCTAATGCATTTTAAAAAACATATATGTCCGCCGTATTTCTCAACTTCATTTTTGTCGTAGTCTCAGGGCTTGTTAGTTTATGGAACTTTTCAAGGAAGACGTCAGTTAAGTGAGGTAAGTTTGTTGGTGGTGATTGTTCCTTTTTATTAGTCTGAAATCGCACTCGTTATAATTTGGTTCAACACAAGCTGTCAACTCCGTTCGAAATTATAAGGTATTTATAGATGATAATTTAACTTAGTTGAATCATAATTTTACTCTTGAAGAATTAATGCTGAAAATAAGGGCAAACAGAATTTAACCTTAGGGGTATATAATTTAATTTAGTTGAATCATAATCTTACTCTTGAAGAATTAATGCTGAAAATAAGGGTAAACAGAATCTAACCTTAGGGGTATATCTTAACCGTGCCATAATGGCGGAATTTGTCACCTCCGCGCGTATAAGGTAATGTCACCTCGTTCATTACTGCGTGTACGGAGGGGATGTGATCTGTAATATCTTCAAAATAGATAAAATTAATCGAAAGGTGGAAAAGCAGTATATTAGACAAGAGTATTTTGCATGAGATACCGTTATTACGGCTCACCTATCTGCTTTCGCTTTGCGAACATTTTATAGATACGACATTTATTTTCAAGTTAAATAATGGCTACAAAACGAAAGTACATAGGTGAGTTGTGTTAACGGTATTTCATGCAAAATAATATTGTCTAGTACAATGAGCTTCCACTTTTTATCCATTTTGAAGATATTACACAAAATCTGTAAAATTAGTGGAAGTTTAATTTCGTCACAATGAGGCCTCTTAACTAGCTATATTTTTAATGCTCAATCGTATTTCTTCTTCTTATAATAAACAATTACGAGGGGGGAATATAAACGGAATTTTTCTTCCTGAACATCAACAGTTGGTAGGACTGGCCGCTCGCTTCTGTTATGTTTAGGCGGGACCGCTGGGAATGGAGAGAGCGTGCTGTTAGATCTTTCCCGCCATTTCGTCAGTAACGCTCATGATGTCGGAGCAACAAGTGCACCCCTCCACTGAGCAACGCATAATTATAAAATTTCTTGCTCGTGAAGGAGTTACAGCGGCAGAAATTTGCCAGAGATTGACTGCACAGTTCGGGGATCAAACATTGTCAAGGACGCGTGTGTATGCCTGGCATAAAAAGTCAAGGAAGAACGAGAACGTGTGGAAAATCAGCAACACGATCGCCATCCTCGGACCAGCATTACCGATGAAAACATTCGTGCAGTTAAAGGCATTATTGACGACAATCGACGAGTAACACTATCAGAAATTGCAGAACAAATCGGAATCAGCTATGGGAGCTGTCAAGCAATCATCAACAATGACTTACAGTTCCGTAAAGTGTGTTACAGATGGGTCTCTCACATTTTGACCGAAAATCTGAAGTTGAGACGTTTGGAGTTCTGTCAGAGGCTTAAAGCAAGGTTTGCGGAAGAAGGTGATTCATTTTTGAGTCTGCTCGTCACCTGCGACGAAACATGGGTTCACAACTACACTTCTGAATCCAAATAAGCCAGTAAGGAGTAGCGGAGAAAAGGGGAAACAGCACCAGTGAAAACTAAGACTCGACTGTCAGCTGGCAAGGTTCTTTCAACCATTATTTATCGATCGGTGAGGCCTGTTGCTGATTGACTAGTGCTCTCAAACGGGTCGGGTCAGGTCAACTCGGGTCGGATCAGCTCGGGTCGGGTTGTCGGGTCGGGTCAGCTCGGGTCGAGTTATCGAGTCGGTCACTCGGGTTGGGTTATCGGGTCGGGTCAGTCGGGTCAGTTCACTTTGGTCAACTGAGTTTAGGTTGAGTTTAAACTCGGCTGGAGTCGAAAGCTGCTGTTTTTCAATTTTCAATTGATTTTATAGAAGCCATAAATCTATTTTGAATACTTGCAGCTAGTGTTTTTATGGTAAATGCTTATTTATGTGGAAGACTGATTTTACCAATCGACTGTAATATTAATATCTACGCCAATATGGAGTCTGGATTTAGAACAAAACTAGAAGTTGTTTAAGCAACACCAAAAGAGATATTGGATATGGACGACCAAGCCGAAGCAGGGCCGCGGTGGCTCAGTGGTAGAGAATTCATCTCTGGTGCATGGTGTCCAGTAGCGTAGCCAGAGTTTTTTTCAGGGGGGCCAATGAAGGGCCCAAGAGGATTTTGAGGGGACAATCTCCAATATATATATATATATATATATATATATATATATATATATATATATATATATATATATATATATATATATATATATTGGAGATTGTCCCCTCAAAAATCCTCTTGGGCCCTTCATATATATGTGTGTGTGTGTGTATTCAAGGTGAATGTTTCCATCTTTGTGGTTCATGATTTTACTCTTTGGAAAACAGTTAAAATATAAGAATTTAGTACCACAAACAACTACGATTCATCAATGCAATTGATTTCTAATATAAGTAAATAGTTATTTAATCATGGCGTTTAAAATACGTATAGATGGTTGACTTAAGTGTAAGCAAACACACTTTTACAGGTAAAGAAAATAACTTATAGGTTCATGTCTCTACTTGAAGAGGATCTTTCTATTCGTGTGGGCAACAGCAAACATATCCACAACTTGTTAAAGATCTAACGATTTAGCAATTTTCTTCTCAATGTAAAGTAACACTAAGTTTTTCAACCTATCATGAGTTATTGAATTGCGTATACAAGTCTTTAATCTTTTCAAAGAAGAGAATGACCTTTCACATGTAGCACTAGAAACTGATAAAATCACAGAGATAATACCTAGCTTGTACGTTGCTAGGAATGCGTTTTTGTAGACACAAAGAAGATCAACGAAATTCGTTAAGGAATCAGCTTTGGTTTTCTTCTCGTCTTCATACAACTTAATTGTTAGAGCAACCCCCATTATGCTTTATTTCTTGTTTAATTATGTTTTTCTTAAATTATACTTTATTGTTAATTTCAATGATTATTTTACATTAATCGTGTATAATGTATAATATTTATTATACATTAAATATTCTAAATATCTTGATCTATTTATTGATATTTTTTTGCAACTAGTTTCTCTCATATTTAATGAACTTTCTACTTAATTCATTGTAAAGAGATGTGCTTTGCTCGAATAAATTTTTTCTATAATTTGTGTGCGCCTTACAGGTACATATATACAGAAAGGGAAAGTAAAAGATGCCACCAAAAAGTACAGAAAGTGCTTAAGTTCAAAAAGTCAACATAACAATATAGTATGGAGTTTTTTCATACTATTCATTGTTGGCGGAAAAATTACTTCTTTTACTTTTTTTCTTTTCTCCACATCAAAGGATTACACCGAAAGTTTATAGAAATGAAAATAAGCTTTTCATTGTTGCATTGTTATATTCTCAATGATTTTGCATTGTAAATATTGGTTTTAAAAAATATTAACACAGTATGTTAAACTTTCAGTTAAAGAGAATTTTCCAAGAATTGTGCTATATATTTTAAATTATGCTTTATTTTCTAAAATTATGCTTTTAAAACTAGTTTCTTCTGGACCCTTAGACAATCACAATCATGTTCAAGGTACCAACCATATGTGTAAATTGCTGTTAAGCTTTATATGCTTTTTATGCTTTTGGGTTGCTCTATTAATTGCATTTGGGAGGATTTTGAGTTCTCACTTTAATGTTTGCAGATCACTCCATAATGCTGGCTTATAGGCTCGACAATGTTGTAATTTAAAAATAAAGCTTTTACTTTTTGAATGTAGAGTGGTGATTGATCTGATGATTTTGCAACATGAATCGAAGCGGTTTTCCATATCAGAGATTGTCTATCAATAGTAGGGAGAAAAATGTCTCTTGATAGATATATTATCTTTAGAAAATTCGTTTTCTGCATCCAATGAAGGAAAAGATTCATCCAAAATGAATTTTTGATATTTCGATGGCGGATGTCTAGTTCGTTTCCACGAGGAACCCCTATATTCTATTTGTTTCCGGCTCTGGAATTCGAGACCATTTTCTTTGCACATCTCCAAATATTCTTGATAAATTTGTTCGAATATTGTTCGTTGAGAGTCATATTTACCAGACCTCATCTTGGACAGCGTTTGAACTAGTGTATCTACAAGGATCAAACCTTCTGACATGTCTGCATCTACTTGAGATAATGCGAAACTCAAAGTTATAGCATGTCACCAGTAATCTTAATTTTAGCAGCCCGAAAACATTCCCTCGTGTACAGATCACACTAATTTTCCGGATGGAATGATGGAGGTAAATAAATATCAGAAGTTCCAGATTTGTTTTAATACCTCATGATAATATAATGTGTTGAAAACAGATTTTATGAAAAAAAGGAATAAATGGATATGATAATTTGTAAAAAAAAAAAAAAAAGTGATAGTGCTTAAGTGAATTATAAGAAAAAACCTTGAAAAGTAATCAAGAGGAACCATTAATATGTTTTTCCTTTGTTATAATAACTTGTCCTAAGGGACAAGGGTGATAGAAACTAATTAGAGAGACTTTATAATTGCAAAAAAAATCATAAAGCACTTAATTTGAAATTAAAGATTGATAACATTTGGTAATATAATGGTGATTCAGGCTGGCAGAGGGGGAGAGTAAAAACGGAGGCAACAGAGACATTTTTTTTTTTTTTTTAGCCATGTTCAAAGAGATTAACCTTGGACTTCGGGTGAGAGGTTACCATATACTCATGTGAGTTTCAATTGCTACCACTTGTAAAAGTTAGCTAAGAAAGACAGTTTGAGCATAGTTTTAGTTTCCTAGCGTAATTAGTTTTTGTGACAAGTAACTCGTATATGCAAATAACATCTTTAATATCATCTTGTATGTTAGAATTGTCTTTGTGTAAATAAAATTGTAATTAAGCATTTCGAGGTAAAACAGGTTCTTTTACTTAACTTCTACAAAGAAAAGATTAGAACTTACCTCTTAGAACTTATGCACAGATACGACAGCGTGGGATGCTGTCGGTCAGTAAAGAATATAATCTGAAGTCATCTACCATACGAAACTAAATATAATTGATTAATCATTTTTATTAATCAATAAATAGTTGTTTGGTAGATAAACTCATAATAATAATAATAATAATAATAATAATAATAATAATAATAATAATAATAATAATAATAATAATAATACCAAATTATTTAATGGATGCTATGGATTTGTTCTATGTCGCCATAATCAATGGAAATCAATTACTTAGTGCACCAAGACTTTTTTCGTCCAACACAAGTGTAATATTTTACTGCAGTGCATGTTATTTGTAAGTATCCATATCATATTTTAGTATGACTTTCAACATTGAAGCGAATGAGAATGCCGACTGATTTTCTATTTTTCTGGTTGTTTGTCAAAAACAAAGGAGATAACTAGATAATGGACAGAGGTTAAAATGAATGTCCAGGTGGCGAGGTCAATGCAAGCATCCCACAGATTTCCGTGAATTAGATCTTCCCGTACTACAAACTAAAAAGAGTGGAGCTATTTTATTCGGAACGCAACGGTATTCTGCAGTTTGTAACTTTGTTGTCGAGAGATGTTTTGGAAGTAGTTTCACTTGTAGCCACTGGCAACGCACCGTTTGTCGACCTATAATAGCATCATCTGTGTGTGTATGGGGGGGGGCACTAGGAAGGCCAAGAATTTGAGCAAGGGGGCCTGGCCCCCCTGGGGCTCCCTTGGCTCCGCCACTGATGGTGTCCATGGTTCGATCCCAGCTTGTGCTAAGTGGGCTTTGTGGTGTGGAAAAACTCCTGTAGTGTGTTTTCTCGGGGTTCTCCTGTTTCCTCCCACTTTCTTCATTCCACCATTTCATTCGTTTCTCATGGTCACCATATCCCTTAGCCTCGGTGCAGAATCGAGGGACCTTAAACTAAATATTTCATTTTATTTCACCAAGCCCAAGGACACCGATACAAGAACAAGATAAAGATTGGATATGCAAGACGAAGTGCATAATAATCTTGCTCTTGGCCTTGTTCTGGTGATCACCAAGTAGCGATGAGCGTATTTTCTTGCTTTCCGTATAGTACTGAAGACCATAATCAAAATCACACTTGGTCTTCATTTGTACCGATGAGGCGAGCATTCTTGGCTCTTGTATAGCATGAAAGATAACAAAGACTACGAAATGCAGGACCAAGACTTGACTGCAAGACAAAGGAAAGACGCAGTATTGATGACCAAGACCCAGGGAGCGGATTGTTTGAATTTCATTTGTTGGGCTGAAAGTGATTAAATAAAATTAGTACTTTATAATTAATTATCATACTGTATTTTTAAATTTTAAATTACAAAATTCATATTATGTATCTTCTTACGTGTAACTATATATACTTTAAAATACGTTTTAATTACCGAGAAAGAAAAATCAAAGTGGCACGGGTCCCGGAATCATAGGAACCTATTTTGGAATGAAAGTTGAAGGGTTGGAAAAAATCATAGTTGTTCTCCCGTTTCCTCAACCCTTATCATTGTAGTTAAACGATTTCCTTTTGTCTCCCCAAGATACTCTTGCTACTGCCTTCCGAGAAGACCCCTGCCGTCCGAGCAGGTGAGAACACTGACCTTGAAGAAAAATTTCGTTACATACAACTAAAGCAAAAAAAAAAAAAAATCTCCCACGTCGGACATTGGTATCAGTTATAAAAAGAAATAACTAAACCTCAAAAGTGCCAAATATTCATTAAGATGCATATACAAATCCCCCGCTTGATCTAGCTAGTGGTTAACGTGCAAGATTTCGGTACACGTGGTCCGGCCTTAATTCCCAATGTGAGTGCATTTTGGCGTTCACCCAGTGTCGTGACCTAGTGCTCTCAAACGGGTTGGGTCGGGTTGTCGGGTCAGGCTACTCGAGTCGGATTGTCGGGTCGGGTCAGTCGGGTCAGCTCGGGTCGGGTCAATCGGGTTAGCTGGGGTCGGGTTATTCGGGTCGGGTAAACCGGGTCGGGATATCGGGTCAGGTCAATCAGATCGGATCACGGTTCGGGTCAGTCGGGTCGGGTCAGGTCAGTCAATTCGGGTCACGGGTCGCGTCGGTCTTCAACCCGACCCGACCCGACCCGTTAAGAGCACTATGATTGACTTTTTACATAAGCGACGCACAATAAATGATGAATACTACTGCGAGCTGTTGAACAAGGCGAGAGTTACATATCGCTGCAAAAGACGAGACCAATCGCTCCGACAGATCCTCCTCCTGCACGACAATGCGCGACCCATACTGGAGCTCGAATTGTCTCGAAGTTACAGGAAATGCACTGGACTACATTTGAACATCCTCTTTACAGCCCGGACTTATCGCCCTGCGATTTCCATATATTCGGCCAAGGACGTGTAGTGCATATTACCGCTGTTACCGGCGGTAACGGTAAAAATATGACAGTTTTCCGTGGTTTTCATGTGTCTCTAAATTTCATCATCAACATGGGAAGATGTTTACATATTTTCCTTTTCTTTCTTTTTTTATTTAAAAAAAAGTTCAGACGGCCTATGCCACATTTACAATGTGAATGAACACATGCCAGCGCCAAATAGGAACATGCTGTTGTTGATACCGCAGATTTCAGAGGTAACGCGAACCTCGATAGCGGTCATTCACTCCAGAAGTACCTTTCAGCGTGCCAGCCAGAAGCATCTTGCGCGCTCGTATTTGGACTAGGGATGGCCAATTCCGGAATTTTTACTTTCCGGAATCCGGAAAGTAAAATCGGAAAATTCCGGAATTCGGAAAAATTCCGGAAAGTAAAATCGGAAAATTCCGGAATTCGGAAAAATTCCGGAATTCGGAAAAAATCCGGAATTCGAAAAAATTCCGGAATTCGGAAAAATTCCGGAATTTAGAAAAAATCCGGATTTCGGAAAAATTCCGGAATTTGGAAAAATTCCGGATTTCGGAAAAATTCCGGATTTCGGAAAAATTCCGGATTTCGGAAAAAATCCGGAATTCAAGAAAATTCCGGATTTCGGAAAAAATCCGGATTTCGGAAAAATTATTTTTTCTTTTTGTAATCCTAAGAATTTTGTTCAAACGCAAACGAACAAATTTCCTTTTTGTAATCCTAAGAATGTATGATGCAAATTAAGCTGAAACTTACATCCTAAAGTATACACTACTCAATCTTCCCATGGTTAATGAGATGTAGTCCAAAAGTACGATGTACTTCTAATATTTAATTTTTGTTTTACTGTGATATTGTTCAGAGGTAAAACATATATCACACTGAGATAAACAACTTGACATAATGAAGATGTTATCATACGTAGTTTTCCAGAAAATCGTGAGAAACTAATTTTTGTGAAGTTAAAATATGCGTCTCTTGTTGCCAGTGGGATGCAATTGATAACTTTTATGCTGGAATAGTCTTATTATTATTATTATTATTATTATTATTATTATTATTATTATTATTATTATTATTATTATTATTATTATTATTAATCGTTTATGTACTGTAAAAGAAAAATGTGAACCGTTAAGTAGTAGATTTTATCTGTTGTTTTTTGATATCTTCTAACAGTAATAACAAACTGCTTGTAAATACGCAATGATTATCAAGGACAATGGCATATTAATGTAAGGCAGACTAGCAATAAACAATAACAGATAAACAATAGTTGCAAAAAAAAAAAAAAGTAACTAACTTGGGCACGTCAGAATGTTCGCGAGAATATAGGGACGCATTGAGACTAGCAAAGAGCGTGCTATTATCATTACTCATAGGACCGTACGATGGAGGCATTAATGTTAATGGCTCTAATGAGCACTTACTTGCTCTAACGGTTAACCTCATTTTTGAGATGATTCTTAGAAGGGGCGTGTTGGCATGCAGTTAGAAGACCTATATCCATTATTTAAAAAGCACACGTTATCTGTGGAGTACTAACGATTTGCGTCACTATCGAACACTAACGTAGCACTAGCGACGTTTAAAGTCGAAATTGGAGTCTGACATAAGTGGCTTGTCAACTTCACGGACATTATATTTTCCTTGAATGAGAGAATTTTGCGCCCAGGAAATTTGCGCCCTACCACAAAAATAGGAAAAAGTGCGCTCGCAATATATTTGCACTGCGATGTTTGCGCCCTACCCCAAAAAGAGGGGAAAATGCGCCGGCTATATATTTGCACTGGGATGTTAGCGCCCTACAATTCAACTTATTTTTGTATTGTGTAAAGTAACTTCCACTCACACTTGAACTAGGCTTGCCTATCATCGTCTCAGTGAGTTACTCCATCCGTTATAATATTCCGAACAAATGAAAAAAAATACAATTTTAGTTCACTAAAGGGCAATCCATACAAATACAATTTTTCATTATACTACAAAATTTACAAAAAAGTATAAATGACTGATATATAATTATTAATATAATCAAAGAGTATAATTTAATCTACAAAAGGTTGTTTGGCTCTACCCAGATATCTCTGTTCACAATCCTTGCGAGTTGTTTGGCTTTTCAGGACACAAAATATAGAAAAGAAAATGTAAAGTGAATGTAAAATCAGTTCAGTAATATTATCAAGAAAACTATGTACAGTGTGTTTACTTGCTGGAATTCAAACACACAATTGCGTTCAGTTGTTCTTTCAGAAAAAAATGTTCCGGGGGGCACACTTAGTATTCCGGAGGGGGGTCACTGCTGGTACTATTCTATTTATTATTATATTATAGACGTATTATTTTGATCTCCTCCGAGGGGGCACTCTGAGAGCTCTGGGGAGGCCAGTGTTCCCCCAAAATCATCTCTGGAAGAAGCAGTGGTTGCTTTGATCCGTTGTGTTCTTTTGGCTTATATTGAAGTTTATTCTCCCCTTATATAGCCACAATGAAAATAAATCACAAATGGCATGGTTGTGGGGGAGGATTGTTTATGCTGTATGTAATGTCAGCCCCTCCGAGCAAATGCGTCCAATAGGTTCTTTTATTTCGCAGGGCTCAACTTCCCGGTGGAGGTACATCGCAGGCGCAATTTTCCCTGTTCTTGAGGTAGGGCGCAAATTTCCCAGACGCAAAATTCTCGACACCGTTCGAATGACCTCGGAAAACTATATCTTTTTCAATACTTTTTTATATTCTTTTACTCGAGATTTCTTCATAGCTTCTAATTAAAATACTTACTAATATATCCTCATTTTATTGTCCTAACCAATCAATATGGGTATGTTGTCAGTAAAATATTTAGATTGATCGAGCCTCTGGTGTGTAACCACAGTATTTCATATCATCCCCCCATTTAGAAATCTTGGCTAAACGAACCAATATATGTTGCCAATAAAATAGTTTAGAATGATTGAGCCCCTGGTAAATAACCACAGTATTTCGTGACAGACACCCCCCCTTCCTATTACCATATTCTAGCTACATGCCTGACTCAGCTAATTCTCTACATTCTTTACCAAGCACACATTTTCTAAAGCGGAAAATGCTCTCTAAATACCTAAGCTCATTATTTTCAGCAGATGCACAAATTGGGTAACATTCTATCTACATGAATGTTATATATATGTCGATTACTGGAAACCGCTTCTCGCTATCTATTACCATATTTACTATATAATGATTAACGTTAAAACCGGAAATGGTTGATTTGTACCGCTTCCGGTTTGAATATTACATTCATCAGGGAACTCGATTCTTAACTATTGACTCTGTACATCATGGCCAAAATTGATTGGTAATCCATCAGATAGTTCTTGAGACTGTTTGCTTCACTGACGGACAGAATGAATATATGGCTATACAGTTTTGATAAACTAAATTCGTTAATGAGTGATGATGGAACAAATATAAGAAAGGTAGGCCTTCCACCGGGAAAATTTTCGAACACAAAATTAGCCATCGAAAACCCACATGTCCTGGATTAGAATACCATAGATGAAAACTCTACCACTGAGTCATCAATCACCCGCTTATTAGTTTTATTAATTATTATATTAATATAAATTAATGAATGCCTGCTTATGTTAATTATTGAACAATTACATTGTACACTTCGTAAAGTCAAAAATTATAAATTTGTATTTACTGTACATACAGTGAGCGCAGAAAGTGTTCGTACACTTATGCTATTGAAACGAGAATGCCTGCGAAAAAGAAACAGAAAATTTAAGAAGTGTAATAACACACACAATGTGAATAATGAAAACTAAGCTTTATGAATGTATCAATAAAGAACCACAAAGACAAGTTTAATGGTCAGAAAGTAAATAAATTCCGTAGAAAGTGTATAGAGTAAACGCAAAAAGTGATCGTACACCTGACGTACGAATACGAAACGAAGATACCACAACTGGGGTTCACTAGTATTCACCTGAGTATACACCTCTGTATAGCATGACGAGTAACAGAATGAGTTTAGTTGTGAATAGAAGTGAAAAAACTGCACGTTGGGCTGTCAAAGTGGGAAGCAACCGAACAGAAACAAATGAGGAGACAAGAAAAGTAATTATTAAATTGCATAAGAAGGGTAAGTCTTTGAGAAAGATAGCAAACCTTGCAGACAGGCCTCGTACAACAGTACAAACAATAATTGCGATGTATAATGTTTCTATCACTGTGCAAAAAAAAAAAAAAAAAAAAAACTGGAAGACCAAGACTGTTGAGCGAACAAGATAAACGTTACATTATTAGGGAAAGAAAAAAGGTTCCAAAAAATAGTGCTGTGCAATTGGCAACGGATCTGGAAACACGCGGTGTTAAAGTATCAGCCAGTACAGTGCGGAATATTTGCAAGGTATCATGGTTGGATAGCCAGGAAAATGTTCTGGGTGAACAAGACAAATCGTATAAAGAGACTAAAGTTTGAAAAAGAGTATAAAGATAAGGGATCAGGCTTCTTTCTGGAATAGGGTCATATTTTCGGACGAAAGTAAATTTAACTTTATCGAGTCCAATGGGAGGCGTATTGTATGGCGCAAGGTGAATACAGAGATGAATCCTCAAAATCTCGTCCCTAAAGTAAGACACGGAGGAGGGTCCGTGCTCGTCTGGGGTTGTATGAGTGCCTCAGGGGTGGGTCGTCTCCACCTTATCGATGGAGTGATGATCCACAAAGTGTATATTAACATATTAAAGGAAAATCTCCATACTAGTGCGCAGAAGATGGTTCTTGAAAACAATTTATTGTTCAGCAAGACAACGACTCCAAACATACAGCGGAAAATACTCGATTGTGGCTACTCTATAATACCTTGAAACAGCTTCGCACACCTCCCCAATCCCCAGACATGAACCCCATAGAACATCTATGGTCTGTTCTGGAGACAACAATCAGAAGGCACAGCTTCTCTACTCAGGGCCGGCGCTAGCAATTTTGCCGCCTTGGGCGGTGCTTTCACATGCCGCCCCTTTAATCCGCAAACCTTATTTTGACATATAACGTTCAAGTGTCATTTAAAAACATGTATAAAATGGAAAAGTAAAAAAAAAAAAAAAAAAAAAACCTACCTTTCTGGAATGTTCACGTAATATTTAAACGACTCTATACTGACACAATATTCAGTATGCTCGATTTCGCTGTATATCTGTAATATAGAGCAGCGCATACAGAAAATAAAATTTTAAAAATATACTTTAATCATGACTAAGAATTTTAATTTTTAGGCTTATTTTATATCAAAAGGCGTTTTCAACAGAGTATGGAGCAAGAAGATAATACAGTAAATAAGATATTATGGTAAATGTAAGTGATTAGCTTAAGCCTTATAATGTACTAAAACACAATAGACATACATAAAATTAACATATCTTAATTGAAAGAAACTTTTCTTGCTTTGATATGAGCAAATTTCTTTATCACATCACGTAGTCCAATGTTTTAGCCAATTTGTGTTCTATTGATATCGTCGCTAGACCACTCAAGCGCGTTTCAGACATAGAAGAGTGTAGATAGTTTCTAATAAACTTAAGTTTCCAAAAACTTCTTTCTCCACTTGCCACTGTTACAGGCAAGATTAACAAAATTCTACGTGCAATACTAACATTGGGAGCAAAGTCATGTTCCTTAATTATTATTATTTTTATTTTTTTGTGAACTTTCACAGGCTTAATTATAGTGGATAACACTTTCAGTTTGTCTTTCAAATCACTGGGGTTAATATCTTTCAATTCTTCGTGTGTTAAAATGGTGGTAAGTTTAGTACACTTTTCAGACAAAAAGTTCAGGTGGTAGGCTATATCTTTACGATTACTTATATCGCAAAGAAAATTGAAATATTCGCTGTGATGTTTAAGTTGCTCAAATCTTTCTCTTAAAAGCTAACACAATCACTTCTAGAACTTTGTAATAAAAATCGATCTTGTATCTTGTTTGCGGATGTTTTCAGTAGCTTCATCCTCTGCCTCGTACTGAAACTGTCTCTTCTTTCGACTTCGAGCTTGCACTGTATTACGTATCAGTGGATCACCCGTATCTAATGCTGATGCCAAGTCCATCGTATCAACTAAGTAAGATTTAAACTTTGCATAATTTCTGCTCCTCTCAAAGTACCCAGATATATTTTCAAGAAATCCTACTGCATCCAACACATGAGAATCAATGCTTTAAAGTCATATCAGACAACGAGTGAGTAAAGGAAAGAAAAGTAACTCAGCTGGTTTGCTATACACAGAGCATCGTGGACGACCATTCTATCGGTTCTATTGTCATTACTTATTTGAAGTAAGGCATCATAAACTTCCTATATTTGATAACTGAGTCAGAGCATCAATTCGGCTCTCCCACCTTGTGGTGGATTATGATTTTAAAGTGAGACTACTAATATGTTCCTTTAGTATGGCCTAACGTTGAACTGACGCAAAAAAAAAAGTCATAAACTTTTTTTTTAGCTATACAAAAAATGAAACATTTCTCAAGAAATAATACGCTGTACGATTTACTATATTCGGAATGAACAATTTGTAAATTGGTCAAAAACTCGCTATTAGAACCTAAATGTCTCTAGATGCTACCAGGGGCGAATCCAGGGGGGAGGGCGATCGGGCGATCTCCCCCCCCCCAGAAGAGGAAACTTTTTTATTTTATATATAAATAAAATATATAGTTTATTTTTTGACGCTCTTAAAAGTAGCTCTAAGTAGCAGTATTACAACCCACCGCCCCCCAGAAGTCCGTCCTGGATCCGCCCCTGAATGCTACAGGCTAGAACGGCCTGTCTCAAGTGGGAGTGTACCTTTTGCATACTTGGAGCGGAGCGTTAGAACATTATTGAATAGAAAAAAATATAAAAAGACACCGTGATAATCTTATGCACTCTAGCTCAAAATCCTATCTACACTGCTGCAAGGGAAATATTGAACGAGATACCTGTGGCTAGTAGTTTGATAATTGAAAACGAGGAGGAATGCTCTGAATTTCCTGAGAGAGTATTTCTTGAATGTGAGTGAAGTAAGTTCAATTACATTCTCAGGTTAACACAATCTTATTTTTCCATGTGAGCCTATTACGAAGCATTATATTTTGATAGTATTCTTTTCTTTTTCAAATTTTGCCGCCCATTAGACTTGCCGCTCTGGGCGGTGGCACGGCTCGACACTCTCTCGCGCCGGCCCTGTCTCTACTAAAGAAGGCCTAAGAAAAGCTATTCAAGAAGAATGGGACATAATCAGTCCCGAAGCTACAGAACTACGAACTACTACAGGTGAAATCAATGCCACGAAGACTACAGACAATCATTAACGCACAGGGTAATCCCACAAAATATTAAATAACGTTATATACTTTATAAGCACTAATTCAAGCATAAGTGTACGGTGACATTTTGCGTTTACAAAAAAGGAATTCTCTCTTTTCTTCTGAACAAAACAGTGATTGTGTTTGTTTGGCCTTTCTCTTATATATAGAAATAAAATGTATGAATGTGTAGTCTTAATTCTGGTTATATATATATTTTCCACCTCCCGTTCTCATGCTAGCTGTTTTCAATATAAAGTATGCACGGTGTACGAACACTTTCTGCGCTCACTGTAGGTATGTTGACAATAAGCGAATGTTATTAGAATATTTGTTGAGATTTCTTTTCCTCCACTGCCTTTCGCCTGGTTACAAAGTAGTTTGCAGTGCTTTGGAGTAGCTGTAGGTGGGAACGCGATAATGTTTGAGACATACCGGCGACTTTTTTGTGTGTGAAAATAAGACCCTTATAAAACAGTAAATAACTGCAGTAGCAATTGTCTACGTAAGTGATAAAGACATATCCAACTACAAGAAACTAATACAGTATATATATTCATTATTGTGTTTCTCTTTTAACAGCTACTAGCTAGGGATGGCCAATTCCAGAATTTTTACTTTCCGGAATCCGGAAAGTAAAATCGGAAAAATTCCTGATTTCGGAAAAATTCCGGATTTTTTCCGAATGTCGGAATTTTTCCGAAATCCGGATTTTTTCCGAATTCCGGATTTTTTCTGAATTCCGGAATTTTTCCGAATGTCGGAATTTTTCCGAATTCCGGATTTTTTCCGAAATCCGGAATTTTTCTGAATTCCGGAATTTTTTCGAATTCCGGAATTTTTCCGAAATCCGGAACTTTTCTGGATTCCGGATTTTTTCCGAAATCCGGAATTTTTCCGAATTCCGGAATTTTTCCGAAATCCGGAATTTTTCCGAAATCCGGAATTTTTCCGAATTCCGGAAAGTAAATTTTCCGATTCCGGAAAACAAAATTTCCGGAATCCGGATTCCGGAAAATTTTGGCCATCCCTAATTTGGACTTTTCGGAATGGCCCTTATGTTACCGTTCGGCTGAGTGGATCAGAAAAATGTAGGAACGTTCTCTATCAAAACAAGGAGAATCTAGAATATCATCAGCATGTTTACTCTACCCGCTCTCCTCTTGCTAAATGCGATCGAGCTGGCAGTGAGTTTACTATACTGTTTCGTTTGCTTTCCCATTCCAAGAACGGAAATTTGGCTGTAATTTCCATATTCGTAAGGTTATTATATTGTCTTAACAGTATACAATTTCAGACAAATATAAGTAGCAGGTTTTTCATAGTAATAGCATTGAACACATGCCACTGTGAGACTTTATGTTCCGAAGTGCATGACTTATAGGCCTATGTTAAAATATCATTTTCGCATGACTTTGTATATTAATATGTTACCTTTAAATTTGAATAATATACCAATAGAGAACAAGAAGAATATATTCCATAGGATATTCTAACAAGCAAATTTAATATGTTTGCTTTGATTCAAAATAGTTTCTTATTGACTGTTAATTTGAGCTATGGAAATGTATTATTATTATTATTATTATTATTATTATTATTATTATTATTATTATTATTATTACTGAGATTTTCTAGCTGTTTAAACGCTAGAAAAAAAATAGATGGTAGTTGTCTCGTGCCTTAAAGAGCAAAGATATTGTCAGTCTCTGAAGCGTGTCATTAAATATACATGAATGCCCATCGATGAAACATATTGTGCTATATGTGAACTGTTTCAAGATCAAGAGGGAATAGTAATGAAAGAGAGAAGTAGAAAAGTTTCCGGCGCTCTTTCTAATTCGAATACTTATTATTATTATTTAGGATTTATGCTAATTGAAAATAATTTGTTTTTAATTTAGTATAGAATATTTCCTATTCAGCAAATTTGCAGCTCTAGCCTAGTTGTTGAATTTGCACTTTGATGCAGTTTGATGTGTTTGAAAAAGAACTGTGCAATCGTCTTCATCATATCGTAGTTTGTCCCAAATTATGTTTGATTGTCTGACTAGTTTTCAATACGGAAAACTTGTTGCTCAAACAAAAGATGGACCTTGTCGTGACTTGCGTCTTTTTTCTCGAAGTCTTCAAAAGAACAAATGCTCTGCACTATGTAGTCAACAAAAGTACCCGAACAGACTCAAACACAAGGTGGAACTATAGAAGTAGGATAAATGATGTGCTGTATAGCTTAAAAGATGAACTGTTAGGACTGTTTAAATCCACGACGAAAACATCGGTAAATGGGATTCTCAAATCAGAGTTCGTGTAGCAAAATTCTATCAAACCCTTCAAAGTTTTGACTTCAATTTCTTTACTTGAACTGTTTTATGTTATAGGATAAAGTAAGAAATCTTGTTCAATATCTTAGAAAAGAAAATTCATTATATAAGTTACCGTAGAAAGAAAACAGATGACTTTGAAGAATATCTGAGATTATTGAGAGACGGTTTCGATTCTATCTAGTAAAAATTGGAAGAACCTGAATAGCCACATTTTTCAAAAAGATCAAGGGAAATGAAGTGAGATTTGACCCCCCCCCCTAAAAAATTGATGCCAATGCCTATAGTTTGAAATGGTTGCTACACTAAAAGAAAAAAGAACTAGATTTTCTTATATTGAAAAACTAGAGATACTTGTAATATCAACAACCGGTAACAATCGTCAAAGTGTTACGCCACACCACTGTTCGGACCGCTTAAAGAAGCTCTAGGAGGGCAACGATTTGAAGATGACGAGAATGTGGAAGAGTTCGTGCGCAACTGGCTGGTGACACAACGCTGTTCTTTTTACAATGAAGGCATCAAAAAGCTGCCCAAGGAGGAAACTGTGTGGAAAAAAATTGTAAGTGCCTTGTGGTATTCAAAAAATGAATTTAAATAAAAAATAAAATCCAGTTTATATTTGATCCACCCTCGTATTAAGGATAGCATATGTTAAAGAAAATACTGTACTTCATTTGAATGCTAATGTCAACAATTGAGTTCTGGACATTGACAATCATTTAAGCAAATGTGTAATACTAATGTTATATTATGTAATACTACTTTTTTCGAAATTCATTACAAATTTTTACTTTTCAATTGGAAGAGATGGTCTTGTCACATTCGTTCTGATGTCACATCCATGCTGGTATAAAGTCTGCTCCATTCAATTAGCTGTCGCCTCCGTTCAGAGCATTTTTTAAATTTACCAATATGTCTCAAAATATTGGTTCTCGTGTTGAACCACTGTATTGATGTTAATGTAAATCATTATAGCGAACAGAAAAATAAAGAAAATAATAATTTTGAACACTGTGAAAATTTCGTTTTTCGAACCGTCAAAAACCCCTTTTCAAATAGAATATACCCCTTATATATATATGAACGAAATGTTAAACTTTTACCTCATCATTTTATTCACGTGCCTGAAGTTGGCCCTCCCACCTCTCCCAAATTATGCCAAACATTGCACATCGTTAGTGCACGTTAGTGCACTCAGAACTAACGTTAGTGCTATCAGCGTTTACGAAATATTGAAGATTTTTGGTGGGGGGCCAACTTCATATGAAGTTAGCCCCCCACCCATCTTTATGCAGACATATTTTCACAAAACTTTGCGCATCGTTAGTGCACTTAAACACACTTAGCACTACCGTTAGTGCTATCATATTTTGGGATTTATTCAAGATTTTTGGTGGGGGGGGGCAACTTCAGAAATATCAAATTCTATACAAATAGAGATAGAAACACGAGGTTAGCGGCAATCGTTAGTGCATCGTTAGTGCACTTAAACACACTAAGCACTAACGTTAGTGCTACCATATTTTGGGATTTATTCAAGATTTTTGGTGGGGTGGCCAACTTCAGAAATACCAAATTCTATTCAAATAGAGGTAGAAACGTAGAGCTAACGGCAATCGTTAGTGCATCGTTAGTGCACCTAAACGCACTAAGCACTAACGTTAGTGCTACCATAGTTTGTGATTTATTTAAGATTTTTGGTGGGGGGGACAACTTCAGAAATATCAAATTCTATTCAAATAGAGGTAGAAACATAGACCTAACGGCAATCGTTTGTGCATCGTTAGTGCACTTAAGCACACTAAGCCCTAACGTTAGTGCTACCATATTTTGGGATTTATTCAAGATTTTTGGTGGGGGGCCAACTTCAGTAATATCAAATTCTATACAAATACACGTAGAAACATAGACCTAACGGCAATCGTTAGTGCATCGTTAGTGCACTTAAACGCACTAAGCAATAACGTTAGTGCTACCATATTTTGGGATTTATTCAAGATTTTCGGTGGGGGGGCAACTTCAGTAATATCAAATTCTTTACAAATAGAGATAGGAACATAGGGTTAACGGCAATCGTTAGTGCATTGTTAGTGCACTTAAACGCAGTAAGCAGTAATGTCAGTTCTACCGTATTTTGGGATTTATTCAAGATTTTTGGTTAGATGTCAACGTTAGAAATATCAAATTCTATACAAATTGACGTAAAAACATGCAGTTAACGACAATCGTTATTGTATCGTTAATGCACTTAAATGCACTAAGCACTAACGTTAGCATTACCATATTTTGGGATTTATTCAAGGTTTTTGTTGGGGGGCCATCTTCAGAAATATCAAAGTCCATAGAAACCTTTAGTGCTTTCTAGAAGCATTAACGATCCACTAACGAATGGCATTAATTTTTTGTTAGTGCTTGAAGTTGGGGCGCTAAGTTCACTCTGGCCTCAAAATGTATTTTAATTGTAGCTCCTATACTAATGAAGCACTAACCTTAGGTGTAGATGCACTAAGAAGCACTAACAATGCACTAACGATTGCTCTAGAAGAGATCATTAGTGATTTTGAATTTGGCGGAAATTCGGCTCAATAAAAAAATTTGCCATAAATTTCTTGTGAGTCTAGTGATATGTAATTGGCCATAACTAAACTAATAGTGAGGCACTAATGAAATTGTTAGTGCTTTATAGAAGCACTAACGAATGGCACTATTTTCTCCGTTAGTGCTTAAAGTGTGGATGCGAAATTCACGCTGACTTCCCAAAATATTTTTTTACTTGTAACTCCTACACTAATGAAGCACTAACGTTAGGTGTTTGTGGTCTAAGAAGCACTTACGATGCACTAACAATTGCACTAACAGAGGTAATTAGTGCTTTTGAATGCGATGGGAATTTGATGCAATGAATAATTCCCCATGTGTTTCTTATGGGAGTTTTGTGACTTATAATTGGCCGTACCCACACTAATGGTGAAACACTATCGAAACTACTTGTATCGTCTAAAGATACTAACAATGCACTAACGAATAAAACTAATGTATTCGTTAGATCTTATAGTGGGGGCTAAGCTCCCGCTAATTTCGGAAGTTTTCTTTACTTGCAACAGTAGTGATTCCTATTGCACCAACACCTAAGTTGTTAGTGCTTCATTAGTGTAGGTGCTACAAGTAAAAAACCTTTGTGGACTTGGTTCCCACTTCAAGCACTAACGAAAAACAGGTCCATTCGTTAATGTATCGTTAGTGCTTCTGCAAAACACCCATAGTTCCGTTAATGCTTAACTCTTGATGTAGATATAGCCAATTATATGCCACAAAAATCCCATAAGAAATTCATGGGGTACTTTTCATTGAGTCAAATTTCCGCCAAAATCAAAAGCACTAATGACCTCTTCTACTGAAATCGTTAGTGCTTCATAGTGCACTAACACCTAACTTTAGTTCCTCATTAATGTCGGCCCAAAATGAAAAAAAAAATCCTTTGGAAGCCTTCATGAACTTGGCGCCCCCACTTCAACGAACAACGAAAAATTAAAGCGTTCGTTAGTGCATAGTTCGTGGTTCTAAAAATACTTTCAGTTTCGTTAGTGCTTCACTATTAGTGTAGTTATGACCAGTTACATCTCAGGAAACTCATATAAGAAATTTAAGGAGAGTTTTTCAATGTGTCTAGTTTCTTCCAAATTAAAAAGCACTAATGATAACTTCTAGTACAATCCTCAGTGCATCGTTAGTGCTTCTTCGTGCACCAACCCCTAACGTTAGTGCTTCATTAGTGTAGGTGCTACAAGTAAAATATCTTTGGTGGTCAGCCTGAATTTGCGCCCACTTCAAGTACTAACAAAGTAATTAGTGCATTCGTTAGTGCTTCCTGAAAATACTGACACTTTGTATGGAACTTGATATTTCTGAAGTTGGCCGCCCACCAAAGATTTTGAATAAATCATAAAATATGGTAGCATTAACATTAGTGCTTAGTGCGTTTAAGTGCACTAACGATGTACTAACGATTGCCGTTAACTCTATGTTTCTACCTCTATTTGAATAGAATTTGATATTTCTGGAGTTGCCCCCCAACAAAAAATTTTGAATAAATCCCAAAATATGGTAGCACTAACGTTAGTGCTTAGTGCGTTTAAGTGCACTAACGATGCACTAACGATTGGCGTTAACCCTATGTTCCTATCTTTATTAGTATAGAATTTGATATTACTGAAGTTGCCCACCCCACCGAAAATCTAGAATAAATTACAAAATATGGTAGCACTAACGATAGTGCTTAATACGTTAAGTGCACTAACGATGCACTAACGATTGCCGCTAACTCTATGTTTGTACCTCTATTTGTATAGAATTTGATATTACTGAAGTTGGCCCCCCACCAAAAATCTTGAATAAGTCCCAAAATACGGTAGCACTAATGTTAGTGCTTAGTGCGTTTAGGTGCACTAACGATGCATTAACGATTACCGTTAGCTCTATGTTTCTACCTCTATTTGAATAGAATTTGATATTTCTGAAGTTGGCCCCCTACCAAAAATCTTGAATAAATCCTAAAATACGGTAGCACTAACGTTAGTGCTTACTGTGTTTAAGTGCACTAACGATGCACTAACGATTGCCGCTAACCTCGTGTTTCTACCTCTATTTGTATAGAATTTGATATTTCTGAAGTTGCCCCCAGATCAAAAATCTTGAATAAATCACAAAATATGGTAACACTAACATTAGTGCTTAGTGCGTTTAAGTGCACTAACGATCCACTAACGATTGTCGTTAGCCCTATATTTCTACCTCTATTTGAATAGAATTTGATATTTCTGAAGTTGACCCCCCACCAAAAATCTTGAATAAATCCCAAAATATGGTAGCACTAACATTAGTGCTTAGTGGGTTTAGGTGCACTAACGATGCACTAACGATTGCCGTTAACTCTATGTTTCTACCTCTATTTGAATAGAATTTGATATTTCTGAATTTGGCCCCTCACCAAAAATCTTGAATAAATCATAAAATATGGTAGCACTAACGTTAGTGCTTAGTGTGTTTAAGTGCACTAACGATGCACTAACGATTGCCGCTAACCTCGTGTTTCTACTTCTATTTGTATAGAATTTGACATTTCTGAAGTTGGCCCTCCCACCAAAAATCTTGAATAAATCCCAAAATATGGTAGCACTAACGTTAGTGCTTAGTGCGTTTAGGTGCATTAACGATGCACTAACGATTGCCGTTAGCTCTACGTTTCTACCTCTATTTGAATAGAATTTAGTATTTCTGAAGTTAACCCCCCCACCAAAAATCTTGAATAAATCCCAAAATATGGTAGCACTAACGTTAGTGCTTAGTGTGTTTAAGTGCACTAACGATGCACTAACGATTGCCGCTAACCTCGTGTTTCTACCTCTATTTGTATAGAATTTGATATTTCTGAAGTTGGCCCCCCCCACTAAAAATCTTGAATAAATCCCAAAATATGATAGCACTAACGGTAGTGCTAAGTGTGTTTAAGTGCACTAACGATGCGCAAAGTTTTGTGAAAATATATCTGCATAAAGATGGGTGGGGGGCTAACTTCATATGAAGTTGGTCCCCGCACCAAAAATCTTCAATATTTCGTAAACGCTGATAGCACTAACGTTAGTTCTGAGTGCACTAACGATGTGCAATGTTTGGCGTAATTTGGGAGAGGTGGGGGGGCCAACTTCAGGCACGTAGTTTATTCTCTGTAATGGAAACCGTCTACACGCAAAATTTAAGAAAGGTTGGAAAATTTTAAACCGTGCCGCACAGACCTTGAAATTTATCATTACTGTCCAATATTACGCATCGGTGAAATAAGACGAAATGCGCTGCCTACAATAAAATGGAAAATATTCTTACTGTGGTATTTATTTGAAGCTATAAGAAAATGCAATATTGTATAATGTGTAATGACTGCATTGTTCAATGCTCATTATTGACCTACCTTATCCCGTCGAGGCTTCTTCGCGTCCGGAAACTTGCGCCGGTGTTCTTCCACAACTTGCAGCACGTATTGCTTTTGCTCTTCATCCTTTGTAAGTCTGAGTTGAACTCCTGCATCGACGCAACTCCCCGTTCCGCGAAGTAGTTCACACCTTTTAGCTTTTGTACGAACTCCCTACCAGCATTATAGTCAGGTCTGGTTTCCCATTCTTCCGGGTCGAATCCAAGAAAATCGCTTGGAATCTCCAAAATTTCGAAAAACCGAAGAGATTCTTTTGTAACAAAGTTAGCGATCGTCTTTTCGCCTAAGTTTTGTAATTCTGGTTCAACGTTGATCCTCTTCATCACATCTCCTAAGCTCTCATTCTCAGATAATGCTTGAACCATCTGTCTTTTCAACAACAGTTATACTCAGATCAAAAAACGCGAGAGAGACCAGTACTTCACTTAAGTACCACATGCGACGGGAGAAGGCTGTGACTGCTCGCTGCTTTAGAAATATGCTTGTCCTAATATGAAATAAGTTGCTTCAAAAGCGAGAGATCATTGGAAGGAGCAGCAGCAGCAAGAGGGGCCTGGAACCATGCGCGAATATACACTCTGACGGAAAACGAGGCAAATTTCTGCATAGCAATGAGCTCTCTCTTATTCATAGAGAACCGAGAGCGGAAAAGACAAATTTTGGTAGAGTATATGACTCTCGCCATCCACCTTGCCTGGTAGAGTGCTCCCGGCTTATAGAACCGTATCCCTCTATGAAGAGTACCTCCCAGGTATATTATTGCCAGTTCAAGCATCTCCCGGTTGTCGTCACGAGGTTGGGTGTTGATGAGCTGATTCTGGCAAAAATCAATTATGAGTTCTTTCTCATTAACTTCTTCTTCGATCAGTAGATAAGCTTCATAATTTATATTCTTCCACGCCTGCCGGAAACGTTGGAAGATTGCGATGTTGGGGCCTGATGAGTAGTTATGACATTCGATGAAGACCGCACTTGCGATGATCTCCATGATGTGGTCTCTGCATGCTAGATGGAGTAACTTCCTTCCTAACTTATTTTCTATCAGAGTGCAAGCTCCGCTCTTTTTTTCCAGTATTGCTGACGGTTGTATCGAAGCACAATCCTCGCACTTTGTCAATTAAATTCCATTCTTTCAAGCATCCTATCACTGCATTTACCATAGCTAAGCCAAAACCTGTACCGGAAGAATACTAGGAGCAGAGGCGGCCTTTGGGGGTGGCGACTGGGGCATCCGCCCCAGGCCCCGCGATAGGATATTCTCTTGTCACAATCAGCTCAAATATGCGGGGCCTCTGCAACATTCTAATGTACCGTAGCTTAGAGTTAAGTGAATACTTTGGCCAATAATACGGTGTGGTTGATTTCTTCGGAAACCAGTTTTCATAAACCAGAACTTTTACTCAATATTTTAATTTTAGAAGCCTTAAATTCCCGAAATCTACACCATTACTATGGAAAGCGTTTAGCATGATATTTTTGGTTTTAAAGTACCGTAATAATTACGGCCTTGAGTTTCGGATTAACAATGGGTCAGCAAACAAAGCGACGCTAATACCATGCACGTGACTCTAAATGGTCTTATCTCATCTTTTCTTTGTTGTCGAAATAGAGTGAGAAGTCATATTGTTTGTTGCTTTTGGGTCAGAAGAGTGATCCTATTGCTGCGGACACCTCTGAGCCATCGCTTCCAAGAAAAAGCTCCTATTGCACGCCTTGTGTAGCACCTCAGTTTGGCTTCGGAACTCGGAACGCGCAGTCGTAGTGAGATGTGGATACGTAATATTATGATTAGTGCGTGAGTGTCTTCCGATTATTCGTTTATTGGGCAAAGAATAAGTGACCATCATGAGTGGCAGAGACAGAGACAAATTCCGTAAATACGAAAGTGGGGCTGCGAAAGCCAAGAAACGGAAATATAAAGTGCGTGAGTGTCTTCCGATTATTCGTTTATTGGGCAAAGAATAAGTGACCATCATGAGTGGCAGAGACAGAGACAAATTCCGTAAATACAAAAGTGGGACTGCGAAAGCCAAGAAACGGAAATATAAAGAAGATTTCATTCGGAAGCAAAAGGGATCTTTGGACAAGTTTGTTGTAGCGGTAAAATCAGCGTACCAACACCAAAAACTTGAGAACACGGATGATGATTTGTCTGTGACTGTGAGCGACCGGTGTGATGCGACAGACCAGGTTGTGATACCAAGTTTTGCGTCCGACGAAGAAAACAAACTAGCCGGCAACAAAGCTGTTTCTACGCCATGTTGTCCCACAAGGAACAATGAAAACTTGGTGCAATTCTCTGGGGGACAACGTTGTTGCAACAGACCCAGAAAGTGACCTCTCTTGTGAAAGAGCGACCATTCCTCTGCATACTTCTGACACTCTTCAAACGACGAGCACACTGTTCGAGGACATATACGATCCAGGTAATTGGAAACATATTAACAGTGAAGTGCGTGACATGTTAGTGGAGAAGGGTCCAATGAGGCTAAGTTACTGTGAATACCCAAGGACGAAGGTAACAGACATTTTTCGAACAATTTTTTTACACGGAGGAAGCCGAACGGAGAAACAGTGGATAGGCGATGGCTAAGTTATTCGAAGATCAGAGACATAGTATTTTGCTTTCCTTGTAAGTTGTTTGGCACGACAGCTACTAGAGACCAGTTAGCAAACGAAGGCTGCTGCGACTGGAAGCATCTTGGCGATAAACTTCAACACCACGAAGTTTCTGTAGATCACGTTAAGTGCATGACAGCGTGGTTGGAATCAGCTCGGAGAATCTCCAATGGCAGCGCAATAGATAACATGATGCAAGAACGAATTAGAAAAGAAAAGCTGCATTGGCGCGCAGTGTTAACAAGAATTCTAGCGATTGTACAGTACCTTGCCGAAAACAAGAGCGCATTTCGTGGGAGAACGGAGAAACTTTATTCGCCGAACAATGGTCAGTTTTTAGGCTTAGTTGAGATGCTGGCCAAATTCGATCCAACCATGCAAGAACATCTCTGCCAAATTAAGAACGAGGAGGCTCACGACCATTACCTCGGGCATAGGATCCAAAACGAGCTTATCGACCTGATGGCGTCAGAAGTAAAGGGGAAAATTATTGATAAAGTGAAACTTGCTAAATATTTTGCCGTCATGTTTGATTGCACGCCTGATGTTGGCCACAAAGAGCAGATGTCCCCAATATTGCGTTTTGTGGACGTATCAGATCCGGAAGTGAAGGTGGTGGAGCACTTCATCGAATTTCTGGATGTGGACAACGCAACAGGAAAGGGGTTGTCTGAAGCTCTTCTTGCCGCACTGGCGAACCTCGGTCCGGACATCGCCGATTGTCGTGGCCAGGGGTACGACAATGGTGCGAACATGAAGGGAAAACACCAAGGAGTTCAAGCGCACATTCTTCGCATGAACAGTCGAGCATTGTACACTCCGTGTGGCTGCCATAATTTGAACCTTGTTTTAGGAGAAATGGCTAAATGCAACTCCCAAGCTGTGACGTTTTTTGGTTCATACAGAGAATATATAAATGCTTTGCTGCCTCGGCTGAAAGGTGGAAAATTTTGGAAGAAACTTTGCCTTTCATGACTACAAAATCACTTTCAGAAACGCGGTGGGAGTGCCGCCTGGAAAGTGTGAAAGCGCTGCGTTATCAGACGAAAGAAGTCAGGGAGGTACTGTTGACTGTCGCAGATACCGCCGATGATCCGCTAGTAAAAAGTGAAGCCGAATGTCTTGCAAATTATGAGCTCGAAAGCTTCGAGTTTATTCTGAGCTTAATCATATGGTATGACATTTTATTTGCTGTGAATTCTGTCAGCAAAACTTTGCAATCAGCTGAAATGCAGCTCGATTTGGCAATACAGCAAATCGAAGGCCTTGTTACTTTCTTGAGAAAGTACCGGGAAACCGGATTCTCCGATGCTATGATCGCAGCAAAGGAAATTGCGTCCGAAATGAACGTAGCTCAGAAATTCAAGGAAGGAAGAGCCAGATGCAAGGAAAAACAATTCGATTATGAGGATAAGGACGAAGACTCTTCGCCGGAGGAGTCCTCCAGAACAGGATATTTCTTATGGATAGTGGATCAAGCACTTACCTCAATGGAAAACCAGATTCGAACTGGAAGAGTATGCTTCAATCTTTGGATTTCTATACAACATGAAGGGTTTGCGGTCATTGAACGACGATTATTTGTTAAAGTGCTGAATGGATTTGGACAACATGTTACGCGCAGAAGATTCACGAGATTTGGACGGAATTGACTTGTGGGCAGAATTGAAGATTTTTCGAGAAATGCTTCCTGATAACATCAGTGCCGCCCAAGAGTGTCTTCAGTACGTTTGGCCCATTCGAGATTAATTTCCCAACATCGTTATTGCATACAGAATTATGTTGACAATTCCTGTGACAGTTTCCAGCGCGGAAAGAAGCTTTTCGAAGTTGAAACTTATCAAAAACTATCTACGATCAACAATGTCGCAAAGCAGATTGTGCGGTTTAGCTATTTTGTTAATCGAAAAATAAGTTGCCTCAACAATGGACTACGAGGACCTTATCAACGATTTTGCACAGCGAAAAGCCAGAAAAGTGGACTTCCGTCTGTGACCGTCAAAGCAGCTGCTTCGTAAGTCAGTGATAGTTTTACTATATGTTCTAGTTTGTTGATCTTGCATGCATGTAAAATGTTTCCGAATCATTAAAGTCGTAAGTTATATCGACTCCCATGCCATAAGAACCCCTTACCCCCTCAAAAATTTCACCTATGTTTCCTGGCTTCGTGGGGGAAGGGCTTCGCCTACCGAACCCCTCCGCCCGGGGTCCCGCATACTACTAAGGTCGCCTCTGCTAGGAGCACCGTGTAACTTGTTTACTTCTCCCCCAGACACAAACACTGCAATGCGGTCAATTTTATCGTTGCCAGTTACAGCTTTTAAGATCCTTCCATCAAAGTGTACAATGAGGGGGATATCCGGGGAGAAAGATTCTTTCATAACGTCAGCTGTTGTCTTACGATTTTGCATCCTCTTCCTGCGTATTGTGCTTCGATTAAGTTCCAGTTCGTCGAAGTCTTGGCCAAGGCTGGAAGCAGCAGCAGACAGAATATGGACAGCATCGCGATCACTCACTTTCGTACGGTCCAAGGAAGCTGCCAAAGCCGGTGTAACAATGGATTTCGTTCCTCGTTGCTTTCTTTTCGGTTCAAAAAGCGCTGTTCCTTTCTCCTCATCGTCGTCTTCAGTACTGTTACTGGAGTAATCTAGTTTAGCTAAGGCGTTCAGCCCCTTACTACTTTCTTCCTCTTTCTGTTTCCTTTCTCTGAATCGTTGATACTTTTCTTCTCTTTCTTTCTTTCGGTCTTCCTGGTCAGCCAACTTCTTGTCAATTCCCGCCATGTATCCTCTCCTTCTTTCCTCTCTCTGGGCCAACAGAAACTCTCTATCCTCTTCAATTCTAATCATTTGTAAGGCATTTGCATATGCAATATCAAAGAGATTTTTCAAATCCGCTTTAAAATCTGTTTCCAATTTTACCTGTGATGCCGATCGTCGGGATTTGCTTTTCTGAAGAGTTCGCCACTTCTCATACTCCTTCTGAACCTTCGGGATTATGTTATATGATGCCATGGTGGGTAATCGAGCCACCTCCCAGAATTTCAGCACCTCGTTGACCACATAGGTGTAGGCGTCTCTCAGTATATGGCCGTCTTTTCGAATTAGAAAAAACAAACGTCGAAGGACATCGCCTTTGGAACGAAGTTTCCTACCACCAATCGAGCTAATTGGTTTTCCGATTAGCCAAACCTCCGTATTTGTCCGCGTACTCCGTATGCTTGGGCTTGGTCCTGTTGTTGGCTCCTTGGTGGCCATTTCAATATTGTATAAAAGATCACTAACTCAGTGGCCCAATTATATGTAATATAACGTATATTTTACGCAATTAAACCTTTTACCACTACGACAAAATTATTAGAAAACCCTTCTAATACTAAAACAAGAACAACCACTTTGCTGCCATGAGTATTACCGGTAATAGTCATTTCGGAATCACTAATATCAGGGTCGGCGCTAGAAGTTTTGCCGCTCTGGGCGGTACTTTCACATGCTGCCCCTGTATTATTTTCTTTCTCAAGTTTTGCCGCCCCTGTATTCTTTTCTATTTCAAATTTTGCCGCCCTGGGCGGTGGCAAAGCTTGACCCCCCTCGCACCGGCCCTGCTAATATACAGTGAGTATCACCAGTGATACTCATAAGCAACATTACGGTATACACCCTTTTTATGCTCGGCATGCAATCACAGTTTCAGTCGTATCAAGATTGGTACCTGAACAATCTATACTACATGCAACGTGGCTGCCATCTATCGTCAATTTTTTCGAAATTTCGGGATTCGCTTACCTATCATTTGCTTTGTTTTATTCTCTGCTTTTGGGCCAATGCTAACATTTTAGCGCGAATAAATGGAGGGAACAAGTGTTTTAATCGGTGTTTTTCTGTTAGTTAGGTTATAAATAACACGATTCTACAAAAGTGTCCAGTGTTCACATACCAATCTAAACCTCAGAAGGACTTCCCAATTTCAGGGTCGATGCGGCACGGTTTAAAATTGTGTAAAGAAGTTAAAATTTTGTTTACTTACGTTTTTCATAAGAGATAACATATTTAGGGGGCAAGACTCGCAATAATTTAACAACAAAAAATTTCTTGTATATAAGGACCACCCTAATATATATATATATATATATATATATATATATATATATATATATATATATATAATATGTGTGTGTTTGTGTGTCTATCTGTTTACCCAGTTTTTTACGATACGCTTCGCCACTACTCGGGAAATTTTCGTAATTGAACGCACAAAGTATCGGAAGTGAACTTCAACAATAAAATCATTATTTTGTGCTGGAAGATATTTATTTCATATAAGACATTTTGAAACATTTATTTTATAAAACATGAATTTGGTATTCATATTTGGCGGCCATTTTTCAAAACAGCAGTGAATAGAAAATTGTTGCAAACTGTGACAATGACAATCATGAAATATAAATCACATTTTAACACTTTTACCCCAAATATATTGAAATATTAAAAAAAAAAAAAAAAAACGAAAAACCGGTGGGTTGGGTTTTATCAAACCCTGGGTAGTAGTAATAGAAGAAGTAGTAATATTAATAGTGAGAAAACAGTAATATTAAGAATAGTCGTAACAGCAAGAGTTTACTTTTTGAGGACCAGTGAATGGAAAAATATCTAAACGAGCCCTTGGGGCTTCTAACCCCCTTCGCTCGCTCAGCTCTGTTTTGTAAAGCAAGTAACACTGGAGATCTTATATTTGCGAGATTGGGGAAGAAAGTAAAAAGATACCCAGTATCACTTGTTCTGCACGAGAGGAACTCTTACAGTTGTAAGATCACGAATCTGCTCAAAGAAAGAACAAATATTCGGATTCAAGGGAGTTCGCCTTGCCCTAAGGCAACAAAAAAACAATAGGTGTATGCAGGCCCGTATTTAGGTGCTATTCTGTGCTCGAGCACAGAACTGCAGATTTTGGGGCAACAAAATTTTGGATTTTTTTAAAAAAAGATTCACAATCCCGGCTCTAGGCTAGACCCGTCACTGCTGGAAGTATTTGAGAATAAGATCCGGAGGCGAATATTCGGGTCTGAGACAGATGGCAATGAGGAATGGTGGAACTTCGTAACGAGCAACTGCATACTGTTCACTCAATATTGTTAGGATCATTGTCTCGGGTCGTGGATCAAGTAACCAGAATTGAAAAAAAAAAAAAAATAAATAATAGAAACGCTTTCAAAGTAGAAGCTGGATCCAGTTGGCCAAAGACAGAAGTCAATGGACAGTTTCAGGGGCGTCATTTAGGGAGGGTATGGAGGGGCAATTGCTCCCCTGAGTGAGATGTATATAGATTTTCTTAATAGAATAATAGTAAATCAGTGAAAAGCGCGAAATTTTACTTATATCAAAGGGTCTTGTCCCCCCCCCAAACAAAATCTGAAATGACGCTACTGGACAGTTTCTGTGAATTTAGCATTGATCCTTTGGATTCCACAGGTTAAAGAGTTATTTATGGTTATATATACACCATGGATGTCACATTTGGTACCCTAGTGTTTTACACTTTTCCAATATTCTCTTTGAGAAATTCCAAACAAATCACTCACTCATCACAATTTTGATTTTAGTGGTGATGCGTAATTATTCTTGCACTCATGTACTACACAAACACAACACACAAAACACAACATTTATTTTATTTTTTTATAAACATACAAAACTAGCAATCGTAACAATAATATTCACAATCACTTAAATATGGAGCTTTCCTCTCCAACTAGCATGTAGAACAGTGTCAAAACATTTGAACGACCTTGCCGCTAACCAGCTGACCTAATCAAGTATCTGATCAATGCCAATCTCAAATTAAGCTGTTAAGCTCAATATCCGGGTTCTAATCCTGCTTATGGCATGGATGTTATGAAGGAGGCAGAATTGAAGGACGCGAGACTCAAAAAATATACTACTCGCTTACCTCAGCTTACTCCTTCCTGATCTAAAATACGTATTATCTAAGCTAACCTGTCTATGGAATTAGTAGACGATTTAGATCTTTAAGAAACAATCCATTAATCAAATGAGGAACTAAATTAATTTTCAAGAATTGTCAGAAGAAAGAAAATAAATCTATATTCTCATGATATAACGTCTTCAAGTGTCTTGATACAGAACAGAGATTGATAAAACATATCCAAAATAAATGTAATTTTGGAAGTACGTACAATACACGAAAATTCGTTTATGTGATTCGGCGGAATGTATTTTGATCTTAGATCAATTATCAGCTGATACTTGAAGCAAAACAGAAGACGTGGTAAGGACCGTAAGTTATTTGTCACTTTTATCATAATCTACCATTTTAATAATTTTTATGTTAAAATCACTATACTGCAAAACGATTACTTATATCAAACCTTACTGATAAAATAACTGGGAGCTAGGTCTGCACTTCAAGATTTAAACCTCGATTAAGCTTAAGAAAGAAGAAGAGAACGTGGTTAGGTGACATGCTGAGATTATTAATCAATCGAGATGCAATTGAAGAATTACAAGCAAAAATTGTCCTTTATTATTTCATTCTTATATGAAACTTTCCGTGATTATATTGATTTAATAAGCATAATTTTATATGTAATCTCGATGATTTGGGAATTATACTTTGTAATTGGCTTACGAATTAAGAGATTGGAAATGGAAATGGAACGAGTTTATAAATTTGCTAGGTTCCAATAAATAACAATATGGAAGAATTTTTTGAAGCTATATTGCGAAGAAAATCTAAAATAGAACAGTTGTTTCCAAAAGGTGGCGACCCATCTTTTTCTCTTCAAGATGGAACAACTGCGCTGCATGTCGCTGCATGGCATGGAAATCTTAGCGCCGTCAAATTTCTGTTATCCAAAAAAGCTAATCCAAATCAAGGAGATATGAGAAAACTAACACCCGTTCATGTTGCTTCTATATTTGATCAAAGGAGCGTGTTAGAAGTCCTTGTCGATGCAGGAGGACGGATTGACGAGAAAATCTTTGATACTAAGTACCGGCCAGACGAGATGATGATACACACTACGTATAACCAAATGGTATGTTATGTAGTTGTGATTCCACATAGTCTTTGAGCAGATCTTTGTACACCAGTAGTATTTCTTAAATTATTATTATTATAGGAAATGATAGTATTAAAAATGAAAATTTTTAGTTTACCATCCAACAGTTATGCTCTTTAGGATAAAGGAGACAGATGATTAATGAAAGTGAATGATTGTGGAATTAATTTTGTGCGCTCTCCCACTCGGAATCGAACCCCGGGGTATAGGGTTGCCAACCGTCCTGTATTTTAGCAGACAGTTTTTTTTTAAACTTGTCCATCGTCCAGTTCAACCTCAAAACTGGCTACGTTAAATGTCCAGTAATTTTTACCTCTTACTAAACCTTTTCTCTGTTCCATTCACATCATTTTAGAGTGACAAAAGGAATCGTTTGTCGATGAACATGGATAAAGCAGAGCTTTATAGTTCGCTTTAATATCGACCTGTCATTACACGGAATTTGCTGTAGAGATGGAGACAGGAAAATTTTCTGAACACACTGCTAGAGGTCAACAAAAGTACATTTTTAGCTAGCACTGCCTCATCCTCAGCTACATCTTCCAGTTAAATAATGTATCCAGATCTAGTAAAAGTATGTAGGCATCATAAGACATTACCAGCCCCAGCAAAGCTGGTAAGACTTATCTTGCAAGTATATTTTGTGCTTGCCATATTGCTTTTCTGTTTTAAATACAATATATTATTGATGGTAGACAATAAAAACTACATGTGCCGACTCAACCAAAACTGGAAAAAAGTAAGTCTAATCAGGCACGTAGTCAGGGGGTCCTGGGGGTTCGAACCCCTTTCGAAACCAGAAACGAAAAAATTAAGAAAGGGTGAAACAAATTTGTTAGACAGAATGAGAAAGTTATTGACGTCTGTTTTACTGTCTGTTCCAAATGACAAGTTAAATAAGCACTAGCCAATGATACGGAAGCTTGGGCATAGCGTTGTCGGCATGTGCCCTTCTCATTGTTTCCTCTCCACTCCAGCCTTGAAGAACGTATTAGCCAAATTACTTGCTCAGTTAAGTCATGCCAAATGAGCGGGATATCCAAGAAAAATCAGAGAATTTGAAGTTTCTAGAAAAGTTACGGAATTCTCACAATTTCTGCTACTTGTCAGGGAAATGGCAAGCTTTCGAAATCATAATGCCGTTCTGTAATACTGTGGACATTTAGCTATCATAATTTTTCGTCATCGTTTCTTTGCAGTATGAAACATGTTTCAGAAACAGTTTTCTAGTGCTCCTTTAATTTGTCATTTGGAACAGACAGTAGAGGGAATAATTAAAACAAAAAAGTTATATGGAAAGAAAGTTCTTGAACAGAGAAAGAAACGCAGATATTGAAAAATATTTTACAAGACATTATTGGATATGTAGTATTTTTTTATAATAGTGGATACGTACTTTTTATAATAGCTGGTGTCACAATGAAAGGAAAATTGTTATATTTGAATGAACAGAGGAAGAAACGTAGACATTGTAAAATCTTTTTCAATATTTTTTAATATTCTTTTGCTCCAGATTTCTTCATAGTTTGTTATTAAAATACTTACTAACATCTCCACATTTTATTGTCCTAATAAACCAATATATATTACCAATAAAATAGTTTAGATTGATCGAGTCCCAGCTATGATAACCACATTACTTCATATCATGGACTCCCCCATTGCGAAATCCTGGGTACGTGCCTAGTCTAATAAATGCTTCAAAAGTAACTAAAGTTATTAAATTTCGAATCGCTCAATTTTATGTAAAGTAACCCGTTTCAGATTGTTCACATTTTTGATAAGTGATGTCAGTGTTAGAAATGTACTTCACGGGGATGTCCAGTATTTCTATTTTCAAAAATTAGCAACCCTACCGGGAAACCGTAAACCAAAGGCAAACGTGCTTGCCACTAGACCAGCGGGGAGGGCAGTAGTAATAGTAGTAGTGGTGGTTGTGGTGATACTCTACAGAATTGTAGACATTACACTAGTTTTGCTACTTCACTCGTTATACTTGATACTTCCATCTCATACATTTCTATTAGTGCATGGCACTAACGATCCGTATTGTGTAGACCTTCGTTCCACTGAATATTCGGCACATTCTTGTAGACAGTAGCGTCATTTCAGATTTTGCTAGAGGAGAAAAGAGGGCAAGATTCTCCTCTCATAAGAATTTTTCGTTTTTTGTTAGTATATTACTATACAATTGACTTCTCAAACTTAGAGACGCAATTCCCACTCTCTACCCTCCCTAAATGACACCTCTGCTTATAGAATATCCAGAATATTCAGAACCACTGAAAGCATTTAGGATTGCCTAAAACCTTAGATTTTGAGGCAAAATCTTACTCTGACAAGTAAAGAGTCCAAATGGATGAATCGAGTTGAGGGATGAGACATAGTGCACCTGATAGAGGGTGTGAAAATATGTGTATGTGCAAATTTATAGCGACTGAGCGCCATAAGAAACGGAAGGGGAGGGGAGTAGTTATGGGGCATCTTTTCGACATTCATAAATATTCATGAGTGTCGATATTTCTGACATGGTAGCAGTTCCTAATGCACGTTTGAAAAAATGGATACACCCTTTTACGCATACTAATGACACATAATGTATGCAGGTGCGGCCGGAGGTAACATGACACATAATAAATTGGTTTCCGGTGAAAAGAAAATGTTAATTGGACAAGCAGAATACAGAAAAAACCTTTCGGAAAAAAAATATGCAGATCACACACGTAGAACAAGGTAATTCATTACTATGCAGCACATGTAACGCGGCAGCTGCTGCTGGAGAATATTCTAGAAATTTTGATCGTTGGAATGGGATATCACGTGATGGACGAAGCATATTAAATAGCCAGTGTTTTTAGTGAAAAGGAGTTATAGATTGGTTTTAAAGCATGGATTTACCGAAACCTTTGAATTTTAGTACAAGAGGTGAAAGTGATCTCGCAGAATCATCATCTTTGCCGGGGACAGAGGTTTTATCCCAACCGGTGGTGAACCCGCACTTTCCGCCACTGGAAACAGAAGTTACTCCGTCTAAAGTGGATGTATTACCGGAAGCAGAATTTTTACCCCAACCGCTGGTGAGCCCGTACTTTCCGCCATTGGAAACAGAAGTTACCCCGGCCAACTTGGATGTATTACCGGGAACAGAAGTTTTATCCCAACCGGTGGTGAACCCGCACTTTCCGCCACTGGAAACAGAAGTTACCCCGGCCAACTCGGATGTATTGACGTCTTTATCGGGGACATCCCACCCGGTGGTGAGCCCACAATCTCCGCCACTGGAAACAGAAGTTTTCCCGTTACTTGATGTTGAAAACGAAATAGAAGAATATCCCCCTACACCTTCACCAACAGTGAGTAATTCCCCGGTGGAGAATTGGGAGTTGGAAGAATTTTTGAATTTGCCATGTGAGTGTACTGTGGAACGTACATCATTGGATTGTATAAAAGACTGTATAATATATTGGAAACCAGACGATATATGTATTTGTTTTGCTTGCGGGTTCGGAGACGGCAGTCAATGGACACATGATTGTTTGGTGTTGGATACGGAATCTCTTGAACGGAAAGCTATAGATGCTGTAACGAAATTTGAAGTTCGTGAAGAATTATTATAAATTTACAGAAAAAAGCATGGACAGCCTTTTGCGATGATATTGAATTTCATTGAACGTTTCCGAGATCTTGTGTGGGACTTTGAATATAGACCCATTCTATTAAAAATTTTACTAGAAAAGGATTATGGGAAATACGTGGACATATGGTAAATTGTGTATTGTTTGATTTCCTTTTATTAGTAATCATGTATTGTGATAGTGAGAATTGTGGACAAAACATTAGTGAAAGTTGTGTGTTAGAAACGATAACTGTATACTTACGCTCAAATGGAATAAGTGGTATGCAGCATAATCCTGGAACTTTTCTTGAAAAGCACTTGTTGAATGATAAGACTTTAGTAGAACTCTTTGAAATTTTTCATGAACGGCATCGTGAAATTTCAATCACAAACTTTATGTTAAAAACTGGTGAATGTTTAAAAAATACTGAATTTATTGGACAACTTATTCCAGTTGTCATGGAACGTTCGTGTGAAATTTCAGTTTGCCATAAAATGTATATTGTAGACATACAGGGATTTAAGATTTCCCCGAATGAATTTGTGATACGTGAATTTTGTCTTACTGCGTGTGATGATACTTTAAATTTTCATTGTTTAGTAAAAGTACCATGTGAATTTAACGATTTACCAATAGGTTGCCAAAAACAAATCGATTGGCTTACAAACCACTTGCATGGCTTGTCATGGTCTAGTAAGACTGGCTATCTCGTATCACATATTCGGAATATTATGTATGATTTTTGTGCATCAGATGCAACTTTCCTTTGTAAAGGTGGGGAAAAAGCCATTTGGATAAAGAAAATCTTTGCGTTAGCAAACGTTGTGGATCTGGAAAGAAAAGGTTGTCCACCATTAACAGAATTACAAGGTACCGTTTGTAATGAAATTTGTTCATTTCATAAGCAAGTAGAATCAAAATCGGCATGTGCATATCGAAATGCACAACAATTGAATTATTGGTGGAAAAATGAGCGATCCACAACCCTTACTAAGGGCATAGCAAGTTTAATGTTTTCATTGTAATCTTAAAACTATTGTAAGGAAGATATATTTTATGGAGAAATAAAAATATAAAAGTTTTAAAAAATTGGTATTTATTTATTTCTAAAAATCTACAAACATCTACTTTTTTCTTTTTCATTATGTTTTCTACATGTTTTTTGACAAGCTTATCATTATTTTTTAATTTTTTATGATTAAACATTGCAATACATTTGTCAAATGAAACACCACGTATCATATAATACAGAAAATATAATACAAAATATCCACACATGATAGAATGATTATCTTGAACTTGTACAGTATTTACAAAATAGAGTTTACAATTCCTTTGAGGAACTGTTGAATTAGTTTAGGCACACCCTGTGCCAGAGAATCAAAATAGTATCCATGTTTATTGTTATTGATATAGATCGCTACCCAATGGCTACCAGGTAAATCAGACTTGTCCATATTAATAATCAGTCCTACAGGGTGTTGAACAAGTATAGGTAAACGATCAATGGGATAAATTCCAGTCACATTTCCAGCGGTAATACAGTCCTTTAGTAACACTTGTAATAATTGATCACTATACATGTTTATTAGTCTATTTCATCCTTACTTTCCTCCTCTTGTTTTATTTTGGATGGAACATACGTTGCACTATTTGGATTTACGTATAAAACATAACCATAGACTTTTAAGTATTCGGCATATAATAAAGCTTCACGCACACAACACTTAAATTGTCCAAATCTATGTTTTAAATAAGCACAAGAGTAAACATGAAATCCCAAGGAAGACGCTTTTGGGCACTGTAAATCTTCTAAATTCACAACAGTCCGTTCCAATAGTTGCTGCAGATAGTCCTGACGTGTTTTACCATAAGTATACAAGGTACAGGTATTAGCACAATATTGTTTCAATATAGTAGGTAACAATGAGTAATCTACATCGCCATTGTACCAGTCAATACCATAATCATGTTGTACTAGATGTTTATTCGAAAGTATGAGCGGCATACGTAATTCATGTAATGGATATGGTGGTTTAAAAATCCAGCTTTGTACAAAGGGGATATCAGGATTTACAATTGCAAGTTCCTTAGTAATAATATGATCATCATTATCGTTGAACGCGGAGAAGTGAACAATAACCCTCATGGCACTCAAATGACGAAATTTTACATTGTATGATCAGTATATACATTCCCGTCTTTATCGATTTGAATGAGAGAGTCAAATTGAGCGTACACAATGCATGTAATGGAATTTTGTAGAGGTTGAGAAAATGATAATTTTAAATTCACAGGGGAATCACGTATGACATCCCACGTAGAATCATCTAATGTTCCTGTTGGAGATAGAATGAACGGGTACAAAGTGTATCCATGTCGAAATTCTTCACGGGAAATTGTATGTGAATGATCTTGATAATATATACCGGTACCGGAAAACAGAGTGGAATATGTTTGAACATATAATCCATTTTCAAAATTAGGAGTGAGGGGTGTCGGTGGAAATGATTTTGAACGAACTTGTAATTGCAGCTTGTTAACGTTAAAATGTTGAAATTCAAAAGGATTTACATGTGGTTGACCATTAAATGCAGCGTTTGATACAAAACCTATAACAACACCTTTTGGTACTTTACCCAAAAATAAATTATCGAGATTATATGAACTTACTTCTGCGGGAATGGTATAGGTACGAGTTTCAACACAAGTAAGAGGTATGCTGGCCGGAATGTGTTCCATGCCAGCATTGATTTGCATAGCTAAGTCGGCAGCAATATCTAGACGCCGCACGTGAAGTGTTACGTCCTCAAGTTTGACTTTATATGCTGTATTTTCAGCAGACATTAAACAAAACGTATCTTTTGTACGATGTAATTTTACACGTAAGCTTACTTTGTTAGGAAGCATACATCCCACACCGGCAATATCAGCATGGATACGGCCATACATATCGAATGATGCACTATTTCTAACATACTGGGCACGATTTGTAAATCCTGTATTTGCATTACCTAATACATTAAATTGGTTTGCAGTATCTTTATACCATAATCCCCCAGTTAAATGGGTTCGAGCGGCATCACTACCATAATTTAATAATGTTTCGATATAAGCACGGTACGGATATGAACCAGATGATGAACTAATTAATTTATCGTTTAATAAAACATCAACTTGACTAAATAACGAATGAAGAAAATTATTCACAGGTGCAACAATATCCACCGCAACTAAATTTGTATTATCGTTTTTTGTAATTTTACATTTTACATAGAGATACAAATATGCAGTGTGAATAAAATCACCAATTTCACCAGGTACAACAAATTCAATTGGTTCTTTTGACGATAAAGTAGAAACCGGACGATATTCAACAGTGGAAGACGACTCAATAGCAGTTTGAGTCATTGAAATAGGAAACAAATCAAGTTCACTTGTACAACATTCAGGACTACTTCCACTGAGTAAAGCCATGATTAACTAAATATATCACCGGAATATTTTCGATTACGTTTGACCGGAGGACCGAATTGTACAATAGCAGGAGCCTTACGTTTTCGTGGACGTCTCTTACCACTACCGGTTAACAACTGACTAAGTTTATTTGCAGTTTTAGTTTTTAATGTTTCTCCAGCTTCTTCTACACGAGCACGAACGGATTCTTTAAATGGACGGTCTTCTAGTACATCACCTGCAACTTGTATTCCTGTTTGTAACGCTTGCCGGCTTACAGCTTTGGCACCTTGTTTTAATAAAGGCAATGCAAAACGAAATAAACCTTTAAAGAAACTACCAATCCCATGACCCCGTTGATAAACTGGACCTGAAAAGAAGGGAAGGCCACGTCCCCGCTGATAATACGTATGTTGCTTTTTCATTTTCCAGAAGAACGTTTAAAATGAAGTGTCACTGTCAATGTCCCGGAACGAAATGGTAAATTTCGTCCTGCGTGGTCCTTTAGTAGTATTTCAACACAGTTAAAGCAAAATTTAGAGAGTGGTATATAGTGAATATCTTGATATCGTAACGTTTGAACTTTTCCATAAGTCATATTGCCAACAGTTGCAATACGTAGTAAGGGAGCTTGCGTATCTCCCACCAATTGATATTCAATAAGATCAGTATACACAAAAATTTGAAAAGAATATCCAATATATATGGTTGTTTAAATCCCTGTTTTTGAATAATGAGGTCATTTTTTTCATGAAAACCTAGTTGTATAGCCAAAGTAGGTGAAAGTGTTATAAATTCAACGTTTGGTTCAGAAGTAACATGAATAATATTGGAAGCGTTAAATCGTATAAATTCTGAAACTTTATTTAATTCTTCCAGTATGTGTTCAATGTTTGCATAATATCCAGGAGTAATTTTACTTTTCATAATTTCATGACCTTCTAATTTGTACCAAACGATATTTTCATCTTCGGTGACATTATGACACGTTAAAGGAATATGTATTTCACTTAATCCGACACACCAATCCGTATCTGTTAAACGTACAGTATTTTTCAAATTATTAATGAAATGGGTTGGACTATTTTTAGGATAAACGTCTGTACTTGCATTTGAAACCAGTGTAATGTAGAAGCTGTCTTCTGTGCTTTCAGAAATCATTTTCGTTTAAAGTGAAGTGTCAAGTTCGAAGTTCCAAAACGAAATGGTAAGTTTATACCGAGTTCATCTTTTAAGTTTACTTCTATCGTATCAAAATATTTCTTTTCAACTTTCACGTACTGCGGGTTATGAAATAAAATATTTTTGATTCGTCCATACCGCTCGTAAAATATACTAATTTTACGAAGTAAAGGTCCAATTTCTTCTTGTTGTTTTACAATATCCACACATACGTTAACTTCTGTTGGAATATTATAATCAAGGTTACAGGGATATTTTCCCTGAGGAGCCAGAAATTGTTCCCTATGTTGATCTTTTATATACACCACTGAATTATAAAAATTTGAATTTTCATTCATAAAACCGAGTATATGTTGTAAACGTTTTGTTATGTCTAGAATACACCGATCACGCGACCGGAAGGAATGTTGAATATACACTTGATTCTTAAAATAATTATATTTTATTATACGTACTTTCTCGGGAATTAGATTTAAGATGGCTTTAATGGATGCATAATATCCCTCCGTTACTTTAACAGGATATCGAATATATTCACCATCAATAAATGTATCAATTGTAATTTGTTCACCCGGACCAACATTATAAAAACTCCACGGTATATTAATTTGTGTTAAGCCCACAACCCACTCTCCGTCCGTTAAATCTATGGCCCTTGCAAGTTTTACTCGAAATGAGGATGTTGTATTATCAAAAAGTGTACTACTTGCGTTGGAAGGTAACGTCACGTAAAAACCATGTTTCAATGACGAATTCATTATGCAGACTGAATACTAGATACTCGAATCCACGAATTCATACTTTCTGGGTATCCTAACCATTTTACGAAAACCCACCCCTTCTTACGTTGAAGAACTTTTTCAATTAAATAGGTTTTGTTTGAGCTTAGAAATATTTTTTGTAATTCTTCAGCATAAAATATTCCTTTAATTTCATCACCATTCCAGTCTTTTAATTTATAAGTTACAGGATTTGATTTTATACATTTATCAACGAGAAATATTTCTCGAGACCAATTTGGGAAATATCCTTTTTCAAGTTTATGTTTATATTTAGTAATACGAACATAATCTCCTGCTTGAAATTTACAAGTTAATTTCTTCTTATGTACACTCTTTCCGTACAGCGTATTCCACACTTGATTGATATTTGAATCATTTACTTCTGCGGGTGCCATTTTAATAGTTGAATGATAACTATGATTATAATTGTGTACAATTTGATCCAACACATCAATGTACCGATACGTATTTTCTGCAGTAAAATAACGATATATTTTACTTTTAATGGTACGAATTACTCTTTCTACTAACGCACATTTCATTTCCGAATGTACACTATAATGATTAATCCCAAAATCTTTAAACACTTTCTTTACATGGCGATTATAAAATTCTGACCCTAAGTCAGTTTGAACGTGAACCAGTAAGGGCACTTGATTTAAAATTGAAGTTATTGCATTAGCCATTTCAGGCCCTTTCTTTGTTTTCACAGGAATGCAATACAAGTATCGCGAAAAAATGTCAATTGCACATAAAATATAGCGATATCCGTCATTATACTTTGCAATAATTTGCATGTCCGCCAAATCGCATTGTAATGTTTCATTAGGACCACTAACATAATATTGTTTCCGTGGAAATGTTTTTCGTATTGGAGCGTGCATTGTATATGCATCTTGTGATGCTAACCATTTTTTAATTTTCTTTCGGGATAATTTTGTTTTACGTTCTTATGTACTAACACTGGATAAAGATGCATGATCTGAATACTTGTAATAGATTTTTGATAATTTTGTCATTTCTTATTTACATTTTATATTCTTTCCAATACCGAAATACATTAGCTGCAATTGCGGGAGATACTGCAGTCGAAGAAGAATGCCGTTTTCGAATTTTACTGCCAGTCACTTTCGGGGTTGTAAAAGCAGGTGAAGGCGGTCCTGGTGTACGTGAACTAATAAACTCCCGAGGAACATTAATATCATCCAATAACGTTTTAAATGGCTGTAATCCTACTGGTTGTGTTGAATATTTCCGTGTACGAACGACATCATTTACTAAATCGATAATATTGGAACCGGGAATGATATTTCCATCAATAGCTACTGTACCTGTTTGATCCCACGAGATTTTCTGTGAATTAATGAGTTGTTTAAGTAATAAATCCGTTTTCCTTCGAAGTGTTTTTGGTACTGATTGTAATATATCGGGTACAAGAGTTAAAATACCACTATCTGTACGACTACTTGCATTTTCTGGGTCAACAATGGGTAAGGCAATAGGATTTTCCGGTGTAGGACCCGATTTATAATGTAAATATTGATGTAATACTTGCTGATACAATTTCCATTTTTGTTCTCTACTCAAATCTGTACGTTGTAAGATTTTGCTCATATCTTTATCTAGTCTTGATTGATGTGCTTCATGCGTCTTTAAATTAGATTGTAGTCTATGAAGTGCATTTTCTGGAACTAATAGCATTTTACGTAATTCCGTCATGTTATCTTCCAAAAATTGTTGAGGCTAAGGCACCAATGAGTGGCCCGAGAATTAATGGAAGTAATGCACCACCTTTCTGTAGTAATAATTTCTTTTTCTTTTTAAGAGAAAGTTTTGAGGAGAGAGCACGTAAGATCTTCTTATGTCTACGGAGCCTTTGCTTCTGAATTAATGATATGGGGATATTTCCTTTTATAGTATTTTTTGCTACTTGTGATATGGTACGAATCAAATCACCCGGTGCGTTTTGAAGAATAACTTTCCGATCGGATGGCTTGCATTTCGCAAGCGTGCAGAGCGTATTATAATGATGTTTTACCTTCAACATCTTGATGCCAACTAAACATAAAACGGTGTGGCCGCGTTTTTAACACTACTGTACACATGCATTATTTCTCCGGGAAATATATTTGTTCTCAGTCGTAGGGCATCATGTGTTTGTTGTGTAAGATCAAACAATAAATACGTGTGTGGTTTTTGTGTAATTTCCTCAAAGACATTCACGAGTTGTTTGCTTTCACGAGGCATAATTTGTCTTGCTAAATATTCAATTTGTAACTTATCACGTGGATTCTTAAATACCACTATATAATGTGCATTTAAACTAATATCTCGAGCATGCCGGTTTTTTGGAAATAAATTTTGAACAATAAATATTACGGTTAATTTCTTGTGGTGAGCGTACTTGGTAAATAATTTGGCCACATCGTCATTTGTTTCTGACATTAAATCATCTAATATGAGTAATGAATTTTCACTTATATCAAAAGTATTTATATCGGGGATTCCTTCCAGAAAACGTATTTTTGCATCAACGTCCAAGTTTGGTATAACTGCGCCATAACACCATACAATTTCTTTAAAGGAAACATTAAACATATAATTTCTTTCTTTGATTAATCGATTTACAAAGTGAGTTTTACCAGCACGGGAAGGGCCAGCTATGAGAATAGTGCACGGATGTTCAAAACGTAACATCTTCGTTGCAAATGACACAATGTGATAGAAACTCTTCTTTTTATTCCCCAAAAAACGAGTCTGTGGCCAATCATTTATGAGATCTATAGCCATACGGAACAGTAATACTTTTTGGTACGTCAGTCACAATGTCAGCGTCTATTCGTCTGCGTTTACTGGTCACCATTCGATGTGTCTTTAGTTCTCTTCGAGAAAAGATGCGCAAAATCTGGTTTCCAAACAATTTTGGATGGCATTTCGATTACAGTTGCCTCCCGATTCCCCGTCACTAAATCATAAAAACTATCAAAATTAATTTTATCACTTGTTCTGTGATTTAATGTTATTCCACGAATTTTATAGACATATTTCATTTCCCCACTAGCATTGCGTAAAGCGTAGGCGTAATTCTTTGCACCAAATGCTATTACTTTACGTATTTCCCAACCTTCGGGAACTTCATTTGTTAACACACCCAAATACGTACTTAATTTTAATGGGAGTTGCTCATCTTTTATTTGTATAAGCATGATACTGTCCGTATCGCAATAGACTACATTCCGTTCTCCAACACTTGTTAGTAGATCATACAGCCACAGTCGTGCCCATGAGGTTATAAATGCTGCCAGCACAACATTTGAAAATGCTAATGGGATATTTTCACTCTCACAGTCTTTATATTGAACAATTAAATGAGTTTCACCAACTGGTGTTACAGCTTGAATTTCATATTTAGGATCTGTTAAAATTTTTAAAAAATCCTCTGCTGTATCAACCATTGTGCACTGTGAAAGGTCTGTTCTTTGTCCCCATTTCCCGTACAGCGAATTCAAAAACAGTTTCGCTGTACTGCGCAGGCCTGGATTATATTCTATGTTCTCATAATTTAACTGTATTTCCTGATACCTGAAATATTCTTGAATGTACTTTTCCTGCTCTTCTTTTGTACTGCATTCTACAGGAAAGCCTGAAGCTTCTTGTTTCATTTGTAAAAAGGATTTCACATATGACCCAAATAATCCTTCACAAACATCTTTCTCCGGGACTAATAAATCAAACTCCCATATTTCATGAATTTCAATTAGCTCATACCCATTGTCTAATGCTTTGTGCAGTTCGGGGGTACAAAACGTACCGGTAATGATACGTTCAAGATCTATGTGCGTACATTCATCATCATTTTGTTCATCCATGCACGATTTACACAATCCAAAGATTAATCTTCTTCCCGTAACATAAGGTAGGATTGGAAAATATAAATCGGAGGGTGGAAGAACACTGCATTTTACAAGTCCATGAATGTTTCGCACATTGGGGAAATTGGGGCCATTGTGTACTTTAGGTACATTCACAGGCATGCCTCGTTTACACATTGTTGTGGGGTAAAGCGAAGTGACATCTACGTAAACTACGTATTCGTCCTCTGCACAGTCTACATAGAACTTAAAATTATCTGTTCTACCTCCTTGATAGGCAGATTTCGGAATGAGAGGATCACGAATATGTTTGCACCGTTGTTCGAGGATCTTCTGTATATGTTTATCACGTTTTACCATTGCATCCCATTCACATTCCCAAATTTCTATTAAATTATAACCTAATTTTTTCAAATAGTTGCGGCAGTGCACTGTTTGTTCGTATCTCTTTTCAAAAGTGTTGTACGCACCATTTTCTTTGCATAAAATGCTATTTCTATTATCTTTATAACAGCTTTTACAGGAATGCCAGTAACATCCCATGAACTGATATATAGTGTTTGTTTTAGCGTCAAAACCATCGACTTTATATCTGCCAAACCGTTCCTCCAACGCATTATTCGAAGTAACAATAGATCTCTTTGTTACATGTTCCATATACTTCAACCATTTTAATGCTTTAATACTCTGTTGTTGAGTAAGTTGGAACCCGTTTGGAGGAATAACTGGAATTGTGTTTTCAATCAAGTGATGACACCGGTACGTCAACATTGCTAGACTAGCGATTGTCGTGCTGGAAATAAAACATTGAATACCATTTGTTTTCTCTTCAATCATAGAGGTAAATTTAATTACTGCCTTCGCCAATATACGCACATCGTTCCGGCAGTACTCCATCAATTCTTTCTGAAAATCAAAAATATCACCATTCCGTACTCGCTCTTCATGCCACAGCATAAATTCTGCCCGATCTGCCGTACTACGTGAGTCCGGGTCATAATAATACAATGCCGGCCATTCTCCAACATAATTTTGATGTTCCTCTGTATTAAAGAGGTATGGAAAATCTCCTTTTTTCAATTCAACATTCAATCCTAAGGTTTTCGGCAATTTGGATAATTTTACACCAAGATAAAGAAAAGTGTCCCGAAAATAAAAACGATTACTAATACTAATTTGAAATATCTTTTGACCGTGCATAAGAACATGTGGAGTTATTTTTTGTTTCTCAATAAGTGTCCGCACACAAAATAGGCCATCATATCGCGAATTATTGTGAGCAAGTGCCACAATGATCTGATACTCTGGCCTTTCCATAAGCACATGTTCAATAAACGCCTCCATGGTTGTAAAAGAAAACATACGGTTCCCGGATATTTTATCTCCGCACTTGAAACACAAATTATCTACTCCTGTATTTATGCAATGGAAACATACATTCAAACAACAACATAAATTTACGGCATGCTCCTTTTCACCTTTCTCATTTGGTGCTAATAGCATGGTTTCCACATCAAATATAATGTACAAAAACCGTTCAGTGCGTTTTAGTTTACACTTTTGAACGAAACATCGATGGCCAACATTTACGTGCACTTTACAAAGACTACAATAGTAGTCGCCGCATACATGAGGAGATTTTCTTTTTCTCACATCGTAAATTACACCACATGCGTTACACAATTTCACGTAATCACATGTGGATTTCTTTACTTTATTTAGTGTTAAATGGTTATTAAAGCAAATGCCTTCAGGAAAGTTTCTATTACATTGTGTACAATGTACCAATTTCGCGTTAGTTTCTTTACCATGAAAATGTTCACAGTACGAACATCTCATCTGACATTGGTGAGCACTCCTATCTGATCTAAATCCTTCCAAGCACGAAAAGCAAAAATTCCTCTTACCCATAAATGAATTAATATTCTTTATGGGCTGGAAATGACCCACAGTATCCCCTCTCTGATACAGAATAAATATCTTTTTCTCCGCATTTATTCCTGGGTAGCGTACCACAGGTGTTCTGGAGTCTTCAGGTAATTCATATACTACAATTTGATAATTCTTTTTCACTAAATAATTTTGAAAAGCAACTACATCTTCCAAATCAAATCCCTGTTTCCGTTCAACGTACATTTTTGCATCGTTACACAATTTTTGTGCTTTATTTTCCCATGTTTTGCGTGTAGGCAGGGTCATAACATATAGTGTACCCTTACTCTCTTCATGTTTCGTAATCCAATATACTATGGATTTTGGCAGACAAAGAAAATCACTAGATTTTGTGGCCACCACATGCTCCTTGAGAAAAATACTCATTTCTGCATATTTTTTTACCGCTGCGCGTTTAGGTACACCCTGTCCGTGTAATCCATCAACGATGTCAAACCGAAATTCTAATTGATTCCCTAAAAGAAATGATTCATTGCTATTTAATACGTTCTCCACCGTTCTAAGAACCACATCGGTATTCAAATTTTGACGTTTTCGCCATGGAACAAACACTTCTTTATTCAGGAGATTTCGGTCGGAATTTATTCTTAAACCGACAAAATCGTAGGGTCGTGTATCCCTCAAAACGGTAGAGAGCGCATAATCCATCATGGATGTAATATAATCAATGGGATTTGTAATTATATGTTGTACAGTTGGTTTTACAATAATTTCCACCCCTTTCATATTGAAACGCGGGTACCCTCTCACATTTCTCCCCACAATTTCAAACATATTACACTCTCTTTCATTCTCTCCATATCCTCGCAATGGAGGATGCTGAGAAGTTGTGGGTCGCATATCTTCTGAATAATGTGCATTATTCAGACGATCAACACGCGCATTTTCTTCCTCAATTTCTTGCAATTTTTGCCACAACATCTCTGTATAGTCAGTTTCGGAATTTTGAATTTCTAATGGTTCACCCAAATTAATTTCATTTAATAGTGCCCAATCAATATGTAATGAGTCATCATCATCATCATCATCATTATGTTCTGATTGAACATTTTCACAATTTCCCGTAAATGAACAGAACGCGGATACACTTTTGTCACTCACTCGCTCTAACTGCCGCTTCTCAGTGGCCATATAATTTAAATATGACATAAATGCCGCATCATACAGTCGATCTTCACGGAAAAATCCGTGGTCAAAAAGCTCTATAATGTCCGCTGCTGAGCGAACATTATTCAGTATGATATATTGATTATTTTTATAATATAGGTACAAAAGCGATAGTAGATCACTTACAATTTCAGACGATCCAATATACCCTGCTGCTTGCAGGTCCACTACCTGCTGCCACGTATGTAAAACACGTTCAGCAGTATACAAGCCTCTCAATCTTCCCTGGAAAATGGTTTCATCAATAACGTTAAATTCCTCGAAGTAAAACTCCATTTTTTCTGTAAAATACAAGACAAAAAGTGCAATCAATATATATATATATACAATGACTAAAAAACCTGAAAACAAACAAAATTTTGAAAATAATAATAATAATAATAATAATAATAATAATAATAATAATAATAATAATAATACTTACCGAATATTAGTTTATCTCTGTTTAAGTGATGATCCAATTGAAATTCACGTCGCTCTCTGCTTTTCTCGATTCTATCACTTATTTGCTTCAGCACCTAAAACAGAAAAGAAAAAAATGCAATTAGTTACCGTATTACGACTTTTCAAATTACAATATTCAACATAGCACTAACGTTATCAACCATATTGGCTTTGCATGTAAGAGAGCCATGGTTCGATTCGATGTGCAGATTCTGTTAACTACCTATCCAATATAAGATTGTAAAATATACCATTTATTACTGAGAAAGGTCTACAATGCAAGCAACCGTGCGGTTTTCCACGTAGAATAGCCCTGGTTCGATTCCCGGGGCGCATTCTGCTAACTTTCTGAACAATATAATTTATATATACCTGTTATATCTTACACAATTCATAGCTACATATAAGTAACAATACCTGCTAAGCAAAATGATGGCGTACGGCTTTTCAGGTGAAAGAAGTCTGGTTCGATTCCCGGGAGCGCATTCTGCTAATTTTCTGTACAATATAATTTATATATACCTGTTATGTCTTACACAATTCATAGCTACATATAAGTAATAAGTTTACACTGCAAGCATACAATTTAGCGTACGGTTCTCCACCTGGGAGAATACTCATTCGAGTCCCGGTGCAATCATTAATATTGATTCCCAACATATTACATTATACTATACCTTAGTCAAGTTATAATTCCATAAAAGTACACCGAGTCATATCATTTTCAATGCCGGAAAATCCGCAATCAATTCCCGATAAAACCAAACAGTTCCGTCCCCCTTATATTCCAAACAATTACAATATGTCCCTTTCCCATATAAAAGTAAACAAGTATAATACAAGAAAACTACAACGTTAGTACTTACCAATCTTCCAATCTCTCCTAGTAGTAAAATATCTTCTTCGCAAAGTTAACACTTGTTCTTGGTGCCCTCTTCTTTCTAAATGTACACATCATGCAAATGCATCAGTATTTATATGCCCTTCAATCTTTCCAGAAGTTTCGAGTGTGTTCTTTCCCCTATTCCAACAATTATAAATTTAAAAAGACCTGGAAGTTTCCAGTGTTTTCTTTCACTCATTCCGACGATCATATTTCCAGAATATTCTCCAGCAGCAGCTGCCGCGTTACATGTGCTGCATATTAATGATTTACCTTGTTCTACGTGTGTGATCTGCATATTTTATTTCCGAAAGGTTTTTTTCTGTATTCTGCTTGTCCAATTAACATTTCCTTTTCACCGGAAACCAAATTATTATGTGTCATGTTACCTCCGGCCGCACCTGCATACATTATGTGTCATTAGTATGCGTAAAAGGGTGTATCCATTTTTTCAAACGTGCATTAGGAACTGCTACCATGTCAGAAATATCGACACTCATGAATATTTATGAATGTCGAAAAGATGCCCCATAACTACTGAGGCGGTCAAATTTGGTGGAAGAAGGGTTATGCTATGTTATTGAAATACATCAAGTAGACTGTTGAATCGTAAAAATAGTGAAAGATAGACAATGCAAACGGTAATAGTTTTACATATTGGCAAAAGAAGAATGGGCAGAGTAGATCATGAGCCTCCGCCGCCATCTTGAAATCCGCCATTTTGAAATATGTGATTTTTATTTTAAATGGAAAGGTAGTCACGTGATATATCAATTAGGACCAGCATGTTCTCAAAACGTCAATTATAAATTTTATTGATCATTATCTGTACTTATTTGGAAGATTTAAGATCATCTTTAAAGTTATTTACGAAAATCTAGGAGATTGATACTCGTATATTGAAAGTTTGGATTATCACGAAAACACATGTAAGTTAAACAATCTACAAGCCAAGAAAACTAACAGTAAAATTTGATATCCAAGTTGTATATTATTACATTATTACTTCTGACATTACTTTCAATTTGGTTCATGTAGTGCCGAAGAGAAATGTTCCGGTCTGGAAGAACCGCTTCCGCTTTTTTTATTGTTTTTTTCTTGCTCTTTTAGTCGTAAACAATGTACTTATATAGCTACGTTTTGTTAAATGACATTCTTACTAATATAGACCATAACACAATGAAAATCTGAAAGATTGGAATATAATTATTACGTATGTACGTAAACCACTATATTTTTCACCACTTGCAATATGTTTTATTCAACTATCTTTGTCCACCTTCGTAAGCATTAGCAACTTGGGATGAGTGTAGCATATGATATCTAAATGAAAAGTGGTTCGCGAATCCGGAAGATGCAATGATGATCAATCGCCTAAGGGCACAATAATAGTATCCTGTGGCACCATTATCACAATAATCAAAGGCTTCACATTGCGAACAAACCGATCAAACATAATGCAACACGATATAGACACTCGAGAAAGCCACCTCACTTGATAACATTTTCCGCTACAACTTCATTGTTCTATTCGACCGTAGTAGTCCACTTTCCGTTTAGATATCACATGCTACACTCATCCCAAGTTGCTAATACTTACGAAGGTGGACAAAGAAAGTTGACTGAATAATATTGAAAATGGTGAAAAATATAGTACCTAGGTAGTTTACGTACGGTACGTAATACTTGTATTGCATTCTTTAAGATTTTTAATGTGTTATGGTCTATGCTAGTAAGTAAGACTTATGTCATTTAACAAAAGGTAGCTATATACACTTCACATTGTTTTCGACTAAAAGAGCAAGAAAAAACAAGAACTATTAAAAAAGGCGGAAGCGGTTCTTCTACACCGGAACAGTTCTCTTCGGCACTATATAAACCAAATTGAAAGTAATGTCAGAAATAATAATGGAATAATATGCAACTTGGATATGAAATTTCACTGTTAGTTTTCTTGGCTTGTAGATATGTCTAATGTGCATGTGTTTTCGTAAAAATCCAAACTTTCAATATACGAGTATCAGTCTCCTAGATTTTCGCAAATAACTTTAAAGATGATCTTAAATCTTCCAAATAAGTACAGATAATGATCAATAAAGTTCATAATTGACTTTCTGAGAACATGCTGGTATTAATTTGTAGTGCCCTTAGTAATTGTGTTATTTTATAATGGTAATATTTTTAAGTAGTATTGTTAACTCTCTTTTGTAAGATCTGGCAACATTGATACTTCCGCTTCTGTGGAGGGGAGACGAGCGGGTGACTTCCGTTGTACTAAAAAAAAAGAGATTGTGTACCGCATGGCTTCTCGATATCTGTAAAAATGAAGCCTAAAACTATAGTTAATCTAGGCCTCTCGTAGCCATCCTCCTTTTATTAGTAATCCACAGTTTTGACAGAGCAACATTGAGTGTAAGTGAAGCTTTACGGTTGCTTTTCATCATAATTTTGGTGTGCAATTTCCAAGAGGAATTTATAAAGAAGAGCAAGTGGTCTCCCACGTGTTTTGTTACCGCTACAAGTTTTTGTCTGTCAGTGTGTGCCTCTCCATTAATTATATTTTTAAGTTTCTGTGTTCGTCCTAGTGACATTCTCCATTTAATACGATAATGGCAATTTTCGTGAAGTTTTTCTTAGTTGTGATAATGTATGAAATCATAATGAAGCACTAAAAACTTCCGTGGGAACCCGCCCCATGCACGCTCTGTCCGGTATCATATCAGTGAAGGAAGCAATGTATTCAACCTCTAGCACAGAATCATCAGGAGTCCAGATCTTTACAAGGATTGTAACGAACCGGCAATGTACCTTCCCAGGGAGTAACTTAGTTTTCACGTACAAACGACTTAAATGCTGATTCCCATTCATATATTTGCTACAACACTACTTCCTTGAACTTAAACATGTACTTCAACAAAATATGGCTTCTTTACATTCTAGTGTACTTGTTACTGTACCAAGTATTGGATTCTATAGCTACTTATGGCGTTTTAGTAGCAAGCAGCATGTTTATTCCAAACCTATATCTTTTCATATGTGTTGTTGTGAACCAGTGCAGTCTCTTAAGTGAGCAGTATTAGTCTATTAACAAGCAGCTTGTAGAGTGGTGCAGGATTTATGCCAAACGCATATTCAGTTGGAATAATTTAGAGGCATTTTAGTGGCCCATAGCCCAGGTGAGTGAGCAGCATGAAGAATCTACCCGTTATTTTCGCCGCCGCTCGCTCTGTGTTTACTCGAGCGACAATGCAGTTCTGGGACATGTTATTTTATACTACAATACATTTCTCTGGAGTTTTTCATACCTTTTTTCCATTATTAAGGAGTTACCTTGGAGCCCCCTTTGGTTTAGCTCCGCCCAGCCTTGGCTCAGGATCAACTGGTAGTGAGATGAGATGCTGTTGTGTTAGTGTTTCGTATATGAAGATGGGCAGTTTAAAGGTGTTTTCCTGATAAAGGTTGCCTTCGTAGCAACCACATTCGTCATTTTTGATGAGTATGTTGCTTTTAGTTATGTTCAATTATGTTTGAGCATGTTTGTGCGTATTAAAGCTCATCTTTGATATAGCCTGTTAATTTATCAGGCTCTCTTTAGTGTTTATAATGTTCAGTGCTCTCTGAGTTGAGTGAAAGTGGCATATTAGCTCGTGCTTTCTCATAATAATAGTGAATCCTCCAGCTATCTCTCCAAGCTCATTTCAATAGTGTTCTTTGAAGAACTGTGTTTACAAGTGTGGTGCACTACTTAATTATTTTGTTTTTTATGTTGCTTCATAACTGCAGTAAGCTGTATCCTCTACCATTTGGCAGTGCTACTTCACGAATAGCTGTTTTGTGTTCTCACTGGTGCTAGGTGTCCCTTATAATCTCCATATAATGTTGGCCACTCGCATTTTAGTGCAGTTGTGTTGTTTACACAAAAGTGTCTTTATCTTATCTTATTTCATTGAGCATCAATCCTGAATACATGCATCATTCATTAGTAAGTATGCTTTGTGCATATTCTCAGGTAAGAATCACAATGTTGAATAAACGAGTTTAACGCTATATGTGTTCATGGCAGCTTCACTCTCACCGGGGTGGAGCATAATGTTGCCAGTTCAATCAAGAAAAAGGCACAGAATGCCCATATGTGGAATGTAAATCTCATAGTAACAGGTAATCAATCTCAATGAGTTATTAGATGAATGTGTATAATTTTATCGCATACCTTTTTTTAGTGGTAACAATTTTAATACTGAGTTTTGCACTTATGTTTGGATAGTGCACATGTAGGCGCGCACCCGATGGTGGGTATACGCTGGCTAGTACCTTATAGCTATATTATTATCCTTGAAGTCTAGTTGCAGTGTACAACAATTAACAATTATGATACGATATTATCTTTTGCATAATAAATTTAAACTATTTCTTTCATCATCTTCAGAAGTGACAATTCTTCTGGAATTTGGTAAGAATCTAACTTGCATATTATTATGAAGTGTGTTAATGTTTCAATCATTATACAAGGGAGGTGAAGATGGTTGTCCCTCCTTAATTGTTTATAGCTGCAAGAATTTTGATGTAATTATGCATCAGTAACTTGTTACTGTACCACGCATGACCTTTTTTTTATTGCTTTTATAACTAAAAGAACATATGTTCTCTTGCATAATAGTATATGTACCTGTTATGAAGTACCTGTTCTATATCAAGCTTCCATGGCCCTAATACTAGCTTTTGATCAAATAATAAATAATCTTTTCCATTTTAAGTGTTGTTGTTCAAGTGCAAGTCCCTAGTAGCTAGATAAGTTTAATTTAAGGTTAGCTATTTCTAAATTATGGTATATGCAGGAGCAAGAAGAGGAAGGGGGGTTTGTTCATGCCTTCTCGTAGAGCTGGTGTGGGCAACCTCGTGTTGTCGGACGTTGTCTGTGCGCCCTACACTTCATTGCCATATCATCTTTCACAGACTGGCGACCCCTTGATACTCAGTTTTCTGGATTTTCTTTAGTCTGCGTTCTAAGTACGTTAGACGCCTTCCGCTCTGTAGCACTCAGAAGTTCCGAGCCATCCTCTGGGGCGCTACAGGGTGTGTAAGTTTTTGGCGACCTTCATCCAGGATTTCAGCTGAAATCTTCTGATCCCTTTCTCATACCATTGCTCTGGCTCCCCTTAGCTAGGTTCTTTGCTGGATCGTTCTTTTTCATTGGTATTGACTATTTCGGTTCCTGTTAGTCATAACTTGCGTTAAGGTGCCTGGAAGTCTTGATTCTTTTCTTGTGTTTATGAGTCAATTATCAAGTGTTATTAGTTGGTTTATTTAGTTGTGTTGGCCATGGAAAGCAGGTAAACATTCTCTACGTCAGCGCGTTATACTTTATAGTTAAATATTCTTTGAGATTCTTTTGAATATCATTTCTGGTTTGATGTAGTAATGTGGTTTCTAAAAAAAAAGCAAGGCTGCTAAATCGCTGTTGAGACGGAACAGGAGTGCAAGGGTTACGGGTTCCCCATCTTCATGAATTGGTGTTCATATATATACATATAAAAAAAAGAACAGTATTGTGTAGTGCTAATATAGTGAACTTTATTTCTTTCTTTGATTGTGTTGAACTATTAGTGTCACAATGAACAAGAATAAAAAGAAAACGCGACAATGTGGCCATGCCGGCACATTGTTAGAGTGTGCCTCCTGTAACACTTGGTACTGTAGACATTGCACCGAGTTAACAGAAGAGGAATTTAGTGAGAGAAGTAAACCTGAAGTCCTCTGGGATTGTAATAAATGTGTAGCACAACCCAGTAGGTCAATAAATGATTCCACTGAGAATGGAGATTCAAATGTTATAGTCGTAGTTACTAGGAATCAGGATGATACCATTAGTGAAAAAGGTAGTGATACCTCCAACTTTGCTGAATTGATGTCTCAGCTTTCCAGTCAAATAGACTCAATAAAGGTGGCCGTAACTGAAGAAGTTTCAGTGATGAAAGCCACCGTAACTGAAGAAGTTTCAGTGATGAAAGCCACCGTAACTGAAGAAGTTTCAGTGATGAAAGCCACCGTAACTGAAGAAGTCTCGCAGGTAAAAACAGTGGTCATTGGTGAAATGTCTGAGGTGGTAAATAAAGAGGTTTCCCAAGTAAAGGTAGCTATAAATAAAGAAGTGTCTAGTTTAAAAGAAACTGTTGATCGTCATCTCAAGGAACAGGATGACAGAATTACTTCCCTAAGTAATCGTTTGGAGAATAATACTGTAGAACTTACCCATCAAATTGAAATTTTAATGAAAATCTAGCCTCTCAAGAAGAAGCATTACTAAATGTCTTGAAAGACAACAGTGTTAGTAAGCGTCAATTAGATAGTTTGGCTAATCAGATGCAGGAAATTCAGCGTAATACTAATTCATGTCTTAATATGAGGGAAGACCTTGAGGTGTTGAAACAAAAATTGGATAGTTTATTTGAACAAGGTGAAGATGAAGAAGAAGAAAGTGGTGAACAGACTGGTTCAGTTATAAATGTGGAACCTAGGCATTTTGAAGATGTGGACCGTTTTTTGGGAATTTCTCATACTAGAAGTAATTCTTATGACACCATTCCGAAGGTCCCGGTGGTTGTTTCCACTCCATTAATGGGAACCACTTCATTTGTTACTACATCTTGTTTTCCATCCTCTTGTTTAGATGTTGTTACTGATACGTACAGAATTAATAGTGGTAATAATACTCACACTTCATTCTCTCATGCTCCAAGCCACGCTTGTTGTACTCATTCATGCTTTTCGCAGAATAGAGAGCAGTTAGACAGTGGGGATAGGAACTTCTCTGGAGTTAGCAGTCGCATTTCTATAAATCCTGTAGTCTCCTCGTGCACAGTAGGTGTGAATAAGGTTCCTGGTGTGTCATTTGCTAATGCGAATAATGTTAATCCTGGTTGTTGTGGAATGTTGAGAGAGAACATGCCCAGTTCCTCTCTAGGGGCTGATAATTGTCCCATACTGGCTGTTTCCGATTCGTCCAATAAATGTCAAAAGTCATTAAAATTATCCGATCTTAGTCACTTTCCCGAATTTACAGGAAATGTGTTAGAAATTTCGCCTTTAGATTTCCTTCAGCAATTATAGCAAAACTTTAAGTTAGCCAATTTGTCCCCTGAGTACCAGATTTTGGTTGCAGTTAATTCTATGAAAGAGTCAGCTGCTTGCTGGATTTCTCAGGTTAAAGATAAAATCTTTTCATACGATGATTTCAAACGTTTGTTTCTTGCACAGTACCTTAATCCTAAGGTGTGTAGGGCCCAGTTGCGATATCTATTGTCTACAAAGTACAATCCTAATGTTCACGGTAAGGCTTCAGAGTTCGTGTGGAAGCTGTCCAAAGGTATTAGAATGCTTAAAGGGAACATTCCTCAAGAAGAGTTGGTAGACTACCTTATTGATACCTTACCTCAGGAATATCAGTTTACTCTGAGTCAAGTGGATATTCCCTCTGTGTCAGAACTAGCTGCACGGTTAATGAGACTTGAAATTCCTGACAAGTCCAAGTTATTGAATTGTCCATTGATTTCACTAGAATATGTAGGTACCAAGCGTAAGGTTGGATTAGACTCAGATAATTATACTAGCAAAAATAAGAAACGTAATGTTCATTTTGACGTAAACTTGGCTACAGTTGTAGACAAGGAACCGGTTGATGATCAGGTTAGTTCAGGTCAAGTTAATGATAAGCAAGGCAAGGCGCAAACCAAGGACAAATGGGTTCAAACTAGTTACCCTAGTGTTAAAGAATATATTGATAATAAGCAACCTAATGCCAATTACAATAGTAATAAGAAAAAGTTTTGGTTTAACAAACGAAGCAATAATAGTAATTTTAGGCCAAATACCAATAATTTTGCTAATAATGATAACAATCGCCCTAGGGGTAGGCCAAATAATGGTAATGTAAGACGAGCAAATGTAAGAAATCAGAATCAGAACAATGTTCACTCTGACCATACTGATAGCTCTATGGCTCAATGTTTAGTTAATTCATGTGATCAATTTGAACCCAGAATAGCACCTTGTGCTTGCGCTCATTGTCCTAACCTTAGAAGCAGCTATACTGAGGTTGGTGCAACCACTTCCACCTCTTCCGAGCCTTATGCTCAATGCAGCACTGCGTTAAACCAGTGAGGCAGGCTCCCGAATGGTCGCCTGGAGTCCGCCAAACTGAAACTCAGCGGCCAGAAGGTAATTTTTCCAATAGATGTAATGGCACTTGGTATACCCAAAAGCCCATGAATGTGTTTTTCATTTTGGAAGAGAGTGAATCTTTGGATAATGATGATGTTGGTTCTTTTATCAAATCCCCATTCTTATCAGGTAAAATAGCCGGTATCTTTCTTTCCTGTATAATAGATAGTGCTTGTGAAGCTAATTTATTAAACTTTGGTGTTTGGAAAAGAATTGTAGAAACGTTGCGTAATGCTAAGCTATCTCCGGCTAGAAATGTAACATTGCAATCTTTTGTAGGTGATGAAAAGTATAATGTCAAAGGACAGAAAATACTGTATTTAGAATTTTCAGATCATGTTTTAGAAATTCCTTTCTTTATTGTAGAAGGAATGAAGTCGGACGTCTTGTTAGGTACTCCTTTCCTAACCAAATATAATTGTGTAGTTGATTTTTCAAAGCAAATCTTAACGTTGGATGATTTGGATGGTAAACCTGTTAAATTAAATTTAAATTCTCTCTGGGTTAGTTCGGTAGAATCTGAACCTCTGATACAGGAAGTTAGTAAAGAGGAAGACTACTTAGTATCTGAAAGTGAAATTCGAAATACAATTTTCCAAAGAACAGATTTAACATCTGAAGTTAAGAGTAAATTAGTGGAACTACTTCTTCGCTATAGATCATTGTTTTCTGAACGCCCTAGGCCTGCTAAGGTTAAGCCTTTAAAGATAGAATTAACAGACAACGAACCTGTTGTATGTAAACCGTACCCCATACCATATGCTATGCGGGAACCTTTCAGAAAGCTCATTCAAAAATGGCTTGAGTGGGGAGTGATCGAAGAAAGGTTATCTCCTTATCTCAATCCAATTCATTGTGTTTATAAAGCTGACAAACAATCAGTAAGACCCACCTTAGATTTAAGACATCTAAATACTAAAGTGGTATCTTTTAATGTTAAGGTAGAGCCAATTCAAGACATATTAGCACGTCTCAAAGGTTCAGTAGTTTTCTCTTCTTTTGATTGCCGAGACGGTTATTACTGTTTGCCTTTAGAGGAAGATTCATATGAAAAAACAGCATTTTTATTCGAAGGTAGGCAATATTGTTTCAAATATTTAGTCATGGGACTTAAATCTGCCACTAGTCTATTTCAATTTGTAATGAATAGCATTTTTGATGTAAGCACTAAGCATTTTGTTTCTTGTTATCTAGATGACTTTCTTTGTTTTTCCGATTCTATCAGTAAGCATTTTGAGCATTTGGAATTCGTGTTGTATACCTTGAATAACTTAAACTTTTCCTTAAATTTTCAGAAATGTAAGTTCATGTTTTCCGAATTGTTGTTCTTAGGCCACATTATATCAGGTAAAGAAGTTAAAGTTAATCCTAAACTTAATGAAACCATACAGAGATTTCCAATTCCCAAGAATCGTAAGCAATTGAGACAATTTTTAGGTCTAGCGAATTGGAGAAGGAAATTTATTCACAATTACGCAGACCTCACCGAAAGTTTGGTAACTTTATTGCGTAAGGGCGTAAAGTTTCACTTTGGTCCTGAACAGATGCATTCATTTGAACTGTTAAAGAAAGCGTTGGTTTCTCCGCCAGCCTTAGTGCTCCCAGACATGAATAAGGCATTTCATTTGTTCTCAGATTCCTCCATAATTGCCATTGGAGGCTATATAGGGCAGTATGAAGGAGATGATTTTCAGGTTATCTCATATGCCAGCAGGTGCATTAAACCTACGGAAAGATCTCTGTCCATCTTTCAAACTGAACTATTAGCAGTAGTGTTTTTATACGAGTGTTTTGCTGATTACATTCTAGGAAAAGAGGTAATTGTCCACACAGATAACAAAGCTATTACTCATCTGAAAACTATTAGAAATTTGGATGTTAGAACAACCAGACTATTATTAAAGTTGCAAGATTTTAACCTTAAGTTTGAACATCTCTCCTCAGCAGAGAACTGTATTGCAGACATTATTTCACGCAATCCTCCTGACGAGGAGAATACGATTAATTCTACTTTCATGGTAAACGCTGTATTTCGAAATTTAAGTCAATCTTCTTTTGTTAAGCTGTTATTGGAAGAACAAACCTCTGATGAGTTTGTAGCTAGATGTTCTGCTAAACTGGAAAAGGGTAATCCTAACTTTTGTAAGCATTTAGATTTAGTGTATATTAAGCAAGATGATACTTGGAAATTAATAATTCCTAAGAGTCTAGTAAACATTGTTATAGATGAAATTCACAAGGAAGCTCATTTCGGCTCACGCAAATGTTATCTACATTGTAAAAAGTTATTTCACTGGCCGAACATGAAACGTGATATAGCTAGGTTCATTAATGATTGTGAAACTTGTGCTAGAACTAAAAGTAAATCTCAAATCCTTGTACATCAAATTTGCCATGTGGATGCTGACAGCCCACATGCCAAGCTGAGTGTGGACCTCGTTGGCCGGTTACCGAAAAGTAATGGTTATTATTATATATTATCTATCTTAGATGTTTACAGTAAATTTCTTGTATTATACCCTGTTAGGAATGCTAGCACCAAGGAAATCACTTCTATAATCTCTAGGAGATACTTTTATCATTTTCCAATCCCTCAGGAAATCATAACTGACAGAGGCGCCCAGTTCCTCTCGTCCCTCTGGCGACGTTTTTGTCGCAGGAATGGTATACATCACTTACTTTTGAGTCCGTACAACCCCAAAGCTAATCCGGTGGAACGTTATCGTTCAGAGATATCTAGGTTACTAAGGGTATTTATAAGTCATGATCACACTCAATGGAGTCAACACTTATCTGAGGTGCAAACGCTGTTGAACAACTCTGTGTCACTTACCACAGGGTACGCACCTTCAGAACTTTTTCTAAATCATTCAGCTTTGGAAAATTTTAAAAAGGGGCTAAATTGGCCTCCTGAATTTGGTAATGTAGACCATGCCTTTCGGCATCAACATGTGTTATTGAATACTAAGAAAAGTCATAAGAAGAATGAAACCAAGGTAAAACAAACAGGCACTGAGATTAAAATCGGTGACCTCGTATTTGTTAAAAATCGTAAACATAGCTCATTGTTAGATAAAACTATCAGTAAGTTTTTTGTTAAATATCTTGGACCTTTTTTGGTAATTGGTGTGGAAAGCAATACCGTAGATTTAGTAAATTTAAATAATGAATGGGTTGGTACTCAAAACTTACATAATGTAAAATTATTTAACTGTTCTTTACAGAAAAGACAGGAATTGCTGGTAAACACTTACCTGTAAAAAAAAACTTTGACAGCAAAGTTTCTTTTTTTTTATTCAACTAGGGCGAGGATGTAGTGCCCTTAGTAATTGTGTTATTTTATAATGGTAATATTTTTAAGTAGTATTGTTAACTCTCTTTTGTAAGATCTGGCAACATTGATACTTCCGCTTCTGTGGAGGGGAGACGAGCGGGTGACTTCCGTTGTACTAAAAAAAAAGAGATTGTGTACCGCATGGCTTCTCGATATCTGTAAAAATGAAGCCTAAAACTATAGTTAATCTAGGCCTCTCGTAGCCATCCTCCTTTTATTAGTAATCCACAGTTTTGACAGAGCAACATTGAGTGTAAGTGAAGCTTTACGGTTGTTTTTCATCATAATTTTGGTGTGCAATTTCCAAGAGGAATTTATAAAGAAGAGCAAGTGGTCTCCCACGTGTTTTGTTACCGCTACAAGTTTTTGTCTGTCAGTGTGTGCCTCTCCATTAATTATATTTTTAAGTTTCTGTGTTCGTCCTAGTGACATTCTCCATTTAATACGATAATGGCAATTTTCGTGAAGTTTTTCTTAGTTGTGATAATGTATGAAATCATAATGAAGCACTAAAAACTTCCGTGGGAACCCGCCCCATGCACGCTCTGTCCGGTATCATATCAGTGAAGGAAGCAATGTATTCAACCTCTAGCACAGAATCATCAGGAGTCCAGATCTTTACAAGGATTGTAACGAACCGGCAATGTACCTTCCCAGGGAGTAACTTAGTTTTCACGTACAAACGACTTAAATGCTGATTCCCATTCATATATTTGCTACAACACTACTTCCTTGAACTTAAACATGTACTTCAACAAAATATGGCTTCTTTACATTCTAGTGTACTTGTTACTGTACCAAGTATTGGATTCTATAGCTACTTATGGCGTTTTAGTAGCAAGCAGCATGTTTATTCCAAACCTATATCTTTTCATATGTGTTGTTGTGAACCAGTGCAGTCTCTTAAGTGAGCAGTATTAGTCTATTAACAAGCAGCTTGTAGAGTGGTGCAGGATTTATGCCAAACGCATATTCAGTTGGAATAATTTAGAGGCATTTTAGTGGCCCATAGCCCAGGTGAGTGAGCAGCATGAAGAATCTACCCGTTATTTTCGCCGCCGCTCGCTCTGTGTTTACTCGAGCGACAATGCAGTTCTGGGACATGTTATTTTATACTACAATACATTTCTCTGGAGTTTTTCATACCTTTTTTCCATTATTAAGGAGTTACCTTGGAGCCCCCTTTGGTTTAGCTCCGCCCAGCCTTGGCTCAGGATCAACTGGTAGTGAGATGAGATGCTGTTGTGTTAGTGTTTCGTATATGAAGATGGGCAGTTTAAAGGTGTTTTCCTGATAAAGGTTGCCTTCGTAGCAACCACATTCGTCATTTTTGATGAGTATGTTGCTTTTAGTTATGTTCAATTATGTTTGAGCATGTTTGTGCGTATTAAAGCTCATCTTTGATATAGCCTGTTAATTTATCAGGCTCTCTTTAGTGTTTATAATGTTCAGTGCTCTCTGAGTTGAGTGAAAGTGGCATATTAGCTCGTGCTTTCTCATAATAATAGTGAATCCTCCAGCTATCTCTCCAAGCTCATTTCAATAGTGTTCTTTGAAGAACTGTGTTTACAAGTGTGGTGCACTACTTAATTATTTTGTTTTTTATGTTGCTTCATAACTGCAGTAAGCTGTATCCTCTACCATTTGGCAGTGCTACTTCACGAATAGCTGTTTTGTGTTCTCACTGGTGCTAGGTGTCCCTTATAATCTCCATATAATGTTGGCCACTCGCATTTTAGTGCAGTTGTGTTGTTTACACAAAAGTGTCTTTATCTTATCTTATTTCATTGAGCATCAATCCTGAATACATGCATCATTCATTAGTAAGTATGCTTTGTGCATATTCTCAGGTAAGAATCACAATGTTGAATAAACGAGTTTAACGCTATATGTGTTCATGGCAGCTTCACTCTCACCGGGGTGGAGCATAATGTTGCCAGTTCAATCAAGAAAAAGGCACAGAATGCCCATATGTGGAATGTAAATCTCATAGTAACAGGTAATCAATCTCAATGAGTTATTAGATGAATGTGTATAATTTTATCGCATACCTTTTTTTAGTGGTAACAATTTTAATACTGAGTTTTGCACTTATGTTTGGATAGTGCACATGTAGGCGCGCACCCGATGGTGGGTATACGCTGGCTAGTACCTTATAGCTATATTATTATCCTTGAAGTCTAGTTGCAGTGTACAACAATTAACAATTATGATACGATATTATCTTTTGCATAATAAATTTAAACTATTTCTTTCATCATCTTCAGAAGTGACAATTCTTCTGGAATTTGGTAAGAATCTAACTTGCATATTATTATGAAGTGTGTTAATGTTTCAATCATTATACAAGGGAGGTGAAGATGGTTGTCCCTCCTTAATTGTTTATAGCTGCAAGAATTTTGATGTAATTATGCATCAGTAACTTGTTACTGTACCACGCATGACCTTTTTTTTTTTTATTGCTTTTATAACTAAAAGAACATATGTTCTCTTGCATAATAGTATATGTACCTGTTATGAAGTACCTGTTCTATATCAAGCTTCCATGGCCCTAATACTAGCTTTTGATCAAATAATAAATAATCTTTTCCATTTTAAGTGTTGTTGTTCAAGTGCAAGTCCCTAGTAGCTAGATAAGTTTAATTTAAGGTTAGCTATTTCTAAATTATGGTATATGCAGGAGCAAGAAAAGGAAGGGGGGTTTGTTTATGCCTTCTCGTAGAGCTGGTGTGGGCAACCTCGTGTTGTCGGACGTTGTCTGTGCGCCCTACACTTCATTGCCATATCATCTTTCACAGACTGGCGACCCCTTGATACTCAGTTTTCTGGATTTTCTTTAGTCTGCGTTCTAAGTACGTTAGACGCCTTCCGCTCTGTAGCACTCAGAAGTTCCGGGCCATCCTCTGGGGCGCTACAAATTGATATCACATGACTGCCTTTCTATTTAAAAAATATTACATATTTCAAAATGGCGGATTTCAAGATGGCGGTGGAGGTTCGTGATCTACTCTGCCTATTCTTCTTTTGCCAATATGTGAAACTATCATAGTTTGCATTGTCTATATTTCATTATTTTTACGATTCAACAGTTTACTTGATGTCTTTCAATAACATAGCATAGCCCTTCTCCCACCAACTTTGACCCCATCCCCCTCCGTTTCTTATTTCGCTCAGCCGCTATAACTTTGCACATACACATATTTTCACATCCTCTATCAGGTACACTAAGTCTCATCCCGCAACTCGATTAATCCATTTGGACCCTTTACTTGTGAGATTTTTCTTTTTAGATTTTTCCTGTTACGTGCTTCTATTGATTGCTGTCGTTTTAAATTATTTACTTGTTATATATTTTTTATTCTTTGAGACTTTTAGCGACCTCTATTTTAATTTATTTCGTTTTCTTTTAAGTTTGTTCTCTTTATTTGTAGAATTTATATTAGAACTACACTTTCTTTACACTTTCTTAGACATTGTATTTTGCATTTTTAATATTCAGCATTTCTCAGCTTTCGACCTTATTGTGACATGAACAAACAACCTATTAAACTCTAACAATGAATCAGTCATCCTTGACTGATTTCATCATACAATTAGGGAAATTCATATCTATCTATCTCTCTCTCTCTCTCTCTCTCTCTCTCTCTCTCTCTACATACATATATATATATATATATATATATATATATATATATATATACAGACTTATTGACAAAGTAATTATAGAAAAAGCATCATTACCCAATTAAATGTATATCTGTTAGATTTAGGAATTAATTACCTTTGATCCAGATTTCTTTAACATCAAGCAAGAGAGATATTGAGAAGATATACAAAATGTACTCGTCCATTTGCAAGGACATTTGTAATGCTTTAGTGAATTTATCATTAAATACTTCTTTAAAAGATTACATAAATTCACTCCTCATCCATGCATATTTCCAACACTGTTAAGAAACTTAAAAAAAAAAATTGAGAAACCGTTCCTTATCTGTGCACCGAGACAATATTTTCTTAGAAATGAGATTTGGCAATCCTTATTCATAAGGAAAGTAACAGTATATTTTCTCGTTTCGCTTTATACAACCTTATATATTTTTCTTCATTCCTCATTTATGAGAGTTTCAAACTCTTGTTTCTAAGAAAAGATATTCTCGGTACACAGATAAGAAATGGTTTCACAGATTTAAGAAAGTATTTTTAACAGTGAAGCAATATGATAATTGGTAAAATCATGTATGTTTCATAAAATAAGAGGATTGTTATTAAATATGGTCGTTGATGATTTTCTTTTTTAAATTAAAAAAATGAAAAGAAATTTTCTTAGTTTAATGTACCACGATTATGCCCTTTAGGCCAAGGAAGATGGATGATAAATGAAAATGACTGATTCTGCAATTAAATTTCTTCGTGCCCTTCCATTGGGCTAGACTAAAGGCACATACGCTAGCAAATACACCAACAAAGAGGGCTCACGTCCTGAAAGGGAATACATTTATTTCCATAATTTTGCCCGATTTTAGCCACAAGAAATTAAAGTAATTTGTGAACCTAATGGAAAATGTATGTCCCATCATAAAATCAAATTCAAACGTTATAAAATTATTGAGAAAATGTCTTTATCACATCTCGTATATGCAGTTGAGATTAATTAGGTTGAAGTTTAGCGTCCCTTTGGGCATCAAGGCTATATGAGACGTGAAATTACAGTTTAATGTGGAAAATGCAGGTGCCTTTGTCGTGAAGACAAGGTTCGATTCTCGGTGTGAACGTACGTGGATAAGAACCCTAAGCTGTAGGTCCATATCTAATATAATTAGAATTGGTGCTGAAAAGTACCCTAAACTCAAATCCAACCAATCAACCATTGAATCACCACAAAATGTTCAAATTTAAGCGCTTCCTGCCGCATCCCGTACACCAAACACGTTCGCGCTAAAAGTTAGAATAGCGGGGAGGACATAGTCTTGGTTCACTTTACCCTTTTCCGATCATTATTGATCTATTTGAACCTCTGGTAATAGTTCTACTTACGAAGTCTCAAAGATAGCACATTGCAACTCATATAAGTTCAACGAAACTTCTCGTAGGACATATGACCACTAAAAGTATATCATATTCAATGTAAAAAGTTGCATTGATATTCTTGTCATTTTAAAAATGAAACGAAGGCTTTGAGTTTTAGTCCCACAGTTATGCCAGTTAGACTAAAGGAGACGGGATGATGAGAAATGCATGAAATGGTGGAATAAAGAAAGTAGGAGGTACCGGAAGAACCCCAAAAAAACCCACAAGCACGGTGTTTGTCCACCACAATGCCCCCACGGCGCGAGCTGAGATCGAACTAGGGACCCCCAAGCTCTATCACTGAGCCACCGCGCCCTCCTTGTTATTTTAAATTTTACCCAGTGTCATGGTCCCTTTACGTGTATGTACACTTTGTTCCAAAAAGCTTGAGCGCATTCCTAATTGCTGTTCTGAGACAAAAGTTTTCTAAGTCCAACTTCGGAAACAAGTAAACCAGGTTCAAACCTCCAAGCAAAACTTTGCAATCGAAAAAAATGTGCAGATGTGCTTTTCTTTTAAACATAATAAGACCTGTTAGTAAGTGTAGAAAAAACAACATTGATTGAAATACTTAATGATACAATATTTCGAAACCATGTTTTCATGTCAGCACATGCTTGTTTATCATTTAGCTTACCATACGTAAAAGAACATTTAGATATGTAAAGGAACCCTTCCATATGTGAAAGAAGAATGAAAGGAAAGACAGCGAACATAAAATAAAAGATAAAGTAGAACAAAAACAGTGTTTGGAACAGATATGAATGTCATTGTCTTGAAAAGCAAGTTATATTTCGTTAGAAGAAACTAGCCTAGAGTGCTCATATTAGCTCAGTGGTAAACCGTTGGAGTTCAAATCGTAAAGTCGTGAGTTCGATTCCCATTTGGGTCGATTTTTTGTCTGAAATTCTATTTTCCACAGTGCATGAAAAATTATATAAAATAATTACATTAAAATACATAAGTTGTATATAATCATTGCAGGTTATATTCATATAATCATTGCAGAACATAAGTAATTATAATGTTTAAAATATAACATCTGAGGTAGGTGTTCACAGAACGTCGATATTGCATATGTGAATGTTAAATACAAATTAAGAAAATTGTGTAATAGCAATAAATAAATTATGTAGTGTATTTGTTTGCAACTATTTGTCATATAGAGGTTACTTCTCCATATTCTCACTACGGCATGCCATTTACGTTCTTGAGATATATTCCGAGGCATAAAGACAGGGCATAAACAGAGAATATCCAAAGTCGGATCGTGGTTCCATTCAAACAATTCATGATCCTCAAAGGTCACATGAAGAGACATTATGTCCATTTTCCTTATAAAGCATGCCAGAACGAGAAATCTTTATATAGGGTTTCAGTTCAATACTCTGATATGCTTTTGTAATATGAAAATTTCGATGCCTTGGTCGCTCTCTCTGTCTCTCTCGCTATCTTATCTGTTATATATATATATATAACTGATAAGATAGCGAGAGAGACAGAGAGAGCGACCAAGGCATCGAAATTTTCATATATATCAAATATATCAAATGTATGCATGTATGTGTTCAACACAATTCTGATATATCTAGAGCAATTTTAACCATATTTCTTAGTCTCAAAAGAGTACTGTCGGGTTAGCTATGGGAAGTAGGATACGTATAAAATATGATAGAAACCTATCGATATAAGTGTCAAATCTATAGTTTCAGGTTCGGTTAGGTAAACAGTGTTACTTTCAATTCCGCTTAACTCCAATTAAGCTCCTATTAGCATCCAGAGTGGTTATATAGGGACGAGAAATATTGAAATCGACCCTTAGTAGTGTCGAATCGTGTTTTCAGCTAAGTTAATTGGTAGCAGTTGGAATGTCACTTAAACCAAATTCAGCCTCAGCAGTGCCAACACTCCTTAGCCCTCATAGGTCGAATGGGAGGGGCTGACATCAAAATTATAAAAAGACCGATATTAGTATCGAATTCATAATTTTGAGGGTCACTTAGATAAAGAGTGGCACTCCAGATACCATGTAAGTTAAGCCCTGGTTAGTACTCTGAAGGGATGTGTGAAATTGGGACACATAAAAATAATTGAAAATGACCAACGTTAGTGTCCAATACATAGCTTTCGGGCTTTCCAGGTTCATAGGAGTAGTTCTAATGACCTTTAAGTACAACTTCCAGTAGGAGTAAGTTTCCCTAGCACATCTACTAAGGAGAATCGAAGGTAGTAACATATAAAATGATTCTAAACAACTGATATTAGTGTAGAAACCGTAGTATAATCCTTTTGGGATGCTGGCTTTTTGGGCTATTTTTTAGACTTTCAGTCAAGCAGCTACTGCATCGTCACTATTTATCCTAGAATCGTGGTTCATACCTCATTCTCTTCAGAATAGAGCTGGCTTTCAAATGGTACCACTTGCATGCTCATACCATATACCAGAAGCGGGAAAAAATGTCGGTGAAAATTTCGGAGGGAAAATTTTTTTCTCGAACTTTGGCCCCCCGGACCCCCCCTGTGTGAACGTAGCCATCCAAAAAAATCTGATAAATAGTACTTGGTGTACTGAATGTGTGTACCAAATTTCAAGTTTCTATCGTGAATAGTAAGGGCGGGAGAAATTTTATCAAGAATTCCCACAATGCCCCAAATTACTACAAAATACTGATCTGAGGGAAAAATTTCCTGAGACATCCCTAATTAACCTAGGGTCATGTGTCGCCCATATTCTCTTCAACTTAGAACTGCCTTTCAGGCGTTACCATTCACATTTCCCCATCATGTATCTAAGGCGGAAAATTCCCGAAAAAAGGGATTTTTGGTCTAAATTTCCCTTTTTTCAACTTTTAGCCCCTCTGGACCCCCCTGTTTTAACGCAGAAATCTGAAAAAATCTGATAAATACTACTAGGTGGGCTGAATGTTTGTACACAATTTCAATCTCCTAGGTGGAAAAATAAGCCCGCCAAAAAAATTCAGAAAATACCCCATGTTTCTCTATACAGAAGTATATTTTGAAAAAAATCACTGAGACGTCCCTAATTACCCTAGAATAATAATTCGACCGTCATTCTCTTCAGAATGGAACTGCCTTTCAGACGGTATGAGTCACGTGTCTCCATCATGTATTTACGGTAGCACCTAGTAGAACTCGAGACATAGACGTTTGTGTGATTGGCTAAATGAAGACCTGAATGATTTATCCCTCTATAAGCTATGTTTTCTTCATTGTTTCCGTGGCAAAGTCGTAAAAACACGCGCCTAGTAATCACAATCTTGATGGTTCGCACCCACCCCGGGGTACTTCATTTTAGTGGTTTTTAGAAATCTGAATATAAACAAATCATGCATATAGGCGATTTAACGTATTTTGGGAAGTAATTTTGTAGTTTGTTGGCGTTTCCTCGCGTCTCTGCCGCTGGTGGTATAATTTTCAAAACGGAAGTAAGGTCACAACAGATCGTCGCTGCAGGGCCGCCAATATTTGGCAAATGGTCGTTGGTTGCCTATCAGTGGTCCACCAGCGCTTACGGCATGGTGGGTTGTATCTGGAAATAAGATAATAAAGAACCATAGTATCCATGAAATTCTTTAGCACTCCTAAACGTCTGAAACGGTGAAAGAGATATCAAAACAGTAGAACACATATTTCATCATTTTAAAGGTACCCCGTCATGCTGGGCCATCAATCATGCTGAGGCAAGATGAGTTTTTATTTGCCAGTAGAAGACAGTTCCGTACAAACTTGGACAAAATCCACGGTTTGTTTTCGTTTGTTTCGCTTTTACCTTTCTCAAGCACTTGGACCCAGCGTGATTGATGCATGATTATACCCTCTCTTTACGCATCGGAGTTTATTTCAAAAACGTAAATGATATGCTGAAATGAGAATATGGGAAAGTAACCTCTATATGACAGATAGCTGCAAATAAATACACTACATAACTTATTTATTGCTATTACACGGTTTTCTTCTTTCGTATTTAACATTCACATATGTAATACCGTCGTTCTGTTACGTCAGATGTTATATTTTAAACATAATAATTACTTATGCTGTGCAATGATTGCATGAATATATGTATAACTGATGTATTTTAATGTAATTATTTTATATAATTTTTCACGCATTGCGGATAATAGAATTTCAGACAAAAATCGACCCAAATGGGAATCGAACTCACGACTTTACGATTTGAACTCCAACGGTATACCACTGAGCTAATATGAGCACTCTAGGCTAGTTTCTTCTAACGAAATATAACTTGCTTTTCAAGACAATGACATCCATATCCGTTGCAAACGCCTTTTTTGTTTTACTTTATCTTTTATTTTACTACGTGGAGGATATTTATGTTCGCTGTCTTTCCTTTCATTCTTCTTTCACATATGGAAGGGTTTCTTTACATATCTATATGTTCTTTTACGTATGGAAAGCTAAATGACAAACAAAGATGTGCTGACATGAATACATAGTTTCTAAATATTGTTATCATTTAGTATTTCAATCAATATGGCTTTCCTTCTACACTTACTAACAGGTCTTATTATATATATTTAAAAGGAAAGCACATCTGCACAATTTTTTCCGATTGCCAAGGTTGGCTTGGAGGTTCGAACCTGGTTTACTTCTGGTTTACTTTTTCCAAAGATACCCGAAGTTGGACTTTGAAAATTTTGCCTCAAAACAGCAATAAAGTATGCGCTTATTTTTTTGAAACGAGTTGTACATGTAAATGTTACCCTATTGTCGAAGTAACTTTGACTTCACCTTGAAACCAATCTGTTGTTGAAGAATAATGAAGTGAACTTCGATAATATAAATTTGTACGGACAAACGTCATTGTGACTCACAAAAGTGGAGTATTAAGGTTGCCAAAGAAAAAATCCTCTACTACAAACTTAAGTCTTACAGGTAGAGGAGTAAGAAACGAAAACAAAAGAAAACAAACACTGTCGCAAAGTTCTTTTTCTCTTCGATAGAAAAGTTCTAATTCCCTGAGTATAACTCGCACACCAAGTACAAGTCTACGGTTTTCTTATTGCAGATGTCACAGATCCACTTGTTACAAGTGGTGCACTGAATCCAGTCTAGGCCACATTAGTGCTCATAGTCGCATTTTCAAGATAAAGCATATGTTATCATTCTTTCCTATTGTTAATGTAAATCAATGTGTGTGGCTATGCTGTCCCGAAATTCCCTGATGCTGATCATTGCTGGCTTTCACAATGTTACGGCCACCTCTTTCTTCGCTTAGGCTTTTGCCCCTATGGGTCTTTATCTCGAGATGTCAGGTAACCGCAAGATTTGAATCCATGTCCAGATTCTTCCTTACTGCTCGACGGCGCCTCAAAGATGTTTGGCTTCAGGTCTATTGAATCTTATATAAGAAACAATCTATATATGTTTATAAAATGTACCGATCAGCATTTGCTGAGGCAAATATTCGTCGTAACTAGGATTCACTTTTATTCACAGACGAAAAGATATTTTCCTCGGCAAATTATGATCGACAACTCGTTTATAGGCCTGTAGGAAACGATACGATCATAGTACATACATCAAATGGGGCATGTCACTGTTCAGTGATGGGGGTGGTTACATAATGACACACTAGGTGAATCACTTCCTATAGAGGACCAGTTGAATAGCCAGAAATACCTGCATATTTTTACAACATGGTTTACTCCCGGTTGTAAGAAATGCATTTGAAGACGTTACAGAAGTTCAAGATTACAACTCAATTCATGATTCCTATTTTGTTCAAACCTGATTTCAACAGGAACAAAATGGTGAATTAGTCGACTTAGTTGCTAGAAAATTTGACCTGAATCCAGTGGAAAATTTATGGCCAGAATTTACTAGAAGTCTACAAGAAAATTGTCCCGGTGGTCTACAAAGAGTAGAGAGAGCTACTTAGTAATGCGTCTAATGAAGTGGCATCGGACACCAATATGTCGCCACATTAGTTAACTCTATATCAAGAAGACTAAGAGCCGTTGTAGCACCCAATGGAAACTATGTAAGATTTTAATCCCGAATAAAGTTAATTTCCCTAATACATGAAAAGCTCTTTGTGGAGCTGCCTAATTGCATCCATTTCTCCTGTAACTTGACTTCAATTGAAGCTTGGGATTTCCAGCGTTACTTCTACAACATGTAAGGAATATTTATTGCTCATAAACTCAAGCTTGGGTGGATAGCATCCTCACCTTTAAAGTTAGAAATCCATTCACTAAAGTGTAAGATATGTTTCAAAATTTTTGACTTATTTGTAATTGTCATGTGGCGTATTTCGTACACATTGGTTTCAAGGCGCATATCTTCTTAATGAAGATATTGGAGTCATTCAAAAGCAGGTAGGTAGTACACGTAATGGACATTAAATACTATCACGTTCGTTACACTCACAGGTCCCAGTATTCAGGACAAAATCCCCGAATCCAAGAACTTCTACAGTTTGATCCTCAAATCTGGGTATCGAACTAATATATTTAGATATAATAAGGAAAAATGACCAACTTTACCAACCAATGTACATTATAATACATATCACGTAAATATCCAAAATTGTTTAATATGACTAGTATCGTAGAGGTACAACATAAAAATGAATTAATGAAATATCAAACTTTGAACCATTGCGTCATTTGAAGGTGTAGTTTGTAGTGTATCGAAGGAAATGGTGGGTTGTAAAGTAAGCAGAATTGAATATTAAGAATTACATATTAAGTGTGTTAATGCAATATTGTTCAATGTGTAATGTTACCAAACTATTATGCATCAATACCAATGCAACATATTCTTATATGTACATAGTTTCTCTTGGTTGTCAAGAGAAGACAGTGCTAAGGAAACCTCCAATGTCCAGATGGTCTACTTCTATTAAAGAATATGCATGTTGCTCCATAACAGAATGAAAGAAAAATACATTTTTCTTACAAGCAGACGTATAAGGGACGTGAGCATCTAGGTTAAACTTATCGTACTCTGTCTGGAAGGCAAACTAGGCTTTTGTGTACCTACATGCCTACCACTATTACTACGCAGATACCAACATATAAAGGTGTGGGTACGTACCTAACCCTAAAAATTAAAGATTGCTCGCAACTATAAAGTAATTAGGAACCAAGTGGAGTTACCTGCATACGTCCTTTTTGACCTTGAAAGTACTTACATTCTAGGTACTCTAAGTACATACACTTAGTACTCTTAAGTACTTGAACTCTAAGTACTCTTGTTGAAGTAATAAACACTATAATTACTCTAAGTACTCTTGTTGAAGTAATGAATGTTTTAGTTGAAGTCCAAGTGTTTAATCATAATTGAACTTGAATTATTACGGCTCTTTTTACCGGTACTTTAGGAACAACTATTGATATGATATTACTCTTGGTTATGATAATGTTGTACCGGACTGTAGTCTTATTACTCCTGTGTCGTCTTTCTGTGTACGTAACATTGAAAGTATTTGGTTTTGTAGTAACAGTATCGTTATTATGTCATCTTTTGTATGTATGTAACTTTAAAGGCATACGCTTTCATTACTTGTATGTAACCTAGCATTCCGTGTATGTAATTTGATTGTCGGACTGTGAAGTTCAGAAGTTCCCGTAATGTACCTTTTATTTGAATTAAACTTGTGGTATTATGCTAATTACTAACCTTTTGCCCTTAATATTAATATACGGCTGAAGGACATTTACCCTTCATACTCACTCTTCCAGGACAGCAGGAAGCATTCTTTCTTCTTTGAAGACCGTTAATTTCCAAGGTCAAACGTCATCGGTTTAACTGCTTCTTACTCTTTTATATTTATATACGGAATTGATTTGTATGTAAGAAATATTAATTAGTTGACTTTTGTAATTGTTTGGTAGGAATTATCATATTACTACTTTTACGTGAGTTCAGAATAATTTTGTTGCGTGTAATGACGACATTTAAGTACATACAATATGCATAAAGAATTAGTAATAAATTAATTTAATATTTAATTGTATTGCCTTGACGTGATACAGCACAGTAATTCCCTTTACATCGTAGGAAGAGAGGGAAAAGAACATGAATGGATTAGCGATCAGCACGCAGAAAGACGGGATGAAAAAAGGATGAAAAACACTTTTTCTTTCTTTGGCGCAACTGAATAAGGTCGCCGAGGGTTTTATGTCAATTTATTTTTTGTTTCGTATTGTCTGAGAGGAAACTTACATCTTTGAAATGTCCGCAGAATGTAATTTATATGGATTCATGTCATTGTACTACCATAGTCGCTTAGTTATATATATTAAGAAAACGGTTATATAATAGCAGGGGCAGCTGTTTGTGTTTTCTGCAACAGATAGCAAGGGTCTTATTTCTGTTTCAGTGTGCGTGTGTGTTTGACCTTCAAACTACAGCGGGAGAAACAGATTTTTATATTTTTCTTCGTCAGTCAGGAAATATATGTTACATATGACCTGGAGTAGTTAGGATATTCTGATTAAAATATATTTCATTATTTAACTGTACATAAACGCAGAGATAGTTAATAAGAAATATTATGAAGGATGAAAACACACTTATTTCTTACTGATTGTGTAAACACTGTATTGTTGTTTGACGTAAAGATACGTACGTGTTTGTATTTTGAAAGTAAAATGAAAGTTTTAAAGTTTTACGTCCAACGAATGTACCGGCTAAGCTAAAGGATACGACTAAATAAGGTACGCATTTATAAATTGCTGGAATGAAAAAATTAGGAGGAAACGGGAGAACCGCGAGAAACCCTATGCACACAGTGTTTGTATACCATAAAGCTCACTTGGTGCGAGCTGGGATCAAACCAAGTACCCCTGCACCAGAGATGAAATCCAGCACTGAGTACTGCGGCTCTTGTTTGTATTTGAGTTTACTTTCTCACAACTGTATTTTCGGATAAAGGAGAGGAATGAATAAAGTACGCATTTATAATTTGGTGGAACGTGAATGTAGGAGAAAATGGGAGAACTGCGGGCACAATATTTTGAAACAGAAATACACTAAATGAGCGAAAGCATTTCGTTTTAGAAGTGACTTATTTTTATGGACAGTACTATTTACTGTTTACCACAATTGTTTTCCACTGAGTGTTCAATAGCGACTATATATATAAAATAGATTAGTAAAGGAGATATATACGTAATAACAGGTAATGCATGGTAGGACAACTTTGGCATCATCTAAACAGTGCAGTTAGCGACATTAATAGTGCGTTTGTTTTTATTAGGGTTAGCTTTATATACAAATTGAAATATTTGATTTATAATAAGGGATACTACTTGGAACACTATAGTTTAGTGAAATTGTTCTACAGCGTTAGGTAGAAGGCAAACAGCAGCACAATTGGCGACAACTATTAGCCTGACTATACTATGGGATTTAGTGTGAATTAGAGACCGAGATGTTTTATGTATATAATAATAATAAGTATGATTATCTTTTTTTGACACCTAGAAGATTATGCAATCAACATTTCATAACTCTTTTGAGGGTTGCATATGATATTCACAAGCAGCCTGATACTATTTTAGTTTAGAAGTGTGCTTAAGTATTGAATGTGTTAAACTATTTTCTTCGTACTCTTGAATTAAGAATAGAATATGTTAGATAAACTAGAAAATATTCCCACCCATTCCTATGCTATTGGATTAAAATACTGAACTTAACTATTTTCAGGAAATTGTTGAGTTACTGTTTCACTGGTTCTTTGAGTGACTAAAATTTAAAACAGTTGCTAAAGTTTCGGTCGAAAAATTTGTACATAATTTCGATACCTTGATTTCTAATAATTTAACTTTTCTAGTAAATTGATCTACAAGTAGATATTATTATCTTAAATCTAACAAAAATAGATGAAGATAGTTTTGGGAGTTTTGTTCAAAATCATTATAGTATCATTACATAGAAGAAATTACACCCCATAATATTCATAACTGACAAATTAGTCTTCAACTAACTCACAAACTTTTAGTAAGATTAATTTTCGTTATATTTTGTTATCAACGTTGCGGTAAACTAAATTCCTGAAATATTTTTTTCAGAAAATTTTAAGTACATATTAAGTTTTTTGATAAATTAAAATGTAGAAACTTTTAAACAATTTTGTTACAATATTATACGTCAACGTTTGCACAAAGAAAGTGTGAGTATATTTTTTTATTAAACTAAATTCTTTATTTTTCTTACAGAAACTCACTGTATATTATTTCTAACTTTTCTGTTAAACTGAAACTTTTGAGAAATATTTTTGGCAACACTACACAAAATAAATTTGCATTATTTTTACTATTTTACATTGTTCTTAACTCTTTTCCTAAATAAAATTCCCAATTTTTTTCTTTAAACTAAATATATGCCGAAATTGTTTGTTACATTATACAGTAGCTCTTATACCAAAGAAAATATTTTATTATCACATTTTGTTACTAGTTTTTTTTTGCTAGTCTGAGTTCCAAACAATTTTCTCTTGCAAAAAAATACACTACATATTGTTTCTAACTTTTCTGGTAAACTAACAATAGAGAAACTTTTGAGTAATATTTTCTTTTTTTACAATATAAATTAATTTTGAACTCAAACTTTTGTACTAATATATTTTGTTACTAACTTTTATGTTATACTAAATTAAAGAAAGTTTTTGTTACAACATTATACATTAACTTTTGCAGCTTATTTTTGTTAACATATTTTGTTTCTAACTTTTTGTTAATCTGAGTTCCAAAACCTTTTTTCTGGACGGAAAATACACTACATATTGTTTCTAATTTATGAAACTAAAAATAGAGACTTTCCAGTAACTTTCTTGCTACAACACTATAGGAATAAATTTTGACTAAAAGTTTTTACTAATATTTTGTTGTTAACTTTTTGTTAAACTAAATTCCAAAAAGTTTTGTAGAAAATTACATATTGTTTTTAACGTTTATGATAAACTAAAATGCAGAATGTTTATTGTTACAATTTTCTAACTTTTGCACTAAACTTCTTTTAGTGCATTACCTTTTGCACTAAAATTCTTATTGACATTTTGTCACTAACCTTTTGTTAAGCTGAATTCCAGAAACATATCTCTTGTAGGAAAGTACACTACATGTTGTTTTTAACGTTTCTGATAAATAAAATGGAGAACTTTCTACATTAATTTTTGCACTAAAACTTTTGCACTAACACATTTTGTTATTAACTTTTCTGTTAAACTAAATTCCAGAATCATTTTGTTACAATATCGATTAACTTTTGCACTAAAATTTTTCATTAACATATTTTGTTACTAACTTTTGTGTTAAAATAAATATCAGAAACATTTCTCTTCCAGGAAAATACACTACATATTGTTTCTTCTTCGGATAAACTAAAATGCAGAAACTTTCAATAACTTTCTTGTTTGCTACAACACTATAAATAATTTTTGCACTAATTTTTATTATTTTGTTACAACCTTTTTTGTTAAACTAAATTCCAGAACGTTTTCTTGTAGAAAATTACATATTCTTTCTAACGTTTCTCATAAACTAAAATGCAGAATGTTTATTGTTACAACATTAAACATTAAGTTTTGCACTAAAGATTCTTATTAACATTTTGTTACTAACCTTTTGCTAAGCTAAATTCCAGAAATCTTTCTCTTGCAGGAAAATACACTACATGTTGTTCTTAACTTTTCTGTTTAACTAAAAATTTATAAACTTTTCAGTAACTTTTTTGTTACAATACTATACAAATAAATTTTTCACTAAAAAGTTTATTGCTAACATTTGTTACAAACCTCTTTTGTTAAACTATATTCCAGAAATTTTTCTTGTAGAAAATTACATTACACATTGTTTCAAACTTTCCAGATAAACTAAAATGGAGAACTTTTTGTTACATTATACATTAACTTTTGCACTAAAATCTTTATTATCATGTTTTGTTACTAACTTTTTTTTACTATTTTCAAGAAATTTATCTCTTGCATTAAATTACAGTATATATTTTTCTAATTTCTGATAAACTAGAATGCAGAAACGTTATGTTACAATATACATTAACTTTTACACTAAAGTTTTTTATTAACATATTTTGTTACTAACTTTTTCTGTTAAACTAAATTTCAGAAACATTTCTCTTGCAGGAAAATAAACTATATATTGTTTCTTCTTCGGATAAACTAAAATGAAGAAAATTTCAATAACTTTTTTGTTACAACTCTCTATAAATAAATTTTGCACTAACTTTTTATCATTATTTTGTTACAAACTTTTTGTAAAACTAAATTCCAGAAGCTTTTTCTTGCAGAAAATTACACTATATATTGTTCTAACTTTTCTGATAAACTAAAATGCAAGAAACTTTTTGTTTCAACAATATATATTAAGTTTGCACTAAATTCATTTAATATATTTTGTTACTAACATTTTTGTAAAACTGAATTCCAGAAACTTTTGTAGACTTTGTAGTGATACTTTATTAACCGCTTAACGGTCGAATTTATTTTAGAGAAACGTCCCTAAAAGGTCATATTTTTTTATTTCATATTTTAAATCTATCATAAATGCGTGCTAACACGATCTATTTTAATTGTCGTTCGGAACCAAATTTCGAAAGTTATAACCCCTCAAAATACTACTTCTGGATTATCCAGAGTTTTTTTCGGGCACAGTTGAAAATAAAATAATTTTAAGATTAAATGAATTTGCATGCTGAAAAAAATATGTTTTATTTAAACAAAAGCTTTATCTGCTAAGTCCTGAACACAATCATGGCAAAATTTCTATCGTCTTATAAGTTGAGGCTATTTAAAACGTGAAAACATTCAATCGGGATTATCCCGAAATATTTCGGGCACTGCAGGAGTAAAATACTGCCGCCTGGTGTAAAAGTCAATAAACCAAAACAAAAGACGGTTAATTTGCTTGTTAATATTTGCTGCCTGCACCTTTTCTTCTCACAACGAAACATTTCGCTTAGATACAGATTCGAACGGAAAAATATAGTTTCAACGTAATAACTCGGGATAATCAAGATTTACATATTACCCTTGAACGTAATAATTCGGGTGAAACCGTTAAGCGGTTAAACTAAATTGCGTTAACGTTTCTTTTCGTTGAAAAATGTATTACGAACACTTTTAAATAGTATGAATACAAACATATACCTATATAGATAATAAACAAATGAACTTTAAAGTAATACTTAATTTTGAAACAAAAATATCAAAGTAATCGTAACAATTGCACTTACAATTGGAATCCAATTTTGAACATTTGAGATAATTATACTTTAAGGTTTTCATAATCATCTAGCTATACAAAACGTTTCAACTATCTTCTCGTAATTGAATATACCTCTCAGTACAATATCACATATTATCAAATAATTGAAACTAATCGTATAAACAAAATGCTTTGCATGTTCATGTTTATAATAAAGAAACGTAAATACTAGGGATGTATATGAGACTAATAAGGTATTGGGACGTATAAAATAAATAATTTAAAGCATCCATCATCTGTGCTTTTAATGTTTGTCAGTGTCGCCAAGTGATAGAACATTTCCCTACCGCTGTAGAAAAATTATAACATTCGGCTTAAATATAAAATGTGTGGCTTTCTTATGTATTCAAGTGATATCAATTATCTGCTGAACGAAGCTCTCGATTTTCTTCTAAATGTTTCGCTCAGCTGAACTTTTCCATTTGTACAGTTTCTGCTAAACGACTAGTATTCTTTTTGTACCGATTGCCTTCTATGTACATTTCTTCTTATCTCTAGAACTCCAAGGTATGATATTTCTCGCTCATCTTTCATCTATTCCAAGTATTTGACCGACCAGTTCCGGTCCTGCTTGATTGCAGAGTTTATCAATCCCACATAGCATAATTTTGCGCTTCACTTGCACTAGACTTGAGGAAATTCAGTGCTATAGACAGTTTTTTGATCTCTAAGTTAGCAAAAAGCTAGCATTTGCAAGACTCTCACAATTTGTCAGTCGCACACGAGTAGCCAACTTGCATTAAAAGTTGTAAATTGCTGTTGTACAAACAGTTGGCGCTATTTTCGTTGCGCTTGCTATTCTTCGTTTCCTTCTCAGAAGTCTTACGATCATAGTACACCCGAAAATCCCTCAACACCAAGTATAAGAGCACAATTATATTTCAAACAAAACAATTTGAATGCAATATGTTTTGTTAAGTAAAATAATGAGCAGTCATTTATTAGGCCTACGTCTCGTTGATTTTGTTTAAACTATAGCAAATATAATTATAGTAACAATTATAAAAGTACAAATTAGATTGCAGCACCCTTTCTAATGCACATTTTGTCACAGAAATCACAAACTTAGAAAAAATATTTTATGAAACATAAAGAATACGTTATTTTTACGTAGCATAAATATGAAGTATACTGCATAAAGCTTTCGTTATATCTAAAATGCTACCAATCCTAATTTTTAATAGAGCTACTTAGATGTTTATTACAAGTTTTTGTAACAGTGTGTAGGGTACTTAAAAGGTATAGTTTACCCAGTGCTATCTTAAAACAAGCCACTTCTCATTTCCTTAGAAATAAGTCCACCTCTTCCAATTTTTGGAAACTTCCCAATGGACGTACTTTCCTCGGTTATAAATCTCAGTAATAGCTCAGATTTCACTTTAAACAACAACGCCCTTCCCATGTAGCCTTCCTCTTAAATTTTAGTCACTCAAAGAACCAGTGAAACAGTAACTCAATAATTTCCTGAAAATAGTTAAGTTCAGTATTTTAATCCAATAGCATAGCAATGGGTGGGAATATTTTCTACTTTATCTAACATATTCTATTCTTAATTCAAGAGTACGAAGAAAATAGTTTAACACATTCAATACTTAAGCACGCTTCTAAACTAAAATAGTATCAGGCTGCTTGTGAATAGTTGTCGGCAATTGTGCTGTTGTTTGCCTTCTACCTAATGCTGTAGAACAATTTCACTAAACTATAGTGTTCCAAGTAGTATCCCTTATTATAAATCAAATGTTTCAATTTGTATATAAAGCTAACCCTAATAAAAACAAACGCAGCATTAATGTCACTAACTACACTGTTTAGATGATGCCAAAGTTGTCCTAACATGCATTACCTGTTATTACGTATATATGTCCTTTACTAATCTATTTTTATACATATAGTCGCTATTGAACTTTCAGTGGAAAACAATTCTGGGTTTTCAGTGTTAAAAATATCCTTCTTCAAGCAATCAACTTCAATAATATAAGACAATTTAATATTTTCGATCCATTTTCTTCAACGTAATGTATTATGTATACAGATAGATAAAAACATAATTCCATATCCAGGATGAAATTCTGGATATGGAATTAGGAATTTCATCCTTTAACTGTACCATATTCACTTACAGCATTATTTACCTACAATATTTTTCTTTCCTTATAAAATGTTTGCTACCAAAACTTCGTAAGCAGTAAATAGTACTGTCCATAAAAATAAGTCACTTCTAAAACGAAATGCTTTCGCTCATTTAGAGTGTATTTCTATTTCAAAACATTGTGCCCGCAGTTCTCCCATTTCCTCCTACATTCTCGTTCCACCAAATTATAAATGCGTACTTTATTCATTCCTCTCCTTTATCCGAAAATATAATCGTGAGAAAATAAACTCAAATACAAAGAAGAGCCGCAGTACTCAGTGGTGCAGGGGTACTTGGTTTGTTGCCAGCTCGCAGCAAGTGAGCCGTACGGTATACAAACACTGTGTACGTAGGGTTTCTCGCGGTTCTCCCGTTTCCTCCTAATTTCTTTATTTCAGCAATTTATAAATGTGCACCTTATTTAGTCGTATTCTTTAGCTTAGCCGGTATATCAAAATTATCTTGGGATTGCCTTTCACAAAATGACGATGTTAATTATAGCGTTTCAAAATTCTACGAAATGATTTATAACGTATTCAGCCGATGTGTCCCTGCTAAAAAGCACGTCAATGCCAGTTATCCGTGCTGGTTTACCTATGATATAATCAAAAAAATCAAACGAAAACCTTACCATCGTAAAAAGTGGAAAGAGGGGCTAAATAATATTTCATACCATCGTGAACAGTTCCTGAAACTACGAAAAGAAATTAAATCAGAAATTTCGAGAGCGTACAAGGCATTTATTTCACATTCTGAATTTACTGTAGAAAAAGACCCTCAGCAATTCTGGTATTTTATTAAAAGTAAAACCAAGCATCTTTCGTCAGATTTTCTAACATATAATGGTAACGAGTTAAAACATAACAATGAAATTTCTCAGGCATTAGTGCATTATTTTCAGTCAGTATATAGTAGTGTACCCGCTAAATACGATACGGATTATCTAATAACAAATATTTCGGAATGTAGTATATTAGACACTTCATATAAAGGAAATAGAATTAGAGGAGATTGAGCAGGCTATTAAAGCGCTGAAATCTAAAACATCTTGTAGTATAGATGGCATTCCACCGTATGTGGTGAAGGGCTGTTTAAATATGTTCAAGCATCCACTCCATATTATCTCTAATATGTCCATTAAAACCAATATATTTCTGAATAAATGGAAAGAAGGTCTAATTTGCCCTATTCCTAAATCTGGAAACAGGAATGAGATAGAGAACTTCAGACCCGTAGCCATCCTATGTCCCTTTGGCAAAGTTCTAGAAACCATATTATACAACAGAATTTTAAACCATGTAAAGCCTGTCATATCTGAACATCAACACGGATTTTTGAGGAATAAATCCACAACAACCAATCTAGCAATAGTAACGGATTACATAGCAAGAGAATTAGACAAAGGTGGTCAAGTGGACGTCATTTAAACGGATTTCAGTAAGGCTTTCGACATAGTTGACCATGACGTGCTACTACAGAAGTTGGTATCTTTCAATTTTTCTAAACGAGCAATAGAGTACTTCGCTTCCTACTTGTGCAATCGAGAGCAAGCTGTCTCTTACAAGGGATATATTAGCACGAAATTTACCACATTATCAGGCGTTCCTCAAGGATGACATTAAGGTCCGCTATTATTTCTTCTTGTAATTAATGATATTTCAACCTATGTTAAAAACTCTCACTTTCTGTTGTTTGCCGATTATCTCAAATTATATTCTAAAATAAGCACAATAGATGACTGCACACAACTCGAGCAGGATTTACAGGGTGTTGGGCAATGGTGTGACAAAAACAAACTTTCATTGAATATCTCTAAATGCAAGTCTTTATCGTTCTCAAGGAAAGAAACTCCCATCAATTATCCGTATATAATTAATGGCATATCTCTGCGTAAACCAAATTCAGTTAAAGATTTAGGAGTAATTTTTGATTCAAAATTGACATTCATCACATCGATGCAATCTCTACCGCTGCATTCAGAAACCTGGGTTGTATCTATAGAATGGGTAAAGTGTTTAGAAACGAGTCAACATTCATTAAACTTTATAATTTGTACGTAAAGTCAAGATTAGAATATGCGTGCGTTATTTGGACACCGAATGTAAATAAATACTTACAACCAATAGAAAACATACAATTTAAATTTCTAAAAATGCTTACGTACAAGAAAACAGCTTTCTATCCCAAACAGATTCCCTACGTGGACTTAGTAATGAGTTTGAATTTCCTAACGTTGACGAATCGACGAAAGATGTTTGATTTACTATTTTTATATAAAGTATTAAATAATAAAATTGACTGTCCAGAGCTACTCACGAAAATATATCTGAGCGTTCTAACAGGCGTAACAAGACCAGGGAATACTGGTATATTATTCTGTGAAAGGGCACGAACAAATATTCTCAGTAAATCTCCGCTGTGGAGAATGTGTGACTCCTACAATGAAGTAAGCCATAAAACTGATGTATTAGATATATTCAGTATGTCAGAATATGTATTTAGAAAGAGGATTATTACCGAGTACCTTACACTCGAAGTGAATTGGTTAATTGTACGGGTAAATGTATATATGTGTATGTATGTATTATACGACACTATAATTAGGCATTAAGCCTGTTGTGTTTTCTAAATAAATAAATAAATAAATAAATAAATAAATATTCGTTGGACGTAAAACTTTAAAACTTTCATTTTACTTTCAAAATACAAACACGTACGTATCTTTACGTCAAACAACAATACAGTATTTACAAAATCAGTAAGAAATAAGTGTGTTTTCATTCTTCATAATATTTCTTATTAACTATCTGTACGTTTATGTACAGTTAAATAATGAAATATATTTTAATCAGAATACCCTAACTACTCCAGATCATATGTAACATATATTTCCTGACTGAGGAAGAAAATATAAAAATCTGTTTCTTCCGCCACACACACACACACACACACTGAAACAGAAATAAGACCCTTGCTATCTGTTGCAGAAAACACAAACAGCTGCCCCTGCTATTATATAACCGTTTTCTTAATATATATAACCAAGCGACTATGGTAGTACAATGACATGAATCCATAGAAATTACATTCTGCGGACATTTCAAAGATGTAAGTTTCCTCTCAGACAATACGAAACAAAAAAAAAATTAACATAAAACCCTCGGCGACCTTATTCAGTTGCGCCAAAGAAAGAAAAAGTGTTTTTTCATCCTTTTTTCATCCCGTCTTTCTGCGTGCTGATCGCTAATCCATTCATGTTCTTTTCCCTTTCTTCCTACGATGTAAAGGGTATTACTGTGCTGTATCACGTCAAAGCAATGCAATTAAATATTAAATTAATTTATTACTAATTCTTTATGCATATTGTATGTACTTAAATGTCGTCATTACACGCAACAAAATTATTCTGAACTTACGTAAAAGTAGAAATATGATAATTCCTACCAAACAATTACAAAAGTCAACTAATTAATATTTCTTACATACAAATCAATTCCGTATATAAATATAAAAGAGTAAGAAGCAGTTAAACCGATGACGTTTGACCTTGGAAATTAACGGTCTTCAAAGAAGAAAGAATGCTTCCTGCTGTCCTGGAAGAGTGAGTATGAAGGGTAAATGTCTTTCAGCCGTATATTAATATTAAGGGCAAAAGATTAGTAATTAGCATAATACCACAAGTTTAATTCAAATAAAAGGTACATTACGGGAACTTCTGAACTTCACAGTCCGACAATCAAATTACATACACGGAATGCTAGGTTACATACAAGTAATGAAAGCGTATGCCTTTAAAGTTACATACATACAAAAGGTGACATAATAACGAGACTGTTAGTAAAAATCCAAATACTTTCAATGTTACGTACACAGAAAGACGACACAGGAGTAATAAGACTACAGTCCGGTACAACATTATCATAACCAAGAGTAATATCATATCAATAGTTGTTCCTAAAGTACCGGTAAAAGGAGCCGTAATAATTCAAGTTCAATTATGATTAAACACTTGGACTTCAACTAAAACATTCATTACTTCAACAAGAGTACTTAGAGTAATTATAGTGTTTATTACTTCAACAAGAGTACTTAGAGTTCAAGTACTTAAGAGTACTAAGTGTATGTACTTAGAGTACCTAGAGTGTAAGTACTTTCAAGGTTAAAAAAGCACCTACGCAGATAACTCTACTGAACCAGTGGAACCTCTAATTACTCTATTGATTAAATATCATTATTTTTCAATCTTGCGTGGAAAATCGCTCCTCTAAAGCCCCTAATTACGTCTCTGTTTTAAAACCATATTATTTTTGATACAAAATTATAAAGTATTTACGTTATACGACTGTTAAATATGCTCGAAAATTAAAACTCCACAAAGGGAAAATTTTAAAACACACTTCATTTCAATTCATTCTACACCTAATCAGCATGTAATTGGTGATGCCTCTAAACAGAAGCTCTACAAACTAAAGGTTTGAATTGTTCTTTGTTAGAGGGTAAGATGCAAGAAGAAAAAACTAGGATTGTGGAGGGGTGGACAACGTACACTCACCCTAATTTTCATCACTTCCGCTGATTTAAACAAACCAAAAGAGAGAAACGAAATATCAAAATTACTTCGAACTTCAAATTCTTGTACAGAAGGGGAGGTTCGCAACACAAAAGTCGCTAGTTTTCTAAGTAAATTGGTAAATTGTGATTTAAAAAACACTAATAGGAAAAATTATTTTGTGTCACCATCTTGAAAGTCATATTCCCTAAATCTAGTATCTTTTCTCCCAAATTGGTAATACTATATTCTTTGTGCATTTTTCTAGAATATGTTGCTTCACGAGAGTACAGACTTGTTCATGAATATGAAAAAATTAAGAAAATTACTGTATTTGAGCTTTTCTTGAGAAAATCATCTAAATAAAACTCACTACCAAGAGTAAACTAACAATTGTGAACTTTTTCAGGAGAAATGAGTTATGCTACATTATGGAGATGACATACCTACATACATACATACATACACACACACACACACACACACACACACACACACACAAAATCGTTTGAGATGCTTTGGGGAAAATAATTTGCAAAAACTCACCCTGTAGAGCAAGCTACCCATTTTTGGGAATGCTTTACTTTACACTATAATACAATTAATAAATTACTTACATGTAAAGTATGAATATTTTTAAATTTAATGTCCAATGATTATGTCCCGAGGCTTAAGGACACAGTGATGATGACAATGAATGAGATAATAGAGTGAAAAATGGGAGAATCCCAAGGCAATCTACACATACGGTGTCTGTCCATCACAAAGTTCAGTTGGAGAGAGTTGGGGCGAACCAGGGATTTCACGCACCAGAGGTGAACGCTCTACTAGTGAGCTACGGCGGCCCCATGGAAAGACGTAATAAGTACAAGAAGTAATTGTAAGGGTTAAAAAAGGAATTATTGCTATTTGGATAATTTATTCCCTTATTAGTACCCCTTTAGTACTTTGTAGAGTAAATGAGTTGTTTGCTTGTTTGAAGTTAAACGTGCTTTTCAGCGCCAAGACTATTCGAGAGGTAGACCCCCCAAGGATTAATGTGGTATTCGATCATGAAGTCGCATTGAGACCGTAACCCGAGTCTCCCTCCCTAAAATTTGTATGTTAACCAAATAAGTATGACAAATTCTGTAGGAAATATGATGAAATTAGAAATGATAACAACCATAGTAGTCAATATAACATAATATTATATTATAGAAGAATCATTTACATAGCAAATTGAACTGTAACTCTCGACTGAATCTTCCATCCACTAGGTTGTGTCTTAGACCACTGAATGAGACATATTGCAGTTTTTGAGAATTCTGAAAGTAGTGCACAAGGACACGGCCTATAAAATTATCGTTGGAAACACAGGAAAACGTAGCACAAAATGTTAATGAAATCTTATTTGCATAATAAATCCATTTAATTGGCTACGCTTGCCTCTTCTTCCCTACACGCATGTTGAGAGCTGTGAACGAGTGCTAGTGCGCAAGCAAGCATTTTACTGTTCCATCTATTGCCAAGAGATTAGCACTTGATATGGAAATATAATCTTTGCCATTTACGGGTTTTGGTGTCCCGCTGACACAGGGGTGCACCCATAGGGATTCATCGGGTCCGGACCGCTCCCAATACTTCCTATCTAAGTTCAGCAGAAGTAATCTGACTAAACAAAATTTTATAAGGAGTATCCTCTTATAAATTAGTAATCTTGACAAATGATCTACTTTCGTCTCGTGTGTTTAGAAACTTCAAATTAGTGGTCATTATGACATCGTGACGGAAGCTATTTCGAACGTTACTTAGATACACGAACAGAGATGTGTTTGTCATAAATAGATTTGATGTAATTCTGCAGACGTTGTGAATTTTGCTCTGGGTTGCATGATGACATCACGGTGCTGGAATAATACTGGAAATCATCGATAAAGTTTGAAAGTTTTCAATCAATGATTTTCAATAAAACTAAAATATTTTTATGCACATAAAAGAATTAATTTGTAACCCCCAAAATTTCCATCGACTAAAGAAATTTAAAGAATAAAAAATCATGCAAATAGAAAATTCTTAGGTAACAAAAATTTTAGTGAAGAATACTTTTAGTACGAGAAAAACATTAATGTAAACTAAAATTTTCGAACCAAATAATAAGCTAAAGCTTAAATACAAAATTTGCACCAAACAAGTTGCAATGAAACAAAGGATCTTGCAAACAAAAACTTTACAAAATTATGTTTACATAAAATAAAATGTAAGCAAAAAAGATACATCAATTAGGAAAATTGACAAAAATTACAAACGAGTTGAAAATATTTTCAGTGAACCAAAACATTGACAGACGAAAAAAAATCTTCAAGTCGAGAACTTTTTAGTTGAAACTACTAACAAATGTTTAATTACGAACTTTATCAAGAAAGTTCTTAAAGAGAAAAATATTTTCAGTAAAGCAAAACATTGCCAAACAAATATCTTTCTTGAATTCCAGAAAAAAAACTAATTTGAACTTCAAAAATATCCCAACTATTTTCTTTAGCGAAACAAAAGTTGCCAAGATTAAATACTGTAATGGAAACTTTTACTGGTAAACATTAAATATTATTCGGTTTTACTTATTTGATCAACAAAATTAACGGTTTTTAATTGTCCGAAGACCAAAATTACAATTACTTGAAAAAGTTGGGTTTAGGGATGCAGGCGAGACGAGACGAGACGAGAAATGGAAAAGTCTCGTCTCGTCTCGTCTCGCAGCTTCAAATGTTGGTCTTGTCTTGCGTCTCGTCTCGTCTCGCAAATGTGAAGTCTCGTCTCGCGTCTCGCATAAAATTTTGAGTCTCGTCTCGCGCGAGACTTTCTCGCATGATCTCTCAGTCTCGCATATATTCTGGGTCAAAATTTTGTAATGTGTTATTCTATGGCTGTTAATGAATGATGATGTGATATTTTGTCCGAAGGCAGGTATTTGACCTGAAAGTCCCTTGGCAAGGTGAATCCATGGTGGTTTGCCATTGTTTTCCATGGGATGAATGTTCATAACATCCTAAGGAGACGGAACCTAGAGTTCAACATGGTATCCGAACTTGTGTCCCCTCCGTTCCAAATTCAAAGAAAAGTTGTGCTGGAATTTACAGATTATTACAGGCGCGCTTATTGTGAGGTCCGGTACAGTAACCACATTTACTGGTATTCCTGCAATCTGTCGTGTGGTGTGAGTTATATATCTGGCAACGTTCACATCGTACTGGCATAGGAGCAGTAGCTCGTGAAGGCTCTGCACGATGCGTGTGGTTATAAATGGAGGCTCCGGATTCTAACAGCGCATCAATCGTGTCTTGATGTGAAGTGAGCACACGGACCATGTAAGTAGGACCTCGGTCATTTCGAATTCTAATTACTTTGGTAATCGTGTGCCCTTCGAGGGCCAGTTCTTCTTGTATCTCTTAATCGGTGTAAGATGGATCAACTCCACGTATGACCACTGAAAATAGTACTGGTCTTCTCGGAGGCGGAGGTTGTTTCTGTCGAGGCGTGTTTAGGATTTCCAAATTTGCATGCTTGCCAAAAATGTCTATCGGCACCTTGTTCTTGATCGTGCTGTACAGTGCGGGGTCCGTTGTCTTCAGAATAATGCCATTCCTGGTGTGAATGATGTGAACAATGGATCCCCGTGGTAGGTACTTCCAAAATTGAACTGCAACCATCTTTGGAGTGCTGAATTTCGAGCCGAAGTTTGTAAGAAGCATGGAATGAGTAGTAGCTGGTTGTTGGTTGTCGGTGCGAGATGCTGAGTCTCCGATGTCCATTCTTCCAGAATCTAATTCTCTAGATGAATCTAGTTGGTGCTTCTTTGCAGGAGGAGATTGTTGCAGACGGTCGGCGTAGCTGATACTCTTGTCTCATTGCGGTGATCTTGACCGGTTGGAGACATGGGATATTACAGATATTGTTGATTCGATGGATCCTATGGAATCTGTCCGTTGATGGTGATTCTTAGTAGGCTTCTGAGGACGAGCTGAAGATTGGTCCTTGCGTGGCCTCGCCTTGGTGGAGCTCTCGGATTGTCCATGAACAACTTGTGGAAGGCCTTGGTGTTTACCCTTGATCTTAGACCTCCGACTGAGCCTGTGTCTGCCATAAGAAAATCCGTCCATGGGCGGCTGTATTTATACGGCAGTGTAGGTGAATGTGATGAGATGATATGATATGATATGTTAGAAGGTTTGACTACCCGATCTGATACTATTCAAGATACAGCAGTCCACTTGCCAAGCCTGTTGTACCGGTCGCCCTTGACTAGATCAGTCTGACGAAACCGTACGCCACGGGATGACAAAGCAAAAATCCGAGGATATGGAAAAGGAAGGAAAGCCAAAACTCGTCACCTCTTATCAGGTAAAGCTTCAGAGCCTTGTAGAGACAAAACTCTGGAAAGTATGTATCTATATGTAAAATTTTTCGTCTTTATTTAACCGGATTTTAACCTTGTCTTTGCCTGCTTCTAGTCCGAGGAATGCTCTAACGTCGCAACATCCAAAATTGACATGGATTGTTCCCTTAGAATAGGTTTGAACTTTCTTTTCAGAAAGTTTAAACTTTCTAAGATTTAATTTGTGAAAGCAGCAGAGAAAATATAAAAATACGTTACTTGTGTAGGAGAACAGTGCTGCCATCTATTGTCGCCTGTCTCCCTTTACACCAACCACCAAGGAATAACATTACTTGTGTCAACGGACTTGTGGATAACGGAATGTTAACAATTGCGAGAATCAAAATATCCAGCAAACTGTACTTGATACGAAAAATGCTTTCTGGGTCAATTTCCAGATCATACAGGTGAACTAACTGCAGTTGAACTAACTGCAGAATTCTCATTTTATCAACTTTCGCTTTCAACTTATATAGTGTTGCCAGATCTAGAAAATAAAATTACTGACAGATATAGGGCCATTCCTACCATCTCCCACCAAACCTATAGGTCCATCCTACCAAACCAGTGTTTGAATTAAACTTTCGAACTAGAGGGGGATGTTTTTGACAAATATATAGAAAGAAAATACTTATTCCATGTAAAAATATGTTATTTCTGCGAGCCGAGCCGGGGATAAACTTTGACGAGAGGGGATTTCCCCGCCATCTCCCAACATTAATCGCTAGTAATAATGTGAAAAAGACAGAAACAACAGAAATATCACATTTCGAAGCAATAGGGAGTCTTATTCGCTTTTCAGACCAAAAACCGAAGTTCATGTATTCGTGCACGCCCGCGTGTATGTGTTTGTGTCGCAAAATAAAGTCCTAAATCGATGCTGTAATAAATTTCCAATTTACAAAGCTTTTCTTTTTTAATGATGTTTAGAAACTAAAGAAGGCTTTAATTCTGAAAATCAACCTTGAATAATAATAAATCTCATAAAATGTCTATTGCTCCAATCACTCTTTTGTTCCTGGAGGCATTAACGCTCAACTTAGAAAATTCAATAAATGTAAAATCACTAAATATACAATTAAATGTAATTCATAAATGTTGCGAGACTGCGAGAAGCCTCACGAGACTTCTCGTGCGAGACTCAACCGAGTCTCGTCTAGCGTTTCGTCTCGCGTCTCACATAAAATTTTCCCTCTCGTCTCGCAAATGCGAGACGAGACGAGACTTCTTGCGTCTCGCGTGCATCCCTAGTTAGGTTGATTCACGAATTTGAAAATTTCATTTCGCTAAAGTATTTAGTCAAAAATTTATTCCAGAATTTTACATTGCTAATATTTTGTTTGTTTAATGTTTTGACTCCTATAACATACAATTATTAATCCGAGACGACGACATTACTCAAGTAAGTGTGATCAGTCAATCTAATTTCCAATATATATTTCTACCAATGACGTTGGGCTGTGAGCTGTTAGTAGAAACTCGTACTGTAGAAAGAAAGTGTTAAGTTGTTGTTGTATATTATTCGGATTTCACAATTAGGCAGATCCTAGGAAATCTCTTACGATTTGTCCTAGAGTCAAAATCTCAACATATATGGCATCACATCCCATGTCATTTCCTGTGTTCTGAACGATCCTATGAGATTTTCCTTGTTTAGAGCACACTCTATTTCGGAAAGAAAATTGGTAAGATTTCGATTTAAGCGACATGAGATGAGAGAAAGCGAAAACAAAACAAATAAAAACAAAGAAATAATGAAAAATGTTTTGCTAATGTCTTCTGATCGTGCAGATTTACTTTTGTCGCACCACTCGAAATAATTGTTAAAAAATTATAATTTGTCACTGATTCCCTTCATATTGTTTCCTAAATGATTTGCCCTGAGCGACATGAAAATATCTCACATGGCATAGATAAAATTCAAGGGGAGCATCAAAAGCTATTGTTGAAAAACTACAATTCCTTTACGATTTGCGTATAAATACGGCGTGCGAAAGTATAGTATAAAACTTATAGTGCAAAAACACATACCAACCTGTGGTATGTGGCCACTGAAAATCACGAATGCTATCTAACCGAGTCAAGTCAGGGCGAAGCGGGAGCCCGAGCATTTGCGAAGGGGTGTATCCGAAGGAAGCAGGCGCGTCAGCAAAGATAGTAAAAACGAGTGGGTTTTGTCAATGATTCGAGTTTGAATAGCACTTGTCATGGTATAATGGTAGTTGCACTCCACTTCTAAACATAAATTACAGCTTCTGAAAACTGTGCAGAAATAGCTACATCAGTGCTGGTAAGTCGTATCACCGGTCATCTTTTATATACACTCACTTAGGTAAGTGTTTTGCAGAAGGGTCGAGAAATACGTAAAAAATACAAATTTTACGGGAGAAATGGAAGATGCAAGTACTTAGACCTAACTCAACATAACCAAATCTAACCTAATGAAATTAAACTAATCTAATATTAACAGAAATAAGTGAAATTCTATCATTTAAAAAAATATGCTGAACCCCAATACTAATCTAATCTAACATAACATAACATAACCGTAACTAACCTAAATTAAACTAATGCAAACATAACTACCGAAATTGTAACATTTCTAAGAAATAGCCGGACCCCTTCTGCGGAGCATTGTCCCTCACTTATTTTATCCATCGTAAAACATTTATAATGATTTTACACTAGTAAGCCTCCACTTGTAAACATAAAATATGGGTGTATTACTTTGTATTTAATTCTAATGCTTGCAGAAAGTTGTTCTTTATAAATATATATTTTCATGCAAAGTATTGAATTTTACCTGTTAATCTTCTAAAATATGGTGCGCCAAAATACACCAGCACCCTTCTGACTTTTATCCCTTTTTTAGGTATTCAATTTAACAATATAGCCTAGCTCCTGGTGGGATGTGCAGTGTAGTTAGCATAGGAATTCGTCAATTTTTACTTTCATTAAATAGAACTATTTTATAATATTGAAAAACGTCATTCGGTCAGACAGGAAAACTCGTTACGTTTATGGCACAAAAGGGTAAGATTTCCTAGGATTTATCTCGCAATCTATAGCAGGCTTTACCCGTGCACTGATCACGTTTGAAGTTTAGAAATTTGCAAAAATGAATGTTACTGCAAACAGTAGATAAGAATATTTCATGGCTAAGTATTATGTTCCAATACATAATATTATCGTAAGTTCTACTTTCTAGAAGAAATATGAGAATGTAAAGTGAAAGCATTTCTTTTTGTAAACAACAATGCAAAATCTGTACAATCATACTTGAAATGTATCGGTACATTCAAAATTGATTTCACGAAACAAAAAGTGGATTTGAAATTTTTAGTGTAATGTCTCACAGTTGTGCCCTTTAGGGTAAAGGAGATGGATGAATTATGAAAGTGAGTGCTTGTGAAATTAAATGTTTGTTTTTTCCCACCAGGAATCAAACCTTGACCACATGAACCAAAGACGCACGCGCAAGCCACTAGAACAGTAAGGAGGGTTTCAAGAAATAAAAGACATATCTGAATGTGACGTCAGAACAATTTCCTGACACGATATATTTTAACCTCTTATCAGATGCTTCATTATTACAAGTGGTTCAGTGCCAAAACGTTGAATAGAGTGTGTTGAAATCGCATAAATTTGTAGTTAAAGTTCCAGGAAAGTCAAGGTACCATGTGAAATTGTTTTAAAAGGTCGACCTCTTCTAAAATTGATTAACTTACAAGAGAATCTCATAAGACAATTAAAAGCACCTATGAAATTCATATCCACAATAATTTATTCCTAAATTTTCGGATGCAGTGCGTTAGTCCAGGTGCATGTAAGCGATTTAAATTATGTTGGACTTAACGTACATCCCATAAAACTTTATCTAAGGTTGGTTTCAATCCAGTAAAGTACGTACCAAAATCGTAGCTACCAAATTTGGTACCTGAATTTTGGGAAATAATATCTTGGCTCAAGTGGGTATGAACGATTCATATCATGATGAGCACGATGTTCATTATAAAGCAGTATATAGAATGGTTTCAATCAAGAAAAGTACAAATCATAGCTAACAAATTTGGTTTCGAAATTTTGGGAGGGATGTAAAGTTACAATTATGGTTCCTATTCTTTTTCGGGAGGGATGTCCAGGTGTGGTGACACCTAATTTTCAAATACTCTCATAGATATTTACATCACCCAAAATACAATAAATTTTATTATTTTTACACAATGATAAAAGATTCTTTATATGTATTGATAACGTATATTTATAGGTTTCACCAAGTTTTGCTTCAAATTTATTTTGGGAGAGATGCCTCGGACCATATGCTTGTGGATAGCACTTATCTTTCAAATACACCTAAGAACCTATACATTTACATTAATCATTCCATCATGAATAACATTTTTATTACACGTAGTAAAACAAGCCGTGTAAGTATTATGAATACATACTGATGATGTATGCACAAATTTGAAAAGATGTACCTTAACATGGTTCTCCATGAGGATGAATTTTAAGATGGTTTCAAAATCATATTCATCAAATCTAGTTCCCAAATTTTGGAAGGGGTACTTCGGACGTGGTGCCACCTATTGTTCAAATACATTCATAATATTCAATATATTTTAAGTTGTAATACAGTTCAGATGAACCGTAAGATACACTTTCAAATTATTATTTTTGGTAACTTTATGTCTATTCAAGAACAGAAGATGGTACCATGAACTTGTGACGGACAATTATCTTTCAAATATATCGAGAGACCTAACATTCAAAGCTCCATAGACTATGAAATAGCAAGCTTAGTTCGCAATCTAGACAATGAATCATAACATATCACTTCGAAAATAAAATTCTTGGCAATTTGTTAGCCATACATTGAAACGAGATGACCATCTAAATTTTCCAAATTTACATCTTTTCAAATTTGTGCATACATCATCAGTATGTATTCATAATACTTACACGGCTTGTTTTACTACGTGTAATAAAAATATTATTCATGATGGAATGATTAATGTAAATGTATAGGTTCTTAGGTGTATTTGTAAGATAAGTGCTATCCACAAGCATATGGTCCGAGGCATCTCTCCCAAAATAAATTTGAAGCAAAACTTGGTGAAACCTATAAATATACGTTATCAATACATATAAAGAATCTTTTATCATTGTGTAAAAATAATAAAATTTATTGTATTTTGGGTGATGTAAATATCTATGTGAGTATTTGAAAATTAGGTGTCACCACACCTGGACATCCCTCCCGAAAAAGAATAGGAACCATAATTGTAACTTTACGTTATCAGGAAGTACAAAGTACGTTGTATAATTGTAACAATAACTAGGTTTATGGCTCTTCAGTTATTTTGAATGTATAAGTTCATGCGCGTATTTGAAAATTAGGTATTGTTCCCAAAATTAGGAACCAAACTTGGTAAATACGACTTATATAGGTACTTTTCATAGTTGAACCATTAAATGTTGTTTTATAATTTGACTTATGTCCACGATGTCATTGTTGATGGACCCAGAGATAGCAGAAGGCCGTTTTGTTGCTTCAAAAACTGATTTGGATACGTATAACCAGGGGCGGACTGGCAACCATAGGGCCCACCCTGCTAAACTGAAATGAGGGCCCACTGTATAAAAATGTAAAAAATGTACTTGGCATTCTTCATATGTATTACATATAAAAGTCCATATTCGAACCCATAAATAGTATCCCATATATTCATACAAAAGCAAAACATTAATTACAAAAAATCTGAACATTTTAATAGTAACTCATACAGTGTGTAATTGGCATTATAATTTTTTTATTGTAACACACACAATACCGGAATTGGTGCTTTCAGTTATTTATATTATGCTATTGCTTTTTATGTAATGAATTTAAACCATTTATTTAAACAAATGAGTGTCATGTTTTAGAAAATTCAAAATATATACATGTGCAATAATTAAAAACTAATCTCAAGTCAACTTTGAAACACTAAATAATTAAAGCACTGACAGAAATAATGTAAGTTTCTTTCCTCATAAATCAGTTCTAATATCAAATTGGTTGAAATTTTCTACTGAATTGCATACTGTAACCTAATATAATATAATATTAATATGAATACGAAAAATGTATCCTAATATTAATATCTTCATTATGCCCCAGTTACACTCACAATTTCAAATATCTACCTAATTCTTTGAAGCTAGATACAAGATCGTCAATCACTTTGTCGTAATCAAACGTATATGATCTTTCTATGTATAAAAGAATAAAGTCTTCCAACAAATCTTGTCCAAGCGATGAACGCAACCGATTTTTGATCACTTTCATAATCAAGAAAATTCTTTCACATGATACTTGGGTACACGATAGAGTTAGAACATACTGTACTTATACGCTGTATACAACGATGGATATAATGGACCATAAAGATTTAATTCGTGAAGCAGGAGAAGTGCACAAACTAAACACACTTTACACTGTCTTGCAGGTTTGCATTTCCATTCATCTTCCTCCTCACTCTCAGTTTCATTATGTTCCTCTTCTTCATTTTTTCTGTTTTTCACTACCATGAACATATTGCTCGCTGCCATGCTCATTTCTTAAAATATCCTGCTTTTTACATATTGGTGGATTATAGTCCCTCTAATGACGAGCAAATTGGAGCAGTTCCTCTTGAATTTGTTCTCTTTCCACTTTGCAACAATGTGGTAGAGTATTGAGAGCTGAATAAGGTTGTTCTTCTAAAGTACTTATCTCATGGAAACGGGTGGATCCAGCCATGCAATGTCCTTCATGAGACTGTCATCGCAGATAAACCGAGAATGTAATTGCTCAATTGCAGTATCGAAAATAACATTGAAAACGTTTATCTGAAACACTTTTGATGGAGAATCTAAAATTCTTGCCTCATCATGGGAAAGCTCGTCTGCTTGAAGAGTTGCTACTGGTATTCTCTTTGCAAGGAGAGAAGTTTCAACTACAACATCGTATCTTGCATCCTTCAATTGTCTTTTCAAGTCCTTTGCAAACTCCATAGCTTTAGTTTCAATACCTAGAGCAAAACACGTTTCGTTTTTGCTTTAAGTCTGATTGTAACGTACAAATCATTTTTGTAGCCCTTAGATAATCCAAACCAGATTTTTGCAAATAATGCGAAGTAGATATACATAGGTGAAAAAGTTGGCTGAAAACAAAAGCCGCAAGAATATTTTCAAATTTACACCAGTTCTGAACCAAACACTTGGCTTTAAATGTGACTTCAGCTTGAAAATCACTCATACTTGCAATAGTGAGTAGACATTGAAGCAGCGTCATGAACCTCTTCCGATTTTGAAAAGGTGTCGAAAAATCATCAAAGATTCTCTTTAGAGCTCGATCTTTACTCCACCAGCTTGTCAGATTTATTTTTTGTAATCGGCGAAGTAGCTGTCTACCACTTGAGTTTTCTTCATTGTACTTAATCCACACTTTCATTCTTTTATATGAATCGCAGATGAAAGTAACTGTCATTTGAAGTAACCCAAGAAAGTCTTTTGCGAAATCTGACAGCCTGAAATCTACTGTGTTTCTTATATTTAAAAAAGTAGTAGTTAACGTGCTCGTTTTTAACAGCTGCTGTATCACAAACCCTGCAACGTTTTAGGGTCTGATTCTCTCAAAGACGGAACCTTTTCAAGTCGGTAAACGTGAAGAAGAATAAGGTCTGTTCATGAAAGTTTAACTTTACGTCTTTTTTATGCAAAACACAAGTTTGCGGGAGTTACCCTTCCATATTTTGGATGCTGGTAGGTTTAATTGAGCAAATCTTTATAAAAATTGGTGAAGGGGCCCACCTGTTTGGGGGGCCCACCCTGCATTTGCAGGGTAGCAGGGTGGGCCAGTCCGCCCCTGCGTATAACAATAGTAGAACGGGCACAAGTATATCCCTCACAAAAGACATTAACTTTTGAAGCCATATGACATCTTACAGACACAACAGCTCTCCTTTCTGCAAGTCAATACACAGCATTTTCGAACTACCTGCAATAACTTTTCATGCGTGCTCATGCATGCTGCTATCTAGAAATCGACTTCGTTACCATAAACTTAAACTTTCTCAACATAGTAAGTCTTTTCAGATTTTGTGCTCTTCACTTTCGAAGGTTCTGTACGGATTATCTCGAACGGTCATATGTTAGATACACATTTTTTTGTGAAAACAATTATATCAATATTCAATAAATGCAATAATCAGCTGATATGTCGGAAAATATTTTGGGTTAAAAAGTGCGATATATTAAAGAACTTAACATGAAATTCATATACTAATTGCATTTAACATGTATTTAACTTACAGACATCGCAAATGCAGAGAGGATTCACTGCTCTTCACTGTGCACTGGCTTGTTGGAGTATTAATTGCATTCCATTCGTACTGGCAAAGGGGAATCTTAATCTCAAGGATACGTCTGGGAAAAATCCGCTGGAATATGTTGGAACTGTTAGATTTCGGGAAGACAGTGAGAGAAGGTAAGTTCTATCTGTAATGTTATATACAAACTCCGGACTATATTTTTATGTGCTTTATTGTGTACAAGTGGGCCGGTGCCTATAACCGAGATGTCTCAGGTGCCACAAGGGAATAGGCTGCATATTACAATTGAAGAACATAAATGCTTTTAACTGTTCTTGAAGTTTCTGTAATCATGTTTATGTCTAATTTGTTAAACGTAAAAAACATGAAAACAAAAATGGTAATTAGAAAACGGAAACTTCTTTGTTATTCATTTTGTAAGTCACACTAATTCATAACAGCAAACAGTCATGCTATTAAATGTCGCAACCTGCCTTTCTGACTCCAATATATATCGGTAGCGTGCAGCAATTTTCCGGTTTAAAACTACTATGACGATTTAGTTGAAACTTAAAAACTGTATTGTGTCAATTTATATATTTCAAGTGTAAGACGAAGCCAGTAACCAGCCAGTAGCCAGCATTAACGTTTGTATATTCCTGCAGTAATACAGTGGTATGGAAAACTTAAGGACGAAAGTAAATTTTACATACTGTATCACTGCCAAGTGGCATAGATTGATAAACTTGAACCATACATAGAAAATAGTGCTACAATATAAGGAAACAACAGAAAGAGGCACGTGAGTAGAAGAGGAAAATTGCACTTATATACAGAGGCAATAACGTCCACTGAAAGTACTGCGACTCATTATGCCCCCTGACATTACAAACAGAGTGAAATGTTCCTTAAAACGGTGTGTGATCACCATGAACAACGATGCATAATCTACAACGAGATCCAATGATGCTCACAGAGTTTGTAATTAGTTGTAGTGGAATGGAGTACCATTGACAACTGCTGGATAGTCCTTGGTGCATCTGGACTTGCTACAAGACGTCTCCTCATAGCATCCGAAACGAATTCGATGGAATTCAAATCAGAAGAAAGGCAAGCCAGTCCACTCGTCGAGTATTCTCTCGTTCCAAGAGCTGCGACATCTACGCATGTCGAGATGGAATAGTGTCACAATAACGTTGAACGGTGAATGTGTCACGTTCAAAAATTTGAAGATGGTATGCCAATGCAACACTATGCTGCCCCACACAAGAAAGCGGGACCACCAAAATTATCATGATTGGCTCGTTCCTGGGTTTATTGACTTTTCTCATCTCGCCGATGAGTGTCCAGAATCACTAATCATTTTGAATCTGCTCTTATCGAAATAAAAAACGCAAATCCACTTCTCTTGGTCCAGTCCTGATGTCCTTGGCACCAAAGCAAACTGTACCGCTGTTATATGGATGTCAATGGAACACAATGCAATGTCCATCGGGCAAAGAAGTTACCCCATTCATTGACATACTATTGTGAGATTGGGCGACTTTCACTCCTGTTATATGTGTTCGCAATAAAGATACTAAGGATTACACCCGATGTTTGAAGCGGTCTTTCCTTGCTTGTTCATAATGTAATGTTCGTTCTCTGCCATGATTGACTGTGGTAAACCACTACCTCTCCCTCGCATAGCAAATCCTCATGCACGTTCGGGTTTTGAACATGTTATGGATGTTCCTCATGCACGTAAAACAACCCTGTGCGCAATACCAAACTAGAGGACCGCACTCGCCCCACTTTCCTTTTCTTTCAGATTAGCGACGACTTTTCCCCGTGTGAAATCAGTCAAATATTGTCTTTGGACCATGTTGTGGGTAACACCAGCCCGATGCACCTTAACTGCACTGTAACAGCCACACATTGTCTCACCCATTTGATCCAACTGCTTTGTGTTGGGGAAGCAGACCTACTCGATGCTACGTTAACATTGATTATGGCAAAGTCTTACATGCTGAGCATCTGTGGGAATCCTGTGCGATAATGTTGCCGGACTTTTATTCATTTTCATCAACTACACAATATTTTATGTTACTTTATCTACATCCTCCTTAAGTTTTGCACTCCAGTGTACATTGTGAATATTAAACTCTATTGTTTCAGTTTAATTATTTCAAAATGTATACTGATGATTCTGAATGTGAATGTTGTTTGTTGTTTGTTATTAAAACAAGGGCCGTAATCGTATTTAAAATTCAGCTTTAGTATTTGTGTAACCACGGATTAGTTTAGTGTCCCTCAGGCAGGTGCTCTCTAGCTCTACTGCCACTCGCACGTAGGGGTGTTCGATAAGGCTGAGGACCTATCGAACTTCGGGAATGAAAATGTATCGAATTGTCATCGATTACTCGAAACCGTTCGAGTATTTGAAATTATCGAAGTTTCGGGTATTATCGAAATTTCTAGTATTATCGAAGTTTCGGATATTATCAAAAGTAGTGATGGACAGTTCAGTTCCTTCACCTCTCCAATGATTCCTTCTTGAACCCAACTTATCAAACAACTTTTTTCATCTGATAAGTTATTGCAAAGTTGTATTTGTGAGGAGAAAGGAAAGCGTACAGAAAGAGATTGCGTTTTCGTCCGACACACACACGCACAGACGCACACACACAGAAAGTTCAATTTCTTCCTGAATTTTATCTCTTGTTTATTATTTGCTGACAGCTATTGTATCAGTGTTGCCAGACATAGGGTCTTAAACGTACAAGTACGGTAATTTGCTCTTCATATGATATAGTATACGCCAGTGTTGGGCAAAATCAATTGAAATCAATTGCAATTGATCAATCAATTGAAAGTAATTGCTCTGAAAATCAATTGCAATTGATTTCAATTGCAATTGATTTTAATTTGTAATTGACAATTAATTTCAATTGCAATTGAATTCAATCATAAAATTTGCAATTAATTTTCGTCAATTGTTAATTGTTAATTAGGGAGGAGAGAGGATCGTGTAAATTGGAAACGTTGAAGACAGTATTTGTCAGAGAGGTGTTTTAACTGAATTGCTAAAGATGGAACTCGGGTCTCAGAATAAAGCGCAGTAGCAGCAGTGGTGGATGGAAGGCTAAGAGTACGGCAGAGAGTAGTATATTGAAGGGATTGGAATTTTTTAGACTCTAGAAGGAGAAGGAGATAGAAACAACACCATACGTTAAAATAGGTAAGTAAACCTGTTTATATAACAGGAGGAGAACACGGAAATCTGTAGACCAAGTAGAAGTGGAAATAGAACGAACTAAGCGTAAAAAGGATGATGTTTTTTGATGTATAAGGTGATAATGGGGGGTCCAACGTAAAGAAGAGTCTAAGACGATCCCGAGGTATTTAACAGAAGGACGGCGAGGAAGAGTAATACCAGTAAAAGTAAGAGACGGCAGGGCGGGAGTGCGTTTGCGAGTAAGACGAGGAAGGAGGTTTTGTTCCAGTTTATTCTTAGGCCATGTTGGGAACACCAGGTGAAGAATGTGGTGAGAGTTGAAATGAGTTGGGGTATAGCAAGTTGAGGGGAAGAAGAAGTAATATAGAAGGCTAAATCATCACAATAGGAAAGAACCCGTACAGTATTACTGGTTTGGCCAAGAATAAGGGCTAGAAAGAGATTGAACAAAAGAGGAGATAATACCGAACCTTGAGGAAGTCCTTGGGAAGTGGTGCGACCTTCAGAGAGTTGGGAACCGAGGCGAATATACAATGTGCGTTGGACCAGAAGGTTGTAAATAATACGAAGATATTTCGAAGGGATGCCGTGTTGCCAAAGTATATCTATGAGATCGTAAAGGGGAACAGAGTCATAAGCCTGAGAAAGGTCAATGAAGACGGCAAAAACAAACTGGGTACGGGAAAAAGCAAGCCAAATATCTGAGATAAGAACAGACAGACAGTCAGAAACACTGGAACCAAGTCGAAAACCGTATTGTTTGTAAAATAAAAGGTGGTGTTCACAGAACCATTGGGGGCGTTGTTTCAGGAGATGTTCGAAGACCTTTAAAAAGACATGAGGAGAGGGCAATAGGGCGGTAATGTTCAGCGATACCAGGTTGTTTTGTAGGTTTGAGGATGGGAATAATAGCATAATCTTTCCACGGAGGGGGAATTCGTTCAGAAGACCACACAGAGTTAAATAAGGTGAGTAGAAAGTTCTGATACAGGGGAGGAATATGTTGTAGGTGTCGGTAATGTATGCCATCTTTGCCAGATGAAGAGCTGGGTAGACGGGATAAGATGGGAGAAAGTTCAGACATAGTGAAAGGAAGATGGATAGGGGTAGATGGTTCTGGAGAATATAGAGGCGAGAGCCAGAGAGGAGGTAAGAGACACGTGGATGGTGCTAACTGGGAATGGAATTGATGGAGCCAGGGAGAGGAAATAGATTCACCAGAGGGAGGACGACACGTCTTGTTACGAAAGGGACCAGTAAAATTTCCAAATGGAGGATAAAGAGGAACCATAACGTAGGTTGGAACAATATTGTCGCCAGGCATTACGACGGGTTTGTTGAAGAATACGTGTCGTGGTGGCTTGGGTTTGTTGATATACTAGGAAATTGGAATACGAACGAGTGGCGAGGTATGTTTTAAGGGCTTGACGCCGTCGGAAAATCCATTGCTGACATTCCCTAGTCCACCATTTAGGATAAGGAGAATGGACAATAGAGGAACGAAGGGAGGGAGAGGGATCAGGGTAGGAGTGTAATACTGCCTGGGAAAGGCGAGAACAGAAAGCAGTGTGAAGTTGAAGAGGATCACTAGACGAGGGAGGTGGAGAGAAATGATCAAAGCAGGCAGAATAAAGGGACTAATCGAGGTTAATAGAATATGGGCGAACAATAGGGGAGGAGGATGGAAAGGGAGAAGAAGTAGAGTTATGTAAAATGATGGGGAAGTGATCACTGCCGTAGGGGTCGGAAGAAACAGTCAATGTAAGGTGGCTAGAGTAAGCGGGAGAACAAAACGTGAGATCAGGAGCGGTAGGAAGTTCACGGGGACGGTGAAGACGTGTAGGAGTGCCAGTATTCAAAAGAGTACAGGGTAAGGTGGGAAGTAGGCAATACAGGGCAGAGTCAGTGGGGTTGGAAAAAGGAGCCCCCCAGAACGGGTGGTTACAATTTACATCACCGCCTACAGTCCAGGGAGGGGAAAGGAAATTAAAAAGATAGAGCCAGAGATGATCCGGAAGGTGAACGTGAGGAGGAATGTAAAGGTTAACCAGGGTGAGAGAGTGAACGGTGACCATTTGACATTGAACTCCTGGGTATTGGATGGGAGGAGGATGTAGAACATAAGGGAAAGAATTATGAATGCCAAGAGAGAGTCCCCCTCGACCGTCTGGGCGAACATCATGAAGCCAATGGTAGGAAGGGGTGTTAAAGCGGTAGGAATCTGTAAGCCAGGTTTCTTGGAGTAAGAGAAAAGACGGATGGAACAGAGATATGAGGTGATGTAAGGCATACATTTTACTGCGAAAACTCCTCATGTTCCATTGTAAGAGAGTAGAAAAGCAGGAACCAGATGATGTTATAGTCAATGTGATTGTAATAGTTTGAGTATGGTGATGCAAGATTTATAGTCGGGAGGAGAAAATTTATGTTGCGATTTTTTTTTAAATAGAAAGGATAGAAGAAAAAGCGGAGGAAAAAGAAGGTGTAGGATCTGATGCATTGGACGGTTTCTGAAAAGCTGTGACGGTGCTGGGAAGAGGAGAAAATGCTAAAGAGGATCGTTCAGGTGGAAGAGATGGGGGCCGGGCAGAAAGAGAAGGCGAAGAGCGAGAACTAAGAGAGCGCTTTTTTCTAACATCGGAAGGAGAGGAAGGAGAATGTGAAGTGGAAGGCCGAGAAATAACAGCTGAATATGAAAAGGAAGCGGAGGTAGGGATAGAGGACGGAGTAAAGTTCGAATTGGCAAGAGAGGACGAAGTAGAATGGGGAGGTGGATCTCCCTTTAAGGAGCGTTGTGCAGGGGTCGTGGTTAAATAGCGGCGTTTGGCATCGGTATAGGATAGATGTTCTGTAGCCATCAGAGTATTAATTTGAATTTGTATGAGGCGTTCAGGTTCACTGAGGGAAGGAAGCCACGTGGTCACCAGCACAGTGCTTGCATTTGGGAGGTGCAGAGCAGGATGAAGAGGGCTGGCCGGGTAGGATTGTATACCACGACACACAAGATTGTATACCACGACAGGCCTGCTTAAAATGGCCGTAAAATAGGCAGTTAGCACATTGCTTTAGTCTCGGAATATATGTTTCAACAGGAAGGTGAAAATAGAAAAGGTTGCAATGGGAGGGGAGAGTGTTGGCATCGAAAGTAACTACGATTGTTCCGGTGGGGATGAAAGAGGATGTAGAATCCGTAACAGAAGGGTGAGAATGGGAGGTTGGAGGTAAAGAAGAGTCAGATGTAGGGGGAATGGAGGAAGCATCAGACGAAGACCGTTTACGAAACATGCGGCGAACATGTAAGATTGGAGCTCTACTGCGTAACGCAGTGATGAGTTCATCGTCCGTTGAGGACGGATCGACTCCTCGTAAAATACCCTGACAAGAAACGGCGTAATTCGGAATGTAAACTCGCCAATTATGTGCCGCTAATAAAGAATGTTGAAGGAAATCGTTGGCTGCTTTGCCAGTACGAAAAAGACCTTTAAACCCTGAGGGCCAAGAGTGCGAATATCAGTAACATCTGTGAGATTATTATATAAGAGTCTACATAGTTTCATAGGATATTGTTTGCTCAAAGCAGACGTGGAGGACACGTGGACCACATAAGGTCCTAGATGGTGAGTTTTGTAACTGTTATTATTAGTATGTGCATAGGGCACATTTGATACATGAGAATTGGAATTAGTAGACGATGGAGTATCCATATTAGTGGATGGAAGAACGTGTCCGACTGAGGAGGCTGCCATATTTGGCAGCGACAAAAGAGAAAAAAATAAAGAAAAACCTTGCACTAATGCACAATACACGTAGTAAAGAAACTGAGAACACTACATAACTCAAGTACACTATAACGCGAGAACAAGGTAACTAGTTTTCACTCGAAATCGGCTGTAATCTTAGCACAGGTGTGCACTCATTCGAAGCGAAATCCTATCTATTAACAATCTCATTTCAATTCTGCGTGTTTTGTGTTGCTCAAATAGAGAGACGTAACATTAAACACACTACTACACGAAACCAGACGAAGTAAGTAGCGTAGAAAAAAATACAGGCATACAATTCAACTTCGATCCGCCACCTTCAAAACGTAGCTAAAACTCAACGTGGCAAAGGCAAGTCCTTCATCACAAGAGGAAAACTATGTTGCCCACTCTTAACTTTTCTTCTTTAGTCTTTCGGGCTAGCTACAACTTTTAACAAGTAACAAAAAGATTGAAACCATTAAGATTATCCATTAAATGACTTTTTTTGTTTTTTGTTTCAAAAGGAAGAATCTAGCCTTCTACTACAATCCTTTCTTACCACTCATTACATTTTCTTGAATTCTTGTTATTTTTAACTTTTATTCTTTTATTTTTTTCCTTTCTCTCCGGACAAGTCCATTTATTTCTCATAAGGTTCTTATGTAAAGTACCCGTTACATTATGTAGTCGGCCTGACATGCAGATAGCAGTTTTTGTTTGGAAAACATTACTATGACGGTATTTACCAGCCTTATAAAGCTTAAGCTAGAAAATTGAAGACTATTTAGTATTTGACAGCTATCAATAATGAACACTCTCAGTGAATTTGTAGACATGAAAAGAAACTGGGTCATCGTTATGTGATACAATATTTTTCATTTTAAAGGTCTCAGTCTGACCAATATCAAAGCCGAGCTAGATTCTACTCTTTGGGATCCACTCCTTCGTTTAAAACAGTGACATATTGGGTGGCAACGTCTAAACCAGGCCCTAAGAGCTGCAAAGATGAACATCGCAGTGGTCGACGAAATGAGATGAGTTTTTCAAATATGGTGGAGAATATCCACAGAATTGTATTGTATGAATGTCTACTGAAAGTGCACGAGCTATCAGACATGGTAGTCATTTCAATAATTTGCTGCACATTGCATGTTGACTGAAAATTTACGCATAATAAAGCTTTGCGGGAGATGGGTGCAACGTTTGCTAAGAATGAAACAAATACAACCTCGTAAGGATGTTTGAGTCGAGTGTTTGGCGACGTTTCACAGGAATAAAGATAAGTTTTTTGCGTCGATACATAACTATGGTCCAGCACTTCACACCTGAGACGAAGGAGTGGTCAAACTAATGGACCGAAAAGGTATAATCGGCTTCAAATAAGCGAAGACTGTTCGATCTGCTAGCAAGATCATGGCGTCAGTCTTTTTGGGAGGGTGTTGTATAATTTTCATTGATTATCTTCAAAAAGCAAGAATAATCAACAGTGAAAATTATTCAAACATATTGCGGCGTCTGGCTAATAAAATCAAGATAAAACGACAGTAATTGGGGAAACAAAGTGTTTCATGAAAACAATGCACCAGTTCACACATCCGTTATCGTTATTGCAAAAATCAGCGAGTTAAAGATCTCATTGCTTCCTTATCCATCCTATTCGTCATATTTAGCCCCTTCGCACTTTTTTTTTTATCTTTCTTAACTTGAAAAGATGTCTGGTGGTAAAAGATTTGCCAACAATAAAGAGGTGGTGTCTTCAGTTAACGGCTATTTTGAGGAGATCGACGGTTCACACTATAAACAGGGCTTCGAAAGTTATCGAACATAGCTGGGAAAAGTGTATCGAGCTAACATTGTACAATATGGAGAAATAAATATACTTTTTCCTTTCTTTCTTTCTTTTTTTCCTTGTTGGGTCGGGCACTTTTGGGACTACGTTCGTATGATACGAAGAACAAATATAAATAAGAATAAACTACAATATTGGAGAAAGTACAATCATGGTACCTAAGTCCACTCCTCGATTTAGAAGAAAAGTGTTAGAACTATTTTATTAAATATATCTCTTAGAGAACACATCCGCCATCACGGAAGAAGATTTAGTTTGTACCTACCGTGGGAAAAATTTGACAGCTTTGCTGTAAGAGTTGCTTTTTTATACTTGTGGATTTCTTTAGAAAGCGAGAAATAATGTTGCAAACTACTCAAGACTACTTTAATGTATAGCATTTTAAACTCAATTGTGCAAGATGTATGTAGTCAGGAACAGTGAACTCACGTTGCTTTGACTCTTATCGCATCAAAATAGCTAATGTTCGATTTGTATTAGGTAAACACACACACACACAGAGAAGTTATATATGAATTCGAAAAAAATTGATTCTGGATCTTGCTGGAGACTTCGTAAATTTAATCATTGGGGGCGGTGGTTCAGTGGTAGAGCGCTTCCTCTTGTGCGTGGGGTCTTTATTTTTTCGATCCCAGCCAAGTACGTTTGTGGTGGACAAGATCGTATCCGTGGGTTTTCTTCGGGTACTCCCGCTTCTTCCCACTTTTCATTCCATCAATTCCTCTATTATCATTAACTTCCCTTAATCATTGAGCGCGGTGGTTCAGTTGCAGAGCGCTTCCTCTGGTGGGCCAAGTAAGATTGTGGTGAACAAGATCGTGTCCGTGGGTTTTCTCACGGTACTCCCGCTTCTTCCCACTTTTCATTGCATCAATTCTTCTATTATCATTCACTTGCTGTGATCATTGGGCGCGGTATCGCAATGGTAGAGCGCTTCGTCTCGTGCGTGGAGTCCTTATAGTTTCGATCCCCAGCCAAGTAAGTTGTGTGGTGGACAGGATCGTATCCGTGTGTTTTCTAAGGGCACTCCCGCTTCCTCTCACATTTCATTCCACCAATCCCTGTATTATCACTGACTTACTCTAATCATTGGGCACGGTGGCTCAGTGGTAGAGCGCTTTCTCTTGTGCGTGGGGTCTTTATTGTTTCGATCCCAGCCAAGTAAGTTGTGTGGTGGACAGGATCGTATCCGTGTGTTTTCTCAGGGCACTCCCGCTTCCCCTCACATTTCAATCCACCAATCCCTGTATTATCACTGACTTACTCTAATCATTGGGCACGGTGCCTCAGTGGTAGAGCGCTTCCTCTTGTGCGTGGGGTCTTTATTTTTTCGATCCCAGCCAAGTACGTTTGTGGTGGACAAGATCGTATCCGTGGGTTTTCTTCGGGTACTCCCGCTTCTTCCCACTTTTCATTCCATCAATTCCTCTATTATCATTAACTTCCCTTAATCATTGAGCGCGGTGGTTCAGTTGCAGAGCGCTTTCTCTGGTGGGCCAAGCAAGTTTGTGGTGGACAAGATCGTATCCGTGGGTTTTCTCAGGGTACTCCCGCTTCGTCCCACATTTCATTCAACCAATTCTATCATCATTGACTTGCTTTAATCATTGGAGAGGTCTTGGCCCCTTGAGCATTGCAGTAATGTGAGAAATCAGATTCGATTCCAAGCATTTGGGTTGTGATGTATACCTTTGCTGTGGTTCAATCTCAGTATTTTATTACGTGAGATAAAACCATCCATACAGCTATAAATGTTTTTTCTATCTTGGGCAACCAGGTATTGAGATTGAGCCAATTCGGAACCTCATTTCTGGCGCTTTGTGGCCAGGAACTGATTTTGGACATTACGCACTCCTCAAACGACTAGGATCTTTCCAATGTTACCATCCGCGTCAAACAACCCCATGTTTAAAAAGGGAATAGAAAGGATCCACCTCTAAAACTTCGGGACACAGTTTCTTGAGGTTCGAGGCTAGGGATCGATTTCTGACATCATAATTGTAGTTAACGGATCAAAACCTTTCAAATGCCGCCAACGCCGTCCAACAACTTCATGTTTAATAGGTGAATAGAAGGGACCCGAGCCCATAACGTCAGGACACCATTCCTTGAGCTTGGTGGCCTGGGCCTGATATCTGACATTACTACTGCACTCAGGGGCAGTGGTAATGTCTGAAATCATTAACCTAACTATGTGGGCGATTGGGTATCCTCCACGCTGGTCTAGTGGCTAGCACGTGATCCTTTATTACCCCAGAGTTTTTCAATGAATGCATTTTTTTACTAATTATACTAATTTTTCTTTTAGAAGGGTGCAATCAATAAGTTTGTTTATATAATACGTAGTCACTGTTGGACAAAGTTCTCATTTTTATATCTGGGAATAAGACCCCCTCTCTTCTGTCTCTAGACTCCGTCATATTACACTTAATAAATGCCAAATTACGATTTTTATCAACAAAGAGAAGCTGGTAAATAATAATAATAATAATAATAATAATAATAATAATAATAATAATAATAATAATAGTAATAATAAAGCATCTGAATAATAATTATATTTTTTACCCTTCTTTAAAATTTCTGTGGGCTTCTCTGAATCTGGATATGTTGTTTTATAGTGTATAACGCAAAAAGGCTTCAAACAGCAATCTGGCAAAAAGTATTTGTGTAAAAGACACAAACATCTTATCAGTAGTTCTACAAAGAACTAAACAACTTACCTTGTTTCTATTTGTCTTTAAATACAATGTTACGATTTACAAGGCACAGACAAAAGTAAAGAGCAACATGATATTTCACCTAAGGACAGGTTCGTTGCTAAACTGAAGACTAGCACTCTGTCAACATATTGCATAGCTATCAATAAGTCACATTCACAGGTTCTTTCCAAACGTTTTGTATAACAGATTAATCAAACTACATTGTTGTAGGTAAGGGTTGAGACTCTGAAAGACCGATAAGTGTTAGAGCTCAGAGCCGTACCTAGAAATTTCTTTGCCCGGGGCAAAGTAGAATTCGGCGTCCCCCGACGATCACCTTAACAAGGTCTTACTTTTCCTTTCTGTGCTTTTATTTTTAACATATAAGAGAAACACATTTTTGTTGTTATGCTACGCTGATTTTTTTACCAAGCCGTTTGGACAGACCATCGCAACAGCCAAAAGTGATCGCTATATATTCTTTAACAAATAAGAGCCGCTCTCAAGAAGCTTATTTTAAACCTGCTACCTTGTATACAAATCCTATTGGAGAATATTTATTAAAAAGCATGGAGTCGACTCTTCTACGTCAGGCGGACCATGTTACACATGGAGTTGGTGGACGCGAGTGGTAGTGTTGGAAAGGTCCGGATCCCCTGAGTGCAGTAGTAATGTCAGATATCAGGCTCAGGCCACGAAGCTCAAGGAATGGGTTCCTGACGTTATGGGTTCGGGTCCCTTCTCTTCACCTATTAAACATGAAGTTGTTGGACGGCGTTGGCGGCATTTGAAAGATTTTGACTCGTTGAGCACAATTGTGATGTCAGAAATCGATCCCTAGCCTTGAACCTCAAGAAACTGAGTCCCGAAGTTTTAGACGTGGGTCCTTTCTATTCCCTTTTTAAACATGGGGTTGTTGGACGCGGATGGTAACATTGGAAAGATCCTAGTCGTTTGAGAACAGCGTAATGTCCGAAATTGGTTCCTGGCCTCAAAGCGCCAGAAATGATTCTCCGAATTGCCTCAATCTCAATACCTGTTTGCGCAAGATAGAACATTTATAGCTGTATGGATGGTTTTATCTCGCGTAATAAAATACTGAGATTGAACCTCAGCAAAGGTTTACATCACAACCCAAATGCTTGGAACCGAATCTGATTTCTGATATCACCGCAATGCTCTAGGGTCCAAGACCTTTTCAATGATTAAAGCAAATCAATGATGATAGAAGAATTGGTTGAATGAAATGTGGGAGGAAGCGGGAGTACCCTGAGAAAACATACGGATACGCCCTTGTCCACCAAAACCTTACTAGGCCGGCAATCGAAACAATAAGTTCCCCATGCTCCAGTAAAAGGACTCCATCACTCAGTTACCGCGCCCAATGATTAAATAATCAATGATAATAGAGTAATTGGTGGGATGAAATGTGGGATGAAGCGGGAGTACCCTGAGAAAACCCACGAATACTATCTTGTCCACCACAAACTTACTTGACCGGGGATCAAAACAATAAGGACCCCACGCACCAGAGGAAGCCTTCTACTACTGAGCCACCGCTCCCAATGATTAAAGCAAGTAAATGATAATAGAAGAATTGGTGGAATGAAAAGTGGGAAGAAGCGGGAGTACCCTGACAAAACCCACGGATACGATCTTGTCCACCACAAACTTACTTGGCCCACCAGAGGAAAGGCTTTACCACTGAGCCACTGCGCCAAAGGATTGAAGCAAGACAATAATAATTGAAGAATTGGTGGAATGAAATGTTGGAGGAAGCGGGAATACCCTGACAAAACCCACGGATAGATCTTGTCCACCACAAATTTGCTTGGCCAACCAGAGGAAGCGCTGTACCACTGAGCCACTGCACTCAAGGAATGAAGTAAGTCAATAATAATAGAAGAGTTGGTGGAATGAAATGTGGGAGGAATCGGGACTATCCTGACAAAACCCACGGATACGATCTTATCCACCACAAACTTACTTGGCCCACCAGAGGAAAGGCTTTACCACTGAGCCACTGCGCTCAAGGATAGAAGCAAGTCAATAATAATAATAGAGGAATTGGTGGAATGAAATGTGTGAGGAAGCGGGAGTACCCTGACAAAACCCACGGTTACGATCTCGTCCACCAGAAACTTACTTGGCCCACCAGAGGAAGCGCTGTACCACTGAGCCACTGCGCCCAATGATTGAAGTAAGTAACTATCCTTTCAACAAGAGAATCAATAGGAGAATTCAGCCTGTGGTTTTTGAGGATGTGGTTCTATACAGGCTCGTGCTGGCCCACCGGGACACCGGGACGTGTCCCGGCGCGCCCTCCAAAATGTCACACTATAAATAATGGTACAAGTTTTTAGTAATAAATTCTTACAGTTTTATTGGTAAAGAACCCGTGAAAGGTACAGTGCGCCCTTTACATTAGGCGCCCTTCCGATACCACATCAAAGACTAGCGATTTTATTTACTCTTCTGTATAGCACAGTTCTGTACAATAAATACACACAATTACTGTTGGCGAAGAACCCGTGAAAGGTACAGTGCGCCCTTTACATAAGGCGCCCTACGAAACATTACATTATAGATAAGTGATTTTAGTTATCCTGTATACCAGCTTTGTTTAATAACTGTGAAGAATTCAAGGCGCCCTTTACATATCACATTATTTTCTTTTTATTTTATTCTTCTGTATTTCAGTTTTGTATTACAAATTCATGCAGTTGCCATTGGCAGAGAACAGGTAAAGAGTAAAATCACTTACAAAAATATTATAAAATATATTATATTAAATATTATAAAATATTATAAAGTTATATAGCTATAAAACGAAACAATGCGATACATCAAGAATAGTTCGGATAGTCAAACGTACGTTGCATTTATGTAATACTATACTAACACTAGTCTCTAATTTACGATTTTTACGGCATCGAAGCTTTCACAGTCTTAATATGCATCCATATATGCGAGCATATTGATTGTTCCTGTGTGTTTTAAAGCAGTGTTCGGATATTCAGTACCTGCTGTATTTCTGAAATATAGCTGTATTTACTTCCGCAAAATATGGTCTTCCTGTCACCACGGCACGGCGCGTCCTCAGGTTGTGGATCGAGGAGAAGGCCCCTGGGATATAGAGGTTAACTGCGAATATACTGAGTAAGCAGTCTCGAACAGACAAGGGGTGATAATCCAGCTTGAGAATTTGGTGTGAGGTTAAAAACCTCATCCTGTTAAAAAGGATTGTTCAGATAAGTTCGCAGAATCCTCGGATCAGAACTGATAACTTGGCACGAATTCCGCAAAGTAAAATCGACATAAGATTTGGAATACGAAATGTAAGAAGTCTCTATAGGGCAGGCGCGTTAAAATTTGTTAAAAAATGAGTTTAGAAATAGAGGTTGGACCTAGTGGGATAGGCGGTTAGTAAATGCGAAGGTAGGACCAGAGGGTATTTTCAAACCGATTATAGGGAATAAATGTTTGCATAAGGAAGATTGTGACAATGCCGTTAGACTCATAAACTGTGCAATATCCAGAAACCTTATCGTGAAGATTACAAAATTCCAACATCGCGACTTCGCGACATTCATAAATATACATGGACTTCATCAGATGAAAAAACACATATTCAAACTGATCATGTTTTAGTAGACAGAAAAGAACAGTCTAGCACAACTGATGTTCGGTCGTTCAGAGGAGTTGATTGCGATAGTAAGAGAGAGACTATCGTTGAATAAAGGAAATATTCAATATCTGAAAACGAAGCGGATCATTTTTTTTAAATAGAGGAGAGTCAGGTGAGAGGGGAGCCAGATTGAAGTGTAATAGATTCTCGGTTTTAGAAGGTTCGGAGTGCACTAGTGTTCACGATACTTGGTTGAAATTAGAGATAACATTAAAATTTCAGCAAAAGAAATATTGGAGCACGCAGAAATACGTAGGAACAAACCATGGTTCAACTAGAAATGTACTATAGTAGCATAGAAGAGAAAACAGAAAAACTGCGTTGGCTACAAAATCCGAACGAAATAACTACATAAAATTTCATTGTCATCTGGCAGTGACTTCTAAAACTTCTAAAACTTTTAGAACAAAGAAACGCAACTTTTGAAAGTTAAAATTAATTAACTTGAAGATAATTGGCAAAACAAAAACATTCGGGACATGTATAAATGCACCAACGAACTTAAGAAAGGCTATCAACTTCGTGCTTATATATTAAAGAAACCTAAAGGGACAGTTCTCACTGATACAGATAGCATCTTAAATAGATGGAAAGATTTCTTTGACGATTTGCTTAACACATAGCCAAAAACTAATGCGCGTGGAGAAATTGAAATGCATGCAGCATAATCGTATATTCCAGAACCTAACCAGATAGAAATAGAAATCGCTATTAAAAAAAATGAACACACATATCCGGGTGTAGACGAAATTCTGGTTGACAATTTTAGCTGGAGGGAAAAAATTGTAGAGCAAGATACACAAACTCATTCTCATTATCTGGAACAAGGAGGAATTACCACATGAACGAAGAGAATCAATCATTGTTCTAGTTCAGAAGAAAAGCAACAAAACAGATTTAATAGTTATCGAGACATTTCTCTTCTGTCAACATCCAATAAATCCTTTTAAACATTGTATTAGTAAGATTGACTCCATACGCAGATGAAATTATTGGAAATTATCAGAACGGATTTAGGTAAAATCGATCAACTATGGACCAGATATTTACCATTCGACTAATACTTGAAAAGAAATAAGAGAATATAACATCCTGGCACATCAATTATTGACTTTAGACTCTGGTAGGAGGGAAAGATTGTACAACATGCTTACAGAATCTGCAATACCGAAAAAGGTAGATTAATTAAGATATGTTTAAATGAATCCCAAAGTAAGGTTCGAGTAGAGAAATTCTTGTTCACGAGCTTTCACGTTGAGAACGACCTGAAACAAGGAAATTCGTTGTCGTCATTATTATTTAACTTTGTTTTGGAGAACACGATAAGGAAAATCAAAGACAGCAATCAGGTCCTAGAGCTGAATTGTATTTGCCTGGTTATGGCGTATGCCGATGAGTTAAATTTAATAAGTAATGATAGAATAGTAGAAAGGAATGCAGAAATCTTAATAAACGCTTGCAGGGGTATAAGCTTAAAAGTAAATGCAGACAAAACTGAATAAATGGAAGTTTGTCGGGATTGTAATACTGTATTTTATTGGTGCTTTAAAATACCAAATAATATTTTCTTTCGACAAAGTGGGTACTTTCAAATATCTAGGATCATTATTAACAGACCAAAACCACGATCACTAAAAAATTTGATATCAACTGAAAGCAAGGATTTCGTGCTATTATTTAGTTAAAAATCTTTTGTTGTCGCTAATTCTGTTGAGGAATTTGTAGCTCAAAATGTAAAACGATAATCATGCCTGTTGTGCTGTATGGTTGCGAAACATGGTAACTGACTGAGAGAAAATCGCAGACTGAAAGTATTTGAAAACAAGATTCTTAAACCAATATTCGAACTCCAAAATGAACGGGAATGGGGAAAGGCGGAAACTTCATAAGGAGGAACTGCGTAATTTTATACCGTTTACCAAACATTGTAAGAGTCATCAAGTCTAGGAGGCTCAAATGGTCATTTTATGTAACCAGGATGGAAGAAATTGGAAGCGCTTTCGAAGTTGTAACTGGAAATCCAAATAGGTAAATGACCGTTAGGAAGAACGAGGCGCAGATGGGAGGACAATATTACAATGGTTCTCGCAGAGATTGAAATGTAAAATAGAAACTGGGTTCAGTTTTCTAAGGACAGAAATCAATGGAGAGCTTTTGTAAACGCGGCAATGAGCCTCCTGCGTCCATAGGCTATAGAGCTATATTAAGTTGTTGATACATTTAGCTTCCTTTTATTTGACAGAAATGTTATTACAGAAACTAAAAAGTTTTTCTTTAGTAAAGATGATTTCGATTCGAGGTTAGCTATTTACGTTAATACTAAAACAAATTTGGTGGTGATTTTGATATAAAATGGTACCCATGCTTTCTTTCAAAGTCTCTCTCTCTCTCTCTCTCTCTCTCTCTCTCTCTCTATATATATATATATATATATATATATATATATATATATATATATATATATATATATTCCCGTTTGTATAGGCGCCCTTTTAGTAGACTTGTCCACCGCCCTCATTAGTATCCCAGTACGGCCCTGGTTCTATAGTCTGAACATGTTTTAATTTTGAATGCGGAAAAAACTTCCATGTTCGGCATATAATATTTGTTCATAACAGTTTTGAAAGTGTTGGTAAATCTATAATGTGAATTTGTTAGATGGTGTATTATTTCGAATCATTAGTAAGCCAGAGATTCGGGTATACATAATAAATATATAAATTCTAACTCTGGATGTTTTTGAGTACGATGCAACAAACTACGTTTGAGACAAAAATATCGAACAGAACGCTCTGTGTTCTTTCTGAATCTTTTCCTTCTATTGCTGACAAATAAAGGTAGTCTCATAAGAATCGGGGATCCGGAAACTCCGAATACATTTAGATAGAGAAGGGCCACGAAGGAATACTGGTGAAATATACCGAGCCGACAGCAAAGGATAAATCCAATATGGCCGCCCAAAGGTCATACCAATCGACTTTTGCAAGCAACCTCTCATCCACTTCCCATGGGCAGATTGACTTAATGTTTTGCAGATTGATATATGTATGAACACTACATATCTATTGGTTTGAAATTTCGCGGACGTTGACGTATTGAACCCAATATCAATATGTCAACGACTCGTGTCTGGAAAACGAATTGTACTATGGAAGTACAGAATCATTAGACGTGTACGAAAAGCATTATACGGTTCAAAATATCACCATCTCAAAACCAATTGGCCGAACAATATCCTGAACCAAACAGCTCGTACTACAGAAACGAAATTTGGTATAAAGGTCCATTACCACTAGTAGGTGAGGAATCTAATACAAATGTATCACAATTTACACACAAATTGATCACAATTGCTTTTTACAAGGCTGGATACTTGAAAAACGAGCCTGGAACATGGATTTCACCACATGACTTCTGCTTCGGTTCCATATTGAACGACAAATGCTATATATGTGACACACTTGCAATTGTAAAATGTGATTACTGCGAGCAAGGTGTTTGCATTGACCATTCGTTCTTATCTGGTCTCCATATTGACTGTACATAAACATTCCTTTTTATTGATTTCATGTACCTTGATTCCATTACAACCAACATAACTTTGGAATTCATGTCTTCTGGGACTTTTGTCATATTTCGTGTGCCTGTACATAAACATTTCATACCGTACAAGCTCTGGTATAACGTGCGAATGAGATTTTCCATCGACTAAAATATTAATCTTTATAATTTTTACAATTGTTATAACCTTTGATATATATCCGCCTTTTCGAGTTCTTCTCCGAGCATATATTACCGATTGTTGCGAGAGTACATGTAACACCTAATACATACTTCCGTAGCGCATCGTAGACTACAAACAGTTTCTAATTTGTTTCCTGTATTCACACCATTTGACCTAACACTTATTTTTATACACTCTACAAGTTATACCGTCAAGTTTTGGTGAAATATATGACACCCTGACGCCACAATTTCACCAAAACATATGCCGTAATTTCATCGGCATAATTGCATGACTCAACAGAAACATTCCATGAATGATAAATGGACCAATACATATATAGTTTGCTGTAACAATGTATAGAATAATTAATAATTATGTGAGTAACGAAAAATATGTTTTTGATTTGCACCGATTTCGAACATAGAACCCTTGGATTGTAAATCACGAAGTTACCTGTGTAGCCACGGTGCCAGTGTTGATAAGGGCGATTTTTGTTATACATGATATGGTTTGCAAACTTTAAGACGCGTATTCTAGAATGTTTGTGGCTAGTGCGTTCTAGATCTTTCCAAATGAACAGTATATGTATGCGTGTAACAGTTCAGATAGCAGACGCACTGGGAACATTTTTAACTTACTGGCGTTTTACCTGCAAAATCTGTTCCAGTGAATTGTAGGTGATTTTCATGGGAAACCATCTGAACTGTTTACAGTGTATATTTTATATGCGTATTTCGCGGCTATATTGGATACACGATGTAGAAATTGTGATCCATTATTTTCCTCACCTACTAGCGGTAATGGACCTTTATACCAAATTTTGTTTTTGTATTACGAGATGTTTGGTTAACGATTTTGTTCGGCCATATTGGTTTTCAGATTTCGATATTTTGAACCGTTTAATGCTTTTCGTACACGTCTAGTGACACTGTACTTCTATAGTACAATTCGTTTTCCAGACACGAGTCGTTGACACATTGATATTTTGATCGGCCATATTGGGTTCAATACGTCAACGTCCGCGAAATTTCAAACCAATAGATATGTAGTGTTCATACATATATCAATCTGCAAAACATTAAGTCAATCTGCCCATGGGAAGTGGATGAGAGGTTGCTTGCAAAAGTCGATTTTTATGACCTTTGGGCGGCTATATTGGATTTATCCTTTGCTGTCGGCCCGGCATAGTTCACCAGTATTCCTTCGTGGCCCTCCTCTATCTAAATATATGCGCAGTTTCCGGATCCCCCATTCTTGGGAGAGAACCTTTACTTGTGAGATAACGTCGGCATATGAGTCGTCTTTCCATTGTTCTTCTGCTATGTTTTCAAGTGATGAACTTTGTTCTATTTGGAGAACAGTATCTTCTAGTGCATTTGAAGGAAAACGTAGAAGTTTTCTGTTTCATTAAAGTAGTCTTCTCTTCTTTTTATTCTTTCTTGATAATTTCTTTTTGTTCTAGAGAGTTTATAATATCAGCAGAATGGTTCTTTACATCGACGTGACAAATGTCGAAGTAGTAGTCGGTCAGGAATATCTTGTACCTTGTGTCCTTTACTGCTTTGTCTAGCGGTATGTTAAGTAATGTGAGGGACTTAGTATCTATGAATAACTTAAGGAATATCTTTATGACTATTTACGAATTAGTAGGAAATAGCGAAATTTTCGAACATAGATCAATGTATAAAGTTCTTTCTGCTCGTGGACAATTAATGTTCTGACTTGGTTATAGTGCGTCCAGTAAGAGAACGTCTCTGACAGCTCGCAGTGACATTGCCACTACTCGCGTGTCAAGGTTTTTTTCGGTGCAACTATAGTGGCAATTTAATTAATGGTATAAGACAGAGTGATCGTGGTTGGTAACAATGGTATCAAAGTAGGGGCTGCAATGTCCCACCGCATGTGGTAAGAAACGTCAGAGGCCATCTCTTGTTGGCCTTGCTATAGTAGACCACTGCAGTAAGATACTACTTTTTCTATACTAATTTTTGGATTGTAACAAACAAGTAGACCGCCAAGTTGAACCGATGAAGTATTCGAGTACACTCTGATCTCTGAGTTACTGTCAAAATGATAAAGAGATGGTGCCTTTAAAATGTCTTTTAATTTTACGGAAAGTTCGTCATGTGTAGGATTTCATTTGAATTTAGAAATTTTTGGAAAAGAGTAATTGAAATGATTCACTTTTATTTGTGAAATCCATTAGATCTATAGCAAATACATCTGTGCTGTGTCATTACTAGACCCTTACTTTTTAAAGTTGATAAGAAAAGTTCGTAAAATGAGTCAAAATGTAATAGTAGGAATAAATTACAATTGGTCAAAATTAGGAAAAGATTCGTATCACAGACCCCAGCAATTTACACTTCCATTTGTAAACTCGGATGAAATTCTATGCAGTGTCTTTTTAAAGTGACATTCAAAGTTCATATTTCTCGAGTTAACGAGAATAATATGGCTTTTCGGTCTGAGAACCCAGCCAAAGTTGAACTTAGTGAACACGCTTTTGTCTGCAAAATCAACACAGATGAGTCATGTGGAATAATACCGATTCATGCCAAGTCGAATTGTATTTGGCTTGGATATATATGAGAGATCTTATTACCGTTTTAGACAAATGTTTATTTCTTTTAATTTTATTTCTAGTATACGAGTAGAATATTATATATTACTAGTCATTATATTTCTAGTATTCACAACTGATGTAGAAAATCGTCTTTGATCATGGGTGATCCAATATGAGATGTAAAATACAATAAATAAATAAATACAAATATTAAAAGCTCACTTACATTTATGTTGCAGCAACTGCTTTTCTAAAAGAACAAACCTTCCTTAGCCAACTCTTTATCTCACAAAATGTAGAATCATTTTGTGTTTAATATTGTTTGAGACTTATTTTGTGGAAGTATAATAACCAGAAATCATACCAATATTCTGAAAAAAAAGGGGGGATCAAACTGACAGAGAAAAATAGCATTTGAACTTCTATTTTACTCATCAAGCAAGTACCACACTCAGAGAGTATACAATAATAATGTCACTTTTACAGAGTACAGTACACGATATTCTTCCGTGTGAAATCTTATGACCAAGAAACTCAATTTCTTGAGAGAAGAAAACTGCCTTCTCTGGACTCAATGTGAGGCTCGCGGTTTTTATTCTTTCAAGCGTTAAGTCGAGGGTTTCCAAAATTTCCCCGGAGGTATCCACGATATTAAAAGATCGTCGAAATAACAGATGACCTTAGTGAAATATAAATCCTTTAATACTATTTGCATAAGTCTAGCTAGCGTGAATGGTAAGCCTTTTAACCCATATGGGCCGCGAAGATGTTTATAGGTTCGCTGGTGGGTAATGAATGCTGTAAGTTCTTGACTGGAACTTACAATAGAAATTTGTCCAAAAACATTTGTAATATCAAGAGTACAGTATAGTGACTTGCCCCCTAAATACGTTAGTGATTCCATTAAACTCTGCAAAAAAAACACGTTTCGCTCTCCGTGACAGCATTGATTCTACGGGAGTCCAAAATTAGCTTAAAAGACCCTGATTTCTTTTTATGCAAAATAGGCGCGCTGACATAACGTGAATTGCATTTCTCTATCTGTCCCTCTTTTTCCATCTTTTCCAAAAGCTGTGACATGATTTTTCGTTTCTCTAAAGATAGAGGACGAACCTTTGAATAAAAGGGGGTTGGGTCTTTCAACTTAATGTGATGTTCAATAAGGTGAGTTAAGCCTGGAGTGTCGGAAAACACATCTTTGTGTTTGTAAAGTATGTCTCTAAGTTTTTCCTTGACCTCAAAGTCGGTGTTCACTTTTGTCAACATTCTTTCTATTATTTCTTCCCCTGTAGATTCTATGAACAAGTGTTCCGTGGAAGGAGTCTGTCCTTCCCCCACCTTTTCACTTGGTGGAGCGTCGAATAAACAAAAAGGTTGTTGACCATCATCGATACTCCAACCTTGTGAGGCTATTGACAAATTTATTTTCGCTTTGTGCATAAAATACCTCCCACAAATGATGGGTCTCAGTAGTCCCGCCAAAAAGTGGAACTTTTGTCTTATTTTATATCCATTGAAATAAACATCCACAACCGCACTCTCAATAGAAGATGTTGACCCTTGAGCGAGGGACAGATGCAATAATTCCTTCCTAAACTTCACTCCATTCTTACGCCAAGCATTCGCTAATTTACCAGAGACATAAGAGAGGGACGATCCTGAATCCATTAAAAGAGAGCAAGTTGTTTTTGCAATCGTGGCTTTTATCAATGGGTCTTTGGCCCAGGAGGAGCGGTGTTCCCTTTGTGCAACTGTAAAAAAGAATTTTGTCGTTTTACATGCTGGGAGTTATTCTTTCTGAATTGCTTGTTTTGGTGTTTATTGCTGTTGCAGGTTTCCTGCCGTTTATTGTCCTGTTGCCGCGGGGCATGTTGTGTTGACTTGTTTTCTGTGATTTCATCCCCACGTGCATGTTTGGTCGGTGGAGAAATTTTAGTCATTTTTGTACCTCTCTGCTTCTTTTGTGAGATCTCTGGTACAATAAACCTTGTAAGCTTCGGTTCTCCCCTGAACTTCCAGCTAGCCTCTCCTAAATGGAGTTCTATTTTCGCCTTCTTTAAGAAGTTGGTCCCCACCACGACTTCTAAATTTGAATCGAGAAGTATGTAGAATTCCTGTTGAAAAACTCTATTTTTAATGCAGAAACGGGGGTAACTGTTTGCTTAGCTACTGTATATCCCGTAGCTAGTGAAATTCTTTCATTGACATCTCTTGTTTTGGCGCCTGCTTTGATCCATTGTTCGGCCATTTGCTTCCCTGCGAAACAAATGTACGAGCCAGAATCTGGATAAATATCTGTTGGGCGTCTATATAAGAATGCATAAAGATATGGTGGGGGATTAGCGTCTGTTGCATTCTTCCTGATGCTATTTACTGTTAATGCTGCGACCTGTTCGTTGCCCTTTTTCTGGTTATTTTTCAATTTAGGACATTGTGAACGTTTGTGGTCTAATCCTTGTCATCCGTAACATCGAAATTGCTTCTTTGTATTGTCACTCTCATCTTTTGGATCCTGCTTCACAGCCTGCCGCCGGAAATACGCAAGGTCCAACGATTCTTGTTTTATAGCCGGGATATTTCAAAAGATGATTCTCTTTTGTCTACCGCTGCTAACTACGTTTCCAGTAGTTTGACCCCTTACATAGTTTAACTCCTCAAATAAATATGATTGTATTTGGAGAGCGTATGCTTCCAGTTCCTTAAGTGTACCAAAAGTTTTTTTCATATAGGTATACTTTGTATTTGGGGTGCACCTTACTGAGAGTTTTCCTGACCTGTTCGGGCTCTGAAGGCGGCTTCTTCAGCCTGGAGAACAGAAATGCTGAGTCTCGTAACAAATTTTGCAAGAGCTTCATTTTTCTGTTGAAATTTTCTACTTATTTCTTCTTCGAACATCTGTTCGTAGTGAAAACTATAATATTCTCTAATGAAATTATCTTTGAATTCCGCGCAACTAGAGAATGGCGATTTAAAATTGAACCATTCTCTGCTACTCTTACTGAGAAGCAGTGGAACAACTTTGGACAAAATATCGTCCAGGGGTATTTCTTTTCTCTTCGCGTAATCTGTGATAGCATCTATGAACTGAAATGGATCCTAATCCGATTCTCCACTAAAAGTTGGTAACTCAATTTTGATGTCATCTGGCCATTTGCTACAGGAACAATGAGACTGTTGAGCATTTCGCTGCGGTGTGCTATTGTTATTTTGAGTTTGACTTTTGAGGTTTCGGACTAGTTTTAGGATTTGTTGTGCATTAAGCTCACCTTCGCTCTGTACTCCTAGAGCCTCTCTCAGTGAGCTTATTTCTATTGCCTCCGCCATGTTACTGACTGATTTTCCAGATCTTAATATCATACAAGGAATATGATGAGATTTGTTCTGAGTCTGTGGGTATGTCTAGTTTCAGGGTGATTAGTTACTTAGACGAGCCCCCAGTTTGTAAGCAGCACTTTACGATCCCACTGTTTGTAAGTAGCTCCTACGAGCCCTCAGCTGTAACGGTTACGGACGTACCTCTCTGCGTGCGAGTGCGATTACCAGACTCCCTGAATCTAAGGTTATTACCTTTTCACCAAAGGTTGTTTAAGGCCAGATCGGTTTAAGATTCTCCTCTCTCCCTTATTCCCTTTAACTTACTCAAGTGAGGCAGATAAAGAAGATGAGTTAAATATCTCTTAATACTTTAAATACCCTCGTACAACCTTTTCTGTCGACCAATTCTAAATCAAGCAATTTATTCACCCTGTTTGTAAGAATCTAGGGGAGTTCTTACCACAACTAGCATACAGACTCAAATTATAGTGAAAACTCATCAAATTTCCTCTTTTAGATATCTTTATTTCAATAAAGTACGAACGATACTTGAGAAATAGTTTAGGATCTCTAGATAAAATATTCATCTGTCTATATTTGCCCTCCCGGAGACAGAGAGGGACTCAAGTATATCTTTATCCTAATCCCTAAAGAATAGGAGATTAGTCCCTACTATAATGGATCTAAGTTTCCTATTTCAGTCATTAATACAAGATTACATAAACTAGTACTCTAAATCATCAGGGTTCACTCAGGAAGCGTTCTCTTACAAGCTGATGAAGTGAACCAATTTACAGTACTAAAGGTGCCTTCACCACTTTTCCACACCTGGCTTAAACCTAAGCGAGGAAAAGTCCGGAACCAGACCTTCCTCAAGAAGCATTCTATCTAACAAAATTTACTAGGATTAGGTTCAGTGAGGATATAGGAATAGACCCCAATAAGAGGCCTTTCTAGATCAGCACTCAGATCTATAGGTATAGGTTAAGTTTCACCCGTTCCAGTCCCCTAGCATTTTAGAGCGGAACAAAATGTTTTTTTTTAAATCAATCTATCGGCCTGGCTTTATATAGCCAGACGTCGGCCGGACTCGAACCCGGAGCCCTCCAATTCAAAATCAATAAGCCTATCCACTGGATCCAAGCAAGGAGCCCAGGCAAACTCTAAAGTAAACTACAATCACTAAATATCCTAAATAAAATGCTTAAAGAGAAATCGCGAGCTAAAACATTATCCAAATTAAAGTATAATTATTTAGTTTCTTAGATTGATATGTAAAATAAATAAAGTCTAAGCTACCCCGTGGACTCACTTGCCCACTCGCTATACTATACATGAACTTTTCGGCTTATTTCGAAGATACTCTAACGACAGTCATCATTGAGACTGTTCTAACCAAGGAACTCCCATCCCCTGAAATGGAACCAGAGAAAGGACAAAACTGCCTCTCCCGCTATTCGAAGCACTAAATGGTTCCCCGCTTCAAAACAATGCCTTCTATACATATGAGAGGTTCGGAAAGATATTCAACTGTTTTCTAGCAAAACTACCTATTGACCCATATACATGGCATAGGCGGAATAAAAGAAAGCGAAAGGAAAATAAGGTCCCCGCTCCCCTCTGTTTGTATCCTAAACGTTGCTGGCAACGCAACAATGTTTCCAACTAACATTTGTTATCTATAAGAGAGGAAGATTTTTTTAATGCTGTAAAAGGAATATGCTAGATTAATATATAGATTACACATAGTAAATACAAGATATCTTACATGTAATAGAATAATAATAATAGTATATATATCGCATAGCTCTTCACCTTTGAAACCACCGCTAGTTTATCTTATACCTATATTGTAATTACAAATATACAAGAATATATTCATGTTTATGTATATATATATTTACCTTAAAATTTATATGAATAATAATAAGTATAATAATAGAAATATATAAAAAGTTGAACTTAGTGAACACGCTTTTGTCTGCAAAATCAACACAGATGAGTCATGTGGAATAATACCGATTCATGCCAAGTCGAATTGTATTTGGCTTGGATATATATAAGAGATCTTATTACCCTTTTAGACAAATGTTTATTTCTTTTAATTTTATTTCTAGTATACGAGTAGAATATTATATATTACTAGTCATTATATTTCTAGTATTCACAACTGATGTAGAAAATCGTCTTTGATCATGGGTGATCCAATATGAGATGTAAAATACAATAAATAAATAAATACAAATATTAAAAGCTCACTTACATTTATGTTGCAGCAACTGCTTTTTTAAAAGAACAAACCTTCCTTAGCCAACTCTTTATCTCACAAAATGTAGAATCATTTTGTGTTTAATATTGTTTGAGACTTATTTTGTGGAAGTATAATAACCAGAAATCATACCAATATTCTGAAAAAAAAGGGGGATCAAACTGACAGAGAAAAATAGCATTTGAACTTCTATTTTACTCATCAAGCAAGTACCACACTCAGAGAGTATTCAATAATAATGTCACTTATACAGGGTGATTTTTTCAAAAACTCACAGGTTTCATTTGGGTCTAGAATTTCTAACTGAAGTCCGATTTTCATGCGGTTTGCGGCAAATGATCAAGGAAGAATGGGAGATTCATGTAACTATGTTTACTGCTTTAAATTCATCCAGGGTAATATTGGCCACGCCTCAAGAAAAGCAGCAAATATTTGCCAGTGTACCTTACAATTTGAATGAGGTGCGGTGCGGTGTGGAGATTTGAGTTTCCTTAATTAGACGGCAACCTTACCAAGGTCAATATTAAACAGCAAACTGGGCCGTTGTATTGGGCAGAGATGGAGTGGGTCAGTGGGTCTGTGGGTCAAGTGGGTCAAGTTTTCTGAGTGAGTCAGAGGGTCGTGGGTCAACAGCATGTGATCCACTGCGACCCACCGTGACACACTGCGACTCCCACCCACCGTGACCCACTGCAAACCACCACCCATCGACCCACTCCGATCCACCGACTCAGTCTGATCTACCGACTCACTCTGCTCACTGCATGGTAGACAGTATCTTCTGAAGACTGGTAAATTTGTCTTCGTTTTACTTTCAAGACCTTCATTTCCCTTCCTTTTCCATTTGTTTCTTTCTACTAACCTGAGGTGAGTGTATCTAACCAAGTGAAAAAAGAACTTCAGGCACTTTCGGATATTGATATTTGTAATTATAATAATAGCAATAGGACTTATACTACTACTTGGCTTTCGAGACCTGTGAGCTTTTAGAGCAGCTAACTACTGGAAAAAATACATATTTGAATCACTGTAATATATAAATTATTATAATAAAAAATTGAATGTAACTACGTGTGCCTGATCATCACGGTCAAATTGCAAAGTCAAATGAAATTTCTTTTGGTATATAATTAGGCCTTAATCCAAACTGGGATGTTATATTGCTTTCATTATAATACATAATATCCTAAGGAGGTAGTGAGGATCCGTATTTTTGCGGAAAAATTGAGTATCTCGGAAGCCGTTAAACTTATGGAGCTGAAATTCAGTGTATTAGCTCTTTATTGACAATAAACAGAATGTGTCCTAGCATTTCTTTTAAAATTCTCCTTTATGGAGGGGGGCACTTTCTATATGTGGAGAATTGGTAGTGAGTTGGTTTGTAAAAATGATCGAAAACGATTGATATTAGTTTTAAAAAATCAGAAACAAAAAATACAGTGCTTTGCTTCATATATTCATTGCTTTCTACTATAATAATTGCTGAAGCTTATGCTTATTATATGGAACGCTTACAGCACAGGACAATCAACCCATAAAGTTGAGAGAAAAATAGACATAAAATTTGTAGTGTAACCTTAATTACACGGAAATTTATTTTCCACTTTCCCCTTTACGTTGGTCTACTTATCTTGATTTGGGACTTTCAAATTTCATCCTTTTTTCCACTGAAAAGTATCGATAATTCATCATGAAAATAATTATACTATGATAAGTTAATTGAAATTCATCGTAATTTGGCCCATGGCAAACAGCAGTGTGGTAATTAAAGGGGAAGAAGGAGGGAAATTCCCATTCACCTCTGAACACTTTCCAGGAACCTCGTTCCCTTTCGCTTTCTAGAGGGCAGAGGAAACTTGGTAATGGCATCAAACCTTCATGTAAACAAATAAGAAATCATCAGTTTATCAGGCTTTAATTGATAATTTATGCACAAGATTCCCTATCGAAGGTGTGGTAGATGAAGTTTCTGTTCTCCGTGAGTCGACATTCCCAACTGACATGGTCGATATGGAAAAGATGTTGTATGGTGATAGAGAGATGATACTTCTTGCTCAGTATTTCAAAACTGACCGAGAAAAATCGTTATCATACTTAAGTCTAAAGGAGCCCATAGACGGTCCATGGTTTGTGCAAACACTGTGTTTGCGCAAACACTAGGCCATACACGATTCAACTGTTTGTACAAACTTCAGTTCAATTTTGAGTTTGATCGCGTAAATATGTGTACTGAAGCAGCTTGTTTAGCTATACTAATGGCTTGTGCATGGAAGGGGAAAAACCCGCGAAACCAGAAAGGAAGAAGAGAGTGTGGATGAGAGAGTGGTTCAGGAAACGGTCTAGTTTAGCATCAAAATTTAATTGCCGAGCTTGAGATAAGTTCGACTGTGCTCTTATTTACGAATAGATTCAATTATATTTGGTGAAATATTGGAAATGGTTACACCTCTTATTCGAGAACAGGATACAAATATGAGAGATGCGATATCTCGCAAGCAGAGGTTCTTTGACACTTTGCGTTATCTTGCGTGCGGAAACACGTACGAGAACTTAAATTTGAAACATCCATTGCACCCCAGACGCTCGGACAAATTATTCTAGAAACATGTGAGGCCGCATTTTTCAAATTCCTGTTTTTATAATTTTCACTCTTTACCTTCCACAGTTCAGGTAAATTTCGATAAAGTTCCATAAATTCTCGCCAGAATTCTTGAATCCTATTCATTGACGCCACAGCGCGAGAA